>NC_044051.1:41311360-41413860 GCF_902167405.1 Gadus morhua
AGCCCACATATAGGGGAAGAGAGAGAGAGAGAGAGAGAGAGAGAGAGAGAGAGAGAGAGAGAGAGAGAGAGAGAGAGAGAGAGAGAGAGAGAGAGAGAGAGAGAGAGAGAGAGAGAGAGAGAGAGAGAGAAGAGACCAGATCAATCTGATTCTCTCTCACCCCTGAATGCCGGAGTCAATCCTGCCCTCACTGTTGTCTCTCCCTCACCGCGTCTCCCTCCCAGTCGAATAAAGGAGGAGAAGGAGAGGGAGGAGCCAAAGACCATGGCGCTCAGCGTCCACGCCAAAGGAATCAACACCTTCGCACACGTGAGATCCGTCCGCCGTCGTCAGCCCGAACCAGATATTCTGACGGCTCCTTTCACTCACTGACCGTGAACGGGCTGCTCTGTTGTTTCTAACAAATTACACATAAAAAATCGATCTCCAATCTCATCGACAGCACCTTTAAAGTGTCACATTTCAACCAGCTGATAGCTTCAAATGACCTGGATGTATCTGTAGTCCATGCCGATCGATTGCGATTTCAATAATGTCATCAATAAGGTCCACCAGCTGCACAGCAAGTTAGAGTAAGAGAACACACATTGTTTTTTGATTCCTGAAGGTTGACGACATAAACAATTTTTTAACTATTAACTAACTATTGGTAAAAGATTGTTGCTCCCTACTGCTGCTGTGTTTTCCCAGACCAAAACCCTCCCGGTCAGCAATTCAGATTCCACCAATGAGGTGGTCCGCCTGGCCCTTCAGCAGTTTGGGATCGCCGTGAGTCTTTTTGTTGGTCTCACATGTTGTAATCAATGGCATGTCAATTCATTGCTCATCGTTAAACAGCATCTCTGTCTTTGTAAATGGTGTGTGTGTGTGTGTGTGTGTGTGTGTGTGTGTGTGTGTGTGTGTGTGTGTGTGTGTGTGTGTATGTGTGTGTGTGTGTGTGTGTGTGTGTGTGTGTGTGTGTGTGTGTGTGTCCCAGGGTAACGTGAAGGACTACCAGCTGTGGGCCATCTCCAAGAGAGAAAACACGCCTTATCCTCTAATTGGTCAGTGATTCCATGAACTACCTTCATTTGCAAATTTTTAAAATAAACGCCAGCCTAAAGGTAATCCTTAGGTCGGCCCTTAGACAGGCTGTGAGTAAAAAAACAATTAAATATAGATTGTTTGCGGCTTGGAATTTTCATAACATATCCAATCATGCATCCGATCTGACCTCACCCACGACGTTCTCTCCCCGACATCAAGGTCACGAGTTCCCCTTCAGCATCCATGCGCACCACATGCGCGACCCTCCGTCCAGGGAGGTGCTGACGTCCTGCGACAGGCAGGGGGCGCTGCTGCTGCCGGAGCTGCAGCCGCCGTCCGGGGGGAAGCAGTGTCAGTTTGTCCTGAAGCTGCGGCCCCTGGCTACCGCCCCGGGTCAGGTTGCCCTCGGTGAGGAAGAAAAGCGCTATCTTCGATGTTAGTACGATCGTTAAAGGTGACATATTGTACCACCAGGTGTTCGGTGTGATCAGCCGTTACAAGCTGTTTAAAAATCTGCCTCTTATGACATCACAAGTGGGCGTGTCCACCGAGATGTATGACGGACAGATGAGCAACGTTTGCTACGGTCCACTGGGTAGTCTGGTAGACTGATCTATCCAGCACACATCTAGGTTGACACGCCCACTTGTGATGTGATAAGAGGCAGATTTTCAACAGCTTGTAGCGGCTAATCACACTCATACCTGGTGGTATAATATGTCACCTTTAAAGAGGACCTATTATGCTACTTTTCTGGTCTTAATTTCTTATTAATGACTCCTATAGCGCAACCTGACACGAATCACAGCACGAAAAACGATGTTGATTTTCGGGAAACTCATCTGGGCGCTTTCAGCATTCTCTGTCAACGCTCAGTTTCGTCCTTCTCCGCCCCCTCGCCCCCCTCCTGCCAACCCAACTCCGTTGTGATTGGTTACCTCCCTTGAAGCGCGTGCGCGGGCATATTTGACCAGGCATACGGGGGCGCGGCAGGAGTGCCTCTACGTAGATGATTTCCCAGAAATGTGAACAAGTGAATCGCAAACGTTGTCCCGAGTGTTTAGCACTCTGCACAGCCACCTCAGACTGTCAGCAGGGAATACGTCGAAATGCATGTGCGTCATTATTTGACACTTTAGTATGGTTAAACATGACTATCAATCATCATAACAACGTTTATAGGTCATAAAAGTCGAAAAAGCATAATAGGTCCCTTTTAAGGAAAAACTAGCCGATTGAGCAATGGGGGCGATGATTTTTTTTTATGTCTTTGTTATGTTTTGTTTAGAGCCTTCCCAGAAGCACTTCAAGAGGCGGCGGTCCCTCATCAACTGGGCCTTCTGGCGAGGCCCCGGCCACCAGCTCAATGACCCCGCCTCCAACGCCGGGCCCCGGGGCGACCTTTTCGGCCAGCCGCTGAGCTCCCTGTGCCTGGAGGACGCGCTGCCGAAGCCGATCACGGTAGGCGTTGGCGCCAAGGGTCGACACTAGAACACGAGTTAGTGGCATACCTTCGGGGTCGTCGTCGGTGCCTCCGACAACCGAAGCGCAACTCCCGATCTCTTACCTGCTACGAGGTGTGTACGTCTGTTGACCGTCCCCGGAGTGAGAAGAACATTCAAGAAAAAATCCCAAAAGACAAGGAGTAAGAGTTAATATGGAGGTTTTCTTTCAGAATACTGAAACATGTCACCGAAATGCTTATCCCTCCCTCGGAAGTCCAGTCAGTCATCAAACTATTATACATACATGTTGAGTAGAACGGACTGACCCTCAAATCCCCCACAAACAAAAACAGATTTTACTTATCTTTAGTTGGATTGGCAACAACTTGTGACTCTTGCGGAGAATCTAAATAAATGCTTGTCCTCATTACGAAAATTGGGTTTGAATCATGTTTTTGAACAAAGGAATGTGATGTTTTGTTGATGTCCCCTGACCAGATGATGTCGGTATATCATGGTATAATTTGTGGTTATTGCAATAATTGATTTATTCAATTTCCGCTAACAAACTGAGAGGAGCTGTTCAGAGCTGTGTCTGAATCTGTGTCATTAATCTCTCTGTCTCTGTCTGTCTGTCTCTGTCTGTCTGTCTCTGTCTGTCTCTGTGTCTCTCTCTCTCTCTCTCTCTCTCTCTCTCTCTCTCTCTCTCTCTCTCTCTCTCTCTCTCTCTCTCTCTCTCTCTCCCTCTCTCTCCTCCCCCTCTCTCTCTCTTCCCCCCCCCCCTCTCTCTCCCCTCTCTCCCCCCCCCCCCCCCCCCCCCCCCCCCCCTACAGGACATGCTGTTCTTCCTGTACCACGAGGGCTCTTGGACGCGGGGGATCTTCCGGCGGTCGGCGGGGGCCCGGGCGGTCCGGGAGTTGCGGGACTCCCTGGACGCCGGGCTGTGCGAGCTCCCCCTGACCCGGGACCACGTCTTCATCATCGCCGGCGTGTTCAAGGTGCTCCCCTTAACCCGGGGAACCGAAGCCTGTTAGCCTAGCTTTGATAGGAGGTAACACAGTGTCTCCAGCGGACTCCTGCTCCATCAGGGTTTCCCCGCTGTAATCAAAGCTAGGCTAGGCTAGGCTAGGCTAGGCTAGGCTAACAGGCTTCGGTTCCCCCTGACCGGGGGAACCGAAGCCTGTTAGCCTAGCCTAGCCTAGCCTAGCTTTGACAGGAGGTAACACAGTGTCTCCACCGGACTCCTGCCCCATCAGGGTTTCCCCGCTGTAAATGTGTTAGTTAAGATGGTGGGGGTTGGGGGGGGGGGGGGGTTAGGGTTAGGGGGGGGGGGGGGCACTCTTTTACAGGTGGACCACTTCTGCTCATTTCCATGCCGGCGGTCAGACTGTTTCCCTGCAGTCTGATCTTTACACAAAGATCGAATGGTGTTTAGAATATTTTTTACTTTTGTATAATATTGACCAGGAAAACAATATATACATACTCTTTATTAAAAAATTTGGGACGTCGTAGTTAAGGCGTCAGGCTTGCGTTGCTTAGGCGGCCGCCTAGGCTGTAGAGTGCGTTGGGAATCCATGTCCATTGTCAGGTACAGATTTTCTTCTACATTGAAAAAGAAAGACACAGATGTGAAAAAGATCATGAAAGTCATTGAAACGTTACAGCTGAGAAGCAGCTCGTCTATCACAACCCACTGAAGACGAGGTTTCAATTTTGCCGGAGGCATTCATTTTAGTCCTGACAAAACAAACCGTTCCGCCCGTTCCGCGCTACTTCACCCAGCGATCACTTTGATCGGAGCTCCGCAGAGACAGGTGAAGTGTCACCAACCTACGGCAGACATTCAGATCGCCGTGCACGCCTAGGTCCACGCCACTTCTGCATGGATCAGTATGGAAGGCGTTGGGCCTGACCCCTATCTGTGTCAACACAATCTAATCTATGGTAATCCAATAGAGCCGCGTAGCAACGGGCTAGCTGGCGCCCGTAGCGACTAAGATAAAACAGGTGTCTCGATTACATTGTTAATGTAATCCTTGTGGTTTTGTAACATTTGTAATCTGCACGGGATGATCGGAAGACAGCTAGCAGGAGGTGCCGAAACAAGGGTGTGGATCAGAATGATATGTCAGGCGATTTAGCGTCAGTGTGTTTAACTAGCCATTCGCGTTATTCGCGTACAGGGAATGCTTTCTTTAGCTGTTTACTGTAGCCAACTAGCAAGCTTTAAAGATACCAGTGTCAGTCTATAGAACCCTGAAGAAACGAGTAAAGATACACACAGACACTAGGGAATACCGAGCTAGAAATCACATTTCAATCCCATTTGTCTTGAATATTATTTGTAATTAAGGTCAATCACATTTGTTTCAAAATATCCACCAAATAACCATGGGCCAGGTAAATTGAACCCAGGATACCTGACGAGACCACAATGATGAGTGGAAACTCATCAATCAATTAGGTTAACAAGACTTGCTTAGTTACATTAGGCTACACTCTACACCACTACATTGGCTTTAATTAATACAGTCGTCACTGTACACTGTACACTGTACACACACACACGCGAAACCATAGCGTGTGTGTGTGTGTGCGTGCGTGCGTGCGTGCGTGCGTGCGATATACTGGCAAAAGCGTGAGCACGATTCCAAGTTAAACCGTTCCTGCACCCTTCCTTTTCTTGATGATCAAGGTTTCCTTTGACATACGTACATGTTCATACTTGAAACCTAAAATCGGTACATAATGACTCTGCTGTGATTAATTACTGTGTTGTCCAGCGTGTCACTCTGTTGATCACCCCTAGCAACATGTCGAGTGGCACGCCTCATTAAAAAAAGAATACATGGAAGTATGAGTCACAAGTGAGCGCAAGTGTGTGTGTGTGTGTGTGTGGATATGTCACTGTGTGTGTGTGTGTGTGCGTGTGTGTGTGTGCGTGTGCGTGTGTACATGCAGGACTTTTTGCGCAACATCCCCGGCAGCCTGCTGTGCTCGGAGCTCTACGAGGATTGGGCGGAGGTGGTGGAGGAGGAGGAGGAGGAAGAGAAGGAGGAAGAGGAGCAGGTCAAAGCCATACAGAGGTGAGAGCTGTCCGCCCCAGAGTGTACGGGTCGGACTGCATGAGCTACATTAAGAGGCACTCAGGTGGAAATAATGACCTTAAAGGGGAAATATTATGCCACCAGGTGTGAGTGTGATTAGCCGTTACAAGCCGTTGTGAAAATCTGCCCCTTTCTGACATCACAAGTGGGCGTGTCCACCTAGATGTGTGCTGGATAGATCAGTCTACCAGCCTACCCAGTGGACCGTACCAAACGGTGCTCATCTGTCCGTCACACATCTAGGTGGACGCGCCCACTTGTGATGTCAGAAAAGGCAGATTTTCAAAACAACTGAGCTGTAATATGTCACCTTTAATTTAATTTAGATTTTTTAATCTTCCTTCATTAAACTGAAAAACCCTTCCTCCCTCTCTCTCTCTCGTCGCCACCCCGTCCCTTACTCTCCATCTCCCCTCCCCCTTTCTCCCCCCCCCGCGCAGTCTGATTGGCCGGCTGCCCGCGGCTAACGCCGTGCTACTGCGCTACGTGGCGGCGCTGCTGCACGGTATCCAGGGCAACGCGGACCACAACCAGATGACCAGCTTCAACCTGTCGGTGTGCATCGCTCCCAGCATGCTCTGGGCCCCGGGCCCCTCCAGCCCCGAGCAGGAGGGCCGAGGGGCCAAGACGGTGAGACGATACCCCCCCGCCCCCCCCCCCCCCCCCCCCCCCCCCCCCATGGAAGGGGGGAGGGGCAAGGCGTGACGGTTGTGATGTCACAAATGACCCGTTTTTTTTTTCGATTTAAGAGAACCTACACGAAACAGCATGTTCACAATATATGTTTCAAATCGACTCGTAACAAAAAAAAATATTAGTTACGAATTATCTGTTAGTATGATGGCCGTTTGGGGTTGGATGAGTACAGTTGGTAAAGCTAACAGGGAGAATGATACACACAACATAACAATACACATAATTCCTACACCTGTGCCATAGAAACAGTACTTAGAATGGTATAGCAATAGTATAGTAACGATAGTTAGCCCTTGTACAATTGATAAATGTCCTAGGGTGGCAAATCAACGGACTAGTAAAAGTCACCAAACAACAATCGAAACCGTCCCTATCCAGTGTATGTAAGGCTCATAGCGGGCTCTCTAGGAGACTTTCAAAGAGTTCTAAGGAACATGAGGGTGTTGGCGGTGCAGGAGCCAGGGAAGTTGGGAACCATGACCCTTTAACAGAACGCTAGCTACAGATTGTAGCAGAGTTCGCCAGCACCACCCACCCATCGGTGCAGCTATCTACCGGGACACTGTCGCAACTCACAACGAGCTGATTTCTACTGTTACCGTTCAGCCGTTTCTATCTTTGAACCACATGCTCCTCTGGAATACTGTTCCCAGAAAGGTGGACATTCTGGCTCAGTTGATTCAAATAACTTGATGCTATATTTCTCAATCCTGAAGGTAATGCGCATCAAGACTCTCTTATACAAAGCGACCTACAAGTAAAAGTGAATCCAGAATCATGTCATCAATGAGCAGATACAGGACCTCTCGCTCAAGGATGCCCACAGGTCGACTGTGGGGTTCGAGCCCACAACTCACCAGTAACTAGCCAGGAACTAACCAGTAACTAACCACCTCCTCACCAGGTGTGTGACCTGGTCCGGTTCATGATAGACCACTGCAAGCAGATCATGGAGACGGACCCAAGCTCTGTGTTCGGAGGACCTCCGCAACGACGCGATGAGGAAACTCCATCAGGTACTCGCGCGCACACACACACACACACACACACACACACACACACACACACACACACACACACACACACACACACACACACACACACACACACACACACACACACACACACACGAACAACATCAACGTTCTTCGTTTGAAACCCCCCAAAATCTTGACGTTGTCCTCGACAAACGCCTCAGATCTCGTTTCAACCGTCCACCGTCTCTCCCTCTCCCTCCCTCGACCCCCCCCGCCCCCCCCCCGCCGATCCGACACACCAGAAGAGTCGTGGTCGTGCCACATGACCGACTCCTCCTACGACAGTCTGGAGAACGAGCTGGACGACGACGGCGTCAGCAGCGAGGGCTCGCCGGCCCTCTCCCGCCACCGCCACCGCCCCGTCCACCGCCGCCACCACCGCCCGCCGCGCGGCAGCCTGGACTCCGTCCTGACGCTGAGCGACCTGGACCCCGACGGCGACGCCAGGACCCCCGCCCTGGGGGACGATGCCGCCGCCGCCGCCGCCGCCCTGGACCCCCCCTGGTCCCCCGGTCACGGCCGGCGCCGCCAGTCCGAGCCGGCCGTGGCGTACGCGGCGAAGCTGACGGTGTGCGACGCGCGGGAGGAAGAGGAGGAGCCTCAGGACCAGCGGGGGTCCGCTCCGGAACACGCCGCGCCGTCCACCCCCCCGAGGACCCCGCCCCGCTCCCCCCTCGAGACCCTCCGCGACTGGGCGGGGGGGCGCCCGGCCAGGGGCTCCCCCCCGCCCCCCAGAGAGCCCCTCCTCTGGGGGACGCTGAGGGGCAACAGCCGGGGGCTGCACCCCAACTCCTGGCTGAAGGAGGCGCGGCGGCTGTCTCTGACGCAGCAGGACCACCCCGAGACCCCGGGGGGCGACGAGGAGGAGCGGGTGAGTGGCTGCACCCGTTACGTCCATAACCCCTCCCGCCTCAAGGCCCCGTTATGTTCCTGACCCCCCCCCCCCCCCCCCCCGCCTCAAGGCCCCGTTATGTTCCTGACCCCCCCCCCCCCCCCCGCCTAAACGCCCCGTTATGTTCCTGACCCCCCCCCCCCCCCCCCCCCCCGCCTCAAGGCCCCGTTATGTTCCTGACCCCCCCCCCTTCTCAAGGCCCCGTTACGGGTTGGATGACGACACAGACGCCTCGACGCAGTCGCAAACCTGTTTTGGTTCTGCGTCGGGTTTTAGCAAGCGGACCAATCACAGCCCTCGCTGCCTGCCCGCCGCAAGGATACCATTTTTGGGAGGCGTACGTAAGGGGTCCGTACACCCCTTTGTGCTGCGTCAAACCATAACTAAACCTTTAGTAGGGCTGTGCGATGAATCTGATTTTGATTCAACGATCCAAAAACGAATATAATCCTTAATTATTTTCTTATTTTTTTTTATCCGTTAAATGTCATAGAACAGCCGGATACCATTTTTTAACATAATTTTCGATCTGAATTAATTTTATTTGAACACGTATCTGCACAAGTATAGATTATGAGAACATTTCTTTAACGGGGAAATTAGAAAATGTGAAGTTACAAAGTGTGTTTTTCGGAGAGAAATGCGGAACAAATGCATCGTGTTTTCAAACGCGCATAGAATCGTTTGAGTAATCGCTGCTGCCCTCTACAGAGGCGCCCCGGGCCCCGGGGCCTTCAGTACGGCCCGGACAAGGACGGACCGGGAAAGTGGGCGGCCGCCAAGCCCCCCGCCCCCGCCCACCACCGCTCCACCGGCAGCCTCCACTTCCCCAGGACCGCCCCCGGCGCAGGAAGTGACGTCGCCGTGTCGTCGCCGCCACAGCACCTCGTGCACCAGCCCGGGGCCACTCTCTCCCTCTTCCGGCACCGGCGGTCCAGCCACGCCGTCGTCAAGGTGACGGAGCCCCCTCCGACTGAGGGGAAGCCCCGTAGGTCCTCCGAGCCGGGGCTCCCCCAGGACCCTACTCTTCTTTTTCATCCTCATCAGGGGGCCGAGACCCCCGCCGCCGCCGCCGCCGCCGCGGGACAGCGGCCGGGACCTCAGGGTGTGTTAAGGGAGGCGCTCCGCACGCCGGGGCTCAGGGTGTCCAAGGCGGACTGCGAGGGGGGGGACCAGACACGCCCCCGCCCCTCGGAGAACTGCGAGCCCCAGAGCGGCCAGCAGGGGGCGCCGGCCCCGGGGAGGGGGCAGGGCCAGTGGCGTCGGAGGAGGCACAGCAGCGTCATGGCGGAGCGCGACTTCAACCAGCTGCGCTTCTCCGAGGAGTCGTACGTTTGACCTTCACGCCGTTTACCCCGAGCGAGGGCCGGCCACAACGTTGGAAGAATTAAATGACGCGGAGGAAACTGACCATAGCAAACCTCGCCAAACTTCCTGTTCAGTACTTCCTGCAGCTCAATGTGATTTTAAACTTGATGAAATGAACGCAGATGACGGAAACGCAGACGTTGTGTGCGATTAGTCCGAAACCTCTAGTGGGTGAAGTGTTCTTTTTTATTCACGCTATTTGGATTTCGGTTTTGTCGAGACCTCTGGTTTACGCTAACGGAAGTTTCGATGACCTATCCGAAGCGGCTCCGAGTGTAAAACAAGTTTGTATGTAAAGAACTTCATCTGTAAAGAAAGAACGACTTATTTTGATGCATGCTACCAGAGGAACTGATACAAGGAAGAGTGACAAGAGACGAATCAGTTCGGTTCCCTTCAAAGGGAGTAAACAACGATGGGGAAATGTTTTAAATGGAAATAAGAACTGTGTTAAAGAACTTAATATATTTCTCTTACGTGTTATTTTCAAGAGAATATAGCACAGAATCAACAAGACTTCAACTGCCGCAATGGAAACCAAGAAAAAAACGGCCCTAGCATTGGGAAAACATGAATTTGGTGTTGCAATATTATTTTATATGTTGAACCAGCCAAACAAGCTTTCTCCACTAGATGGCAGTCAGCTCACTTTGTTACACCGTGAGTTTTGTGTCTGAAAATCCCCTCACTAGAAAACAATGACTTGTTATGCCGTTCTTTTTTAATAACTATGAATAAGCTCTGGTCCCTGATTCCCCAGGAGTTGGAATGATATTGTTAACCGCTTACTGGTCTGTACGGGAGAACATCAGTGTTAATATTTGTTCCTTTGGTGTGAAACTAAACCTTGAACCGAGGTCGTTGAGCAAAGAAAGACCTTCAGCTTTTTGGGATGTCAGAAAAAAGGCTGCAACATTAAAACTAAAGCAGAATGCAAGCCAAAAAAAACGGACAAAAAAGTATTCCACTATCAGTACAGGGGAGTGGAAAACTAACGGACACTAATTCTTGTCATTCTTCAACGAAAACCTCCAGCTGTTACTTACCCACAGTTGGGCTTCCAAACTGTTTTCCTTATTTTGCCTTAAATATGCAAATGGAATTTTTGTCTTTACCTAAGTGGAGTTTATTTTGGCAGATAACTTGAAACACAGCGGTACGCGTTTGTTAACACTGTTTGGTCCTCATTATGATCACAAATGGCAAAGGGGTGAATTTAGACTTAAGATGCACTTTAGATACAGTATTAGGGCTGTAGGCCTCTTCTTACAGCTTAGGAGATCCCCAACAGGTACCTTTACTTTCCCTGTAGCGTAAAACGCTTATTTTGTGTGATTCCGATTGATCAATTGCACTCGCTTACGCCTTTCATCGTAAAATGATACCCTATGAATGTATAGCGATTATTTTAATCACTTCGGTTTATAAAACATGTAGAGCAATAAAATATTTACGCGAGCAGGGATTAAGATGAATTCTTTGCTATTCATGTACCTCAGCGAGTCTAAGCCAACAAAAGTGCAATGTAGAGCTAGGTTTACTAGAAGAGTGGTACAATCTGCAGACGTATAGATTATGAGGACTTGTTTTGTGCTTACATCCGCAAGTTATTGGTAAATTAAATACATATTTCCACCGTGATGACTAGGACTTACTGCAGGTTTTCTTTGGTTAGTTTCGAAGTAAGTTAGGCATGTAGCAGTAGTCGGCATGCCTTGACAAGGATATGATGAACCACAAAATAGTATTTCTGCTCAGTATTCAGTAAGGTCTGTAAGGAAGTACACAACTTACACAACTAAGTGAATGTGATCTAACCTGTGAAAATGTGAACCGCTTTACTTGGGTTCTACATCGCAACACACAACCCTTGCTTGCTTATTTTTTTTACTTGCCAACATTAAGTTACTTCATCGTCATTCCCATTGTGACTAAATAAATAATCAAGACATATTTGTGTATGACTGACTTGCCCCCCCCCCCCCCCCCCCCCCCGAAAATGTTACACTTTCCTAAGGCCAAGCGTGTCTTGTTTTACTAAACTAAAATAAACTTTGTTGCAAACTACCCTTCCCAAGGTTTTTGTCCGGGCGAACCGATGACACAGGATTAGAAAGGTGAGACAATTTATTACATGGTGTCGAAACGTGTCCAACTTGTGATGGTTAAATACACTTGATTAAAAATATTAACTCCTGTGACAATAAAGATCAAACTACTAAGTACACAGAGTGGATAAAAAGAAAAAACATGTTAGTGTGGTGGTTGAATCGCGTGGCTCGTCGCCTAGCAACGCGATTTAACATACAGTACACAATTCGTAAAAGGCTTTTGTGAAGCAATACAAATATGATTATTTAGTTATATATATGTATGTATATATATATATATACATTTCTCTTCTACCTGGTAAAAATCACTTTCTGCTAGCTTTCGAAGTTATGAATACATTTCAACGGCTATAGCGGTTGACCAGAGCTGTCGTTCACGAGAGGACGGTGAGCAACGCCCCCGTCGACCCCGTTACCCACGGCGACGGGGATCGTTAACGAGCCATTAGGAGGAGCTGTCCTGGGTCTGTCGGATGTCCGCCACGCTCTCGGGGACCCGCGCCTCCATGCCCTCCAGCGCCCTGGTCAGGCAGACCTGGCAGCCCAGACGAGACCTGGTGAGGGGGGAGGGACAGGGGAGGGAGGGAGGGAGGGGAGAGGGGGGGAGGGAGGGAGGGAGGGGAGAGGGGGGGAGGGAGGGAGGGAGGGAGGGAGGGGAGAGGGAGGGAGGGAGGGAGGGAGGGAGGGAGGGAGGGGAGAGGGGGGGAGGGAGGGAGGGAGGGAGGGAGGGAGGGGAGAGGGAGGGAGGGAGGGAGAGAGGGGGGAGGGAGGGAGAGAGAGAGGGGAGAGTGAGGGAGGGAGGGGAGAGATGGGGGTGAGGGAGGGAGAGAGGGCAGAGAAAGGGGGGTGAGGAAGGGCAGAGACAGGGGGGTGAGGGAGGGAGGGAGGGGAGAGACAGGGGGGTGAGGGAGGGAGGGAGGGGAGAGACAGGGAGGGAGGAAGGGGAGGGGAGAGACAGGGGGGAGGGAGGGAGGGCAGAGACAGGGGGGTGAGGGAGGGAGGGAGGGGAGAGACAGGGGGGTGAGGGAGGGAGGGAGGGGAGAGACAGGGAGGGAGGGAGGGGAGAGACAGGGGGGTGAGGGAGGGAGGGAGGGGAGAGACAGGGAGGGAGGAAGGGGAGGGGAGAGACAGGGGGGGAGGGAGGGAGGGAGCGGATTGAGTATTAAGTTCTGTTTATTTGTAAAGAGCGTTAAGCGGGAGCGCCATGTGGATGATGTTACCGTACTGAGCGCTCAGACAACACCCAGGCAGACTAACACCGGGAACACGAGTGGATAGACGAAGACAAAGAGTCTTCATCACAACGGTGGAAGTAACACGGGCTCTAGAGCATTCCTAAAGGTAAAGTGATACAAAATTAGCCTCCTTCTTATTTTAATCTACTGGGTCGGCGACGGACAACAGACTTTATTCCATACTTCTCTACCGCTATAGTCTAAGATTACGGTACGTTGAAGTCTGTCATGGTCTCCAAACCGTGTCGGTTTTACCGTGTGAAGGACATTTTACGTGTTGCATTCTAATAGGAAGGAAGGAGGGAAGGAAGGAGTGAGTGAGTGAGCGAGCGAGTGGCCTCCTTACGTGTCGGTGAGTCCGTACGCCAGGTCCAGCATGTCCATCTCCTCGTCCGTGACGGGGCCCAGCTTCTCGTAGACCTCCTCGCTGAAGACCAGGTGGCACGTGGAGCAGGCCAGGGTCCCCTCGCACGCACCTGCAAGACGGCCCCCTTCACGTTAAGAGGACGGCCCCGTGGGGCCAGACTGCTTCATCTGGAGCTACGTGTGATCAACGTGAGGCGCGTGTCGAGCAGGAGCAGGTAAGGGGAGGGTAGACTGCGCAGCTTCGAACCCAGAACCCTTTTAAAACGTGGATTTGATGGTCCAACAGCCACGGTAATAATAAGTTGGACTTGTTTTTCCATTCAGTGCTGTGAAAAGCTAATGCTACCGTCATGCTAACAACAACAAAGAAGTGTGTGTGTGTGTGTGTGTGTGTGTGTGTGTGTGTGTGTGTGTGTGTGTGTGTGTGTGTGTGTGTGTGTGTGTGTGTGTGTGTGTGTCCTCGTGCATGCGTACCGAAGCCGTCAAAGTCCAGGTCCTCGTTGATGACCAGGTCCAGCAGAGAGTCTCCGGGCGACCCCTTCGCTGTGATCTTCTCCCCGTCTCGGTTCACGAAGTGGACCGTCACCTTGTTGTCCGACCTGCAGGGGCACAGCGGCGGTCACACGGGGTTACCACGACGACTGGGATGCTGCTCTGCGAAGGCCGGTTGGGGAGGAGGATGGAGGCAATCCCATAATAGTGCCGTGTTCAAATATCCATGCTTCCATGAGTACACTTAAACGTAGTACACTATCCGTACTCACTAAGTGCGCTAATTTTCAGATGTCAGTGTTGCTCCAAATCGAATTCTCCCGACTGCCACCGCGGCTCCTCCCCCGCACTAAACATCCCGCTTTGAACGGTGAACTCTTTACACCTAGCAGCTATAAAAAGCTATAAAAACTACAAAATGACTATTAATGCAGGCTATGTGGAAAATGCGCAGACTTTGGCTCAGCCCGCTTCCGCTACGTAGCTAAGATGGCTGCCGTTGAGTACGAAAAGTGTACAGCGATCCACACTTCGCAATTTGACCGTTTTGAGTACACCATCCGGGTCCTTTCAGTACACTTCTTTTTTTTTTACTGCTTACCATCTGACTTTGCATGTCGAATCGGACCGGACACCGTCCTCGCAGTTCCAAAATCTTCCAACACAGCTTCACACAAGGAACAAGATTGGTTCCCGAACTCGTCTTGAGTCTCCCCAAACGTTTCAAATGGCCAACAGTTGGGCCGGTGTGTAGGAGCCTTCAGGTTTAGGGGATGTCGTATAATGTGGGCCTGCGAAGCCATTTATGAGACAATAACTGTTTATACTTTATTTGAATGAAGCGCCATACTAAACAACAATGATTTACCTACAACGCGCCACATGACACCCTCTCTGACCACGGTTCTGGACTCTCTATGATCACACACACGTTTCCACACTGCAGCGGTGGTTCATGCGAGGCC
Organism: Gadus morhua; assembly: GCF_902167405.1. Classification (NCBI taxonomy): domain Eukaryota; kingdom Metazoa; phylum Chordata; class Actinopteri; order Gadiformes; family Gadidae; genus Gadus; species Gadus morhua. The sequence goes on from NC_044051.1 coordinate 41,326,104, forward strand.
ATATCACAGGAAGGAACCCGATGGACCTCGGCCTTCCCTCGACTGCTACCGCACAGTTAAGGTTCTCCAGCCTGCGCCGGATCACAGCCATTCGTCTCGGTGCACTGGAAGGACGCTTTCTCTTTGAACCGACCATCCCACCTCGATATCGTGACAAGCAGTGGCAGTATTTTTGGAACGATGAGTGTTGGTTTGGTTTGAGTCGCTTTCTCATTCAGGACACACACACACACACACACACACACACACACACCTTGAATCAGGGAGCACTGTCAAAAATGGGCGTTAGCCAAAGACCGTAATCCAAACGTCTTTATTCAGCTGGAGTTCAATGGCTCGTCGTTTGTATTGTGGGAAAGAACAGATTGTGTACACATGAATGTGAAATAAGAACGACGAGTTAACTTTGAATGCTTAATTTCGTCATGTGTAAGGACAATACAATACTACCAGATTCCAAAGTGCAATCTAAAAACGATTCCCATTATAATGATCCATGAACCATATACGAGATCAAACTGCAACATTCAGAAGCAAATCTACGTTATTTGCACTTCCAATTACTTAAGGATTAATCGATCAGACAAAATGAGGTACCCGCGATATCAGAGGCAATCGGATATGTACAGCCAATGCTCTGATGTTTATTTCACCACCTTAGGATCCAAATCAAATAACAACATTTTAACTGCGATGGATTTGTCCCTGTGGTTCAGTGTTGGGGGGGGGGGGGGGGGGGGGTTCTCTTATGACAGTTTACTGCATCCCCTCAATGGTTGGGATGTGAGGGGAGACACGGACGAGTGGAGGTCCTGCCTTAGGAGCCACAACTAGGAGACCCCCGGTCATGGATTGGCTTTCTGAATACCTTCCGGTGACACCAGTAGACCTGACAGTCCCAAGAAATGCATCATTTCACACACTTGGTTCAACGTCATCCATTCTGACATTTTGCTCGTGTCCTGTGATACACTGTATCGAACGGAAAACAAACGCATCTTCTTATCGTTGTGGCCTAGTATAAAGGGTAAATATTGAATGTGCAATGAACCTACACTCCATTTTGACCTGCAAGGGCAGAAAACATCTCACTCACAGCCAAGCAATGTTATAGTTTTGATATTCAAGCTGGCATATTGGGCTTTTTGGACTCGTGCTGTGCACATTCAAGGCCCAAGGGGGGGGGGGGGGGTAAGGGGGTGTCACCCTTGTCCCCCCCCCCCCCCCCCCCCCCTCCTCCAGTGACGTGTGGACACACAGGGACGAGGTCAGCCCGTCGAAGGCCGGACCACCACAGCGTAGATCAACCTTCAACCCAGGTGGCCAGCGTTACCCAACCCGATGCTGGATGGGGAAACCTTGTCTTGGTCGAAACCTTGGGCAGTCACACAGCTACACCGGCTTTGCATTGTTATGTAAGCGATTACACAAGCTGCGCGTTGCTGTCAATTCAAGAGAACAAAGTATACTTGATGTATTCAAGCCTGGCCTGTTGTTCATTCACTTAAAGCATAGTTAAGTAACTTACAGTGATACTATCCTAATGTCCTGCCGTGCCAACCTGCAATTAAGTCAACAAACCATTGATACAACATACATGATCTTCTCGAGTGGAGCTTGATATACATGTAGATGGTTTAACTTCAGACAGACGCGTGGACACATTTAAAACGCATACCTGAGTCTCTGCGTGCAGGTGGTGAAGTCTCTCCGACGGACGCAGCATGCCCCCTGAGCATCCGTTCTCCCCGGGGTGCAGAGCGTCGTGTATCGGGGCGACGCAACAGCCGCCGTCCGCAGAGGACTGACCCGTATCGTGAGGCGGAGCAGTCGGCTGGTCGCGGTCACCAGCGCCATTTAAGATACAAAGTGGATACCTTTTAAAAAGAACACCAAAAATAGAAAGTAGTCGATAGACCGGACGGGGCGGTTGAGGGCACGGATACTTATGGACGTCTTGTAACCTCCAGCGTCACTCTGTCACAGTTGGTCCTCCTCCTCCCCCGCGGCCTCGTTACGTCACGTGTTTACTAGGAACACGTTCTGCTACGGGGAAAGCCTGGCTATTACAAGACCAAGCTCAATCGTAGATTGCTCGTTGGTCTGGGGAAGCTGCTGTCATTTTCTTCAGCACAAGAGGCTTGATTAATGGGCCTAGTTCAAATGACGCCCTCACTTCCCTATCGTCATTGCGTTAAACCAGCCAATAGCGCGCCAGGGGAAAAGCCTGTTTGGTGATTGGCTCCCGCAAAAATGTATGGCAACCAGAATAAATGTATTGGTCTTTTTCAGACCCTTCTGCAGGGCGAACTAAAATAGCCGGCAGAAAGGGCGGGGATACTCAGTCTACTTTGGAATTAATTGTCCGGCTAAAGTATAAATGTGCGCTCCTCTTTGCTGTTGTTGTTGTTGTTGTTGTTGTTGTTGTTGTTGTTGTTGTTGTTGTTGTTGATGTTGTCTCAGCTGCTGCAACTTCCAGTGAGTCTGCCCTCAAAGGTGATGACGCTCACGAATACTTCCGGGGTTGGAAACCAATGATATGACCGCATTGATTCGACCGTCATAGTCGCCGCCATATTGGAGAGGCCAAGACTGAACTGTAAACAAATATAAGTAAACGGTCGAATGCGTTTTTTTCATTACATTACATTACATTAATCAGTTGTAAACGTAACAGTGCTTTGAATCCAGAACACGGAAACTCGCACGTTGAATTGTGTGTCTGCAGGTCAGTCTTGCCCTCTCCAATATGGCGGCGACGTTTGCGTACGTCCAAAGACCAATGCGGCTTCTATGTTTATATGCCTATGAAAAATCACACGTGCTGCGGCTCAGTGTGACCCGCATGAACTCACGTTGACCAATAACGTGAAGGTTGACGTTTTCCGGCTTTTATAACATCGACATCCCGGTAAGGGCAGAGGGAAATGAAAAACGCATCAAAAAATAAATAGGTAAATGGTATTCATGTTGCAGATAACAATAATTTAATACTTCTTATTCGACATAAAAAGTAATAATAATAAAATAAATAAAAATAGTCATATATATATATGTAACCAGGGTGAAACAACATATAGGCTACATATATATAACACAACTGCGCTTCAGAAATAATTTACAACAATTGTAGCTATTTATTTTAGATGCGTGGGGTGGGGTGGGGGAGAGTTTACTGTTGGGGTTCATTGTGGCGAGTTCTAGAACGACCTCGAGAAGTTACAAAAGCCTTTATGTTCAATACACAATATCATGTCCGAGTCTGCACTTACTGTATGTGAATAGAGTTAATGAATAGATTATACAAATACATGTTACCTCTACATTTTTTATGTTTTCTTGAATTTATTTTACATACGAACAGATTTGCATTAGTCAATGATACAAGCTATACTACCTTTCAATCCATGATCAAATAGGTCTATGTGTTATGCCACAAATGGTATTATTATTTGTAAGAATAAATATTTCGGCAAAAAAAATTATGGAGCATTAAACTTATTCTACAGATTCCGGTCAGCGGTTCAAAGTTAAGTTTCCATTCGAGACAAGTTAATGAAGGCAATTTTTGCCCCCCATTCGTTGCCGAACGATCCCTCTACCTTGTTGACAAACTCCGTGCTTCTATCAGAAGAAAAGTGGCAATATAACCTTTTCAGGACAGCGTGACGACCACAGGGGGGCGCTCATAACGTCACAATCACGGATCTGCTCCTTGCGTGTAGCAGGGCAGGGTAACGCTGTTCCCCTGGTAGGCTACATGAAAGTGGCTCTTGAAACAAGTAGTCTAACCTGATAAGAATATGAACAGGAATTCGAAGTGTAGGAACACATCACACCTCAATATATCAGCCCTACTTTGTGTGCAGCCTTCGATCAATTAGCAACCCTGGGGGCACTCGGTGGAAAGTACAACGGCAGATGCTGAGGTCTTAATAAATCCTCCTTCATCTCAGAGACACAAGACAGTCAGGAGCCCAGGATCAACTCCACTACAGGTTAGTGAAACACACGCACGCACAAACACACACTTGAAAATGTTAAATAACTGAATGAATACAGGGTCGACTTATTTGAATGGGTTGACTTGCGCCCGGAAGGTTGCTAGTGTGGAGGTGTCCCTGAGCAAGGCACCTGACCGTAAGTAGGCCTACTCCTGACGAGCCGGTTTCACCTTGCATGGTTGACTCCGTCAGTGTCTGCTAAATGCCCTAAATGTGCCGTGTGTCCGTCTCTCCTGTCTAGTGTGATCAAGATGCGAAGGATTCCACTACTTGGCCCTTTCTGGTAAGACACCCTTACGGAAAAGTGCTTAATTCCAGTAAATAAAGTCAAAATACATTTGCATACATAGCAAGGGTAAAATAAGGGGATGAAATACTTTAAAGTAGGTACGTGATCACAATTACGTAATGATTGATGTGATTACCTCATCTCCATAAGACCAAACATCAGTCTTTTTGGCACACTGGTGAATCATTTGGAGACAAAGCTGTATGGGCATCCTTTGAGGGATATCTGTATGATAACAGCAATTACTTAATTTGATCAAAGTTAATCTGTTCATCACAGATGAATGGAAAGGAATGCAACACGGGTGATATCTGCTTGATGCAACCGAACTGAGCTATATATTTGTTATATTTGTTTGTTGTTGAGTGATGTATCTTGGGACATTGATGCTGTGATAAGAGTAGATCACGGCCTAATGAGTTTGATTGCAGCAAGCAAGAAGGCTGTTTCAGGGAAACGATTAGAAAAGGTTTGAGAAGTCTGGAAGAATTGTGCTTCTGAGCATCAAAGGAAAAAAAAAACTATTTTAGAGAAATTGGAAAAAGTGGCACCTTTTTATGAGCCCTTTCTATTACACTTTTTGTTCCAAGTCCTATTTTCTTACACATGCAGCCATTTGGACACCATTTGATGATAGCTGATAACCACGGTACACACTGTAATACTATAATCAAGAGGACATACAGGCAGTTCAAATAAAAATAGATATAACTTTATTGATCTTTGAACTTTATAAATATGAAAGATTGCTCCATATAACACAAACAATATAATATATCAATATAATAATACAATATAACACCAAAATACAGTTCAATGTTATTGCTTAAGAAAAAGATTCCTTCAAACTAACTTTACGAAAAATGCAATCAATAATTTATGTACTAATAAATGGTTAAATATCAACCAGCAACGGAGTTGGAGTGGCCTACACACATAATTAATTTAATAGCAATACACCAACATTGTTAACTGTCATACATAGCTAAAAAAGCAAATGAAAAAAAAACGCTACTGAAATGTTAGACTATTAACAATAATATAAAATGATACCGTAACGTAATGCACCTGTTCTTCAGAGTTCCCTTGAATGATCACACACACGCCACACCAAAACACACTCAATATAACTAATAGACATAAACGTCTCGGTGACGGTGTCGGGAACAATAACCCCACACAATGTCTCTGCCGCAAAGGACCTAGGAGGGCGCCAGAGGTCCAACTTGCGATGGTCCTACCCCCCCCCCCCCCCAGGATCCCTTGCGGTACCCTGAACTCCGCGACGACGCCGACGGTCACCACAATATATCAGTCTCCTTCTCGGCCGTGGTCCCCATGGCACCCATTGCTGCACTCTGCTGTCTGATGGGAGTCGCACCGGTTCTCCAGCGGAAGACCTGTCGCTCCGCAACCTGCACATTCTGCTGTTCCGGCATCCGTGGTCATGCTTTAAAACAGGCAAGTTCAGTTAAGCCCCGAATAAGCAGGTGTTCACTCCCCGACAGAACTGCATAACATTCATTCTGCGCACCCACGTGTAAAGGATCGCACAAATTCATGATCCGTACTGCTCTATTTATTACTCACTGCGTCGTTATTTTACACACTTTCCAGGTGTATTGTGTCCATAGTATTTTTATTATACAGGAAAAACGATATTATCTAATAGGCCTACTGTTAAATTCAAAAGCTGTAGGGTTTGCATTGTGAGTATGAAATTCGTAACAATCTAGCTTACCATCCTGCATAGACAGAAGGAAAATGTCAACAACTTTTAGTATACTGGCGTTTATTTATTTTAGTTTGTTTGCTCAATGATCTTGTGTGCACTTACGTGGATTTCTTTTTCAGTTCTCCCGGCAAGCAAAATCCGCCCAACCCCAGGACTGGTGCGATTAAAATTAGAAGGCAGTATAGTGAAGTGAGACCTTGAAAAAAACCACATTGGCACCAGAATGAACTTAAGAAACTGAAATAGTAGCCTGTGTCGTTACAAATACTATTTGTTGTTTGGGAATGCTCTGTTTGACATGACGGGCATTACAGTTTATATACAATTTTCTCGAAAAGCAGAAAAGTATTTTTTATACCCCCACCAACCTCTAGAAAGCTACTCTACCACTATAGTCCTTATCTGCCTGTGTCCCTCAATGAAATTCACCTTTGGGCTGCTGGCAGACACTCTTCTCGTCAGAGGAAACGCCCCCCAAAGAGCACTTGATGAGTCGCGCTGATTTGTCTGAACAGTTGAAGAACGCAGTGCTAGAGATGTTGAACAGCAGAGAATTCTTATCCTGCGTGACTATGTTCTCCCATTGATGCTCAAGGACACCAGAAACATTCCATGATATTTTGCTGACTGGATAGACCTCGATGGCAGTACATGTAAGCGAGGCATTGGAGACGTCAACAGGGATGCGACGCTCTAGTGTCACTGTATCGGGGGTTGCTAAAGAGGGAAAACAAAAGAAGTTCATTAACGAAGAGAACGGGAGATGACAAAGCAAACACGCCGGGAGAATCTTCACACTTCCCTTTTTACGTGAAGCAAAAGGGAAGTCATGGTTCGAATCATTCAGGGGATCAACTAAAGTGAAAATAAATTGGCATCCTGACGTGTGTTCCAGAGGTCCAATCTAAAATTCCTCTGAAAGTCTGAAAATAACTTGGGGGAAGTTACATGCTTTGGATAAAGAGTTTATCCGTCCACATTTGTGCATTTCAGAACTAACCGATTGGGGTGGTTGAATGTAATAGGTATTATATATTATTCCAATGTTCTTGTTGATAGTGGGAATTAGTGCCTGGAGGCCTACCAGTTATGCTGAGCGTTGTTTTGGTGTCCTCAGTTTTTCCTCTACCGACGCCATGGTTTATGATGCATTTATAGGTCCCTTCATCTGAGACGGTTAGATTTCCAAAGGATACCGTTTTATCCACATTGTTCAAGAAGGTGTCAGGTCGAAGGACTTCGGTCTTGTTCGTCGGAGCATGATATCCAATTATAACCTTTTTAAAAGCTGTGCCTCCTTGAAAGGACATAGACTTTATTTCCATCTTTATTGAGTTGCATTGAAACAACACCGTCCCTCCCACTTCTCCAGAAAGAAGAAGGCCGGTACAAACTGAAAGAGAAAGGTTGCAAGTCATGTGAATACTATATTTTTACCAGTTTCAAATACACTTTGAAATCTTTTATATATTGTAGTCATATTTTGGTTTGAAATATTACATGACATGATTGAATCAACTGTCATTGATTTTAGGCTATGAGGGTAACAGCTCAAATTATTGCAATTATTATGGTTACTGCATGAACTCTTCAATATTTAAAAATGTCTTACCTTTGAAAAAGAAGGGAAATGCCAACAACAAAAATAACATCTTCATCTGGGAAAGATGACATTACAGAAATTAATCCTAATTCTTCAACATGCATCACAAATTCAGCAAGTGTAGAAAATATCAAATAACTTTTGGCCATAGAAGTCCATAATGAGCTTCTACATCACCGTTGTGCTCACCATTAGATATTCTCCATAGTCTGCCAACGCATACGTTGTGTGTGTACGTGCACAGGGGTGTTACAGGGGATTATTTAGCCCCAACAAACTTTTGAGTCACCCCTCGCAACACATCCTCTCACAAACGTCCGTGGCAACACCCACACCCACACACACCATATTGCCCACAACCACGACTGCCTCTGTGTCTGTGCTATATATATATATATACTTAATATATATGAAGACATCGGACTGACTTATATGTATATTAATAAACAATCTAGCAACCGCGTGGCTCCCGCAATCATAATTCCTTGGTGAAGCTACCATGCCATGGTGAAGGATTTGAATATTTATTTATTTATTCTGCTCCACACATTTTTGCATTCCACATGGTTAAGGTACATTCCGCATACTATGCGGAATATAATATAAAAAGTGCTTTTACGCAATATCTGCAAAGTTGTTTGTTCGGCCTTGGGCTTCCTCTCAATGCTGAATCATCTTTTGTTTTGGACTCCATTATCGTCTTATAACAACTACGCCTTGAGAACTCATCTGTAAAGCTGAAAGTGTGAACTATATGAAACGCAAGTCTTGTACTCCACACTTGAATTTTTGATGGACTTACCGGTTTGATGCAGCGTCAGCCGGTGCAGCGTTTGAATGAGACGACACTTCCTCGTCAGGGCTGGGCCTTTGTGGTCAACAGTGAGGGGGCGGCTTTAGTCATCAAGAGCTTTGTTTTCTGTGACAAGCAACAGCCACAGAAAACCTTTACTCAGTTTCATCTAAATGTGAACCGTAAACCGCTCACAAGGTTGACGGCATCCCCTTACCCATTGTTTTACTCGTGTAAACATGTCTTGGGTAAACATTATCCGAGTTGATTATCTGCATTGTGGGGAGGACACAGGAATCCGTGAGATGACCACGGACGCTTAACTCAAAATCCGTGGTGGCCTCACGGGATCACTGATATTTCCGTAATATGCCCACCGAATCTGCGCCCGTGTGAAATTCGCGCTCATATTCGCGCCCCTGTTCCCAACAACCCTGTACTCCTGGGACACGCTCATGTCCGCTACCACCCCGAGTACAACACCAGCTAGTACATTAACATGCTAACCACCATGCTAGCTAGCATGCCAGCCGCCGTGCTAAGGACCACACCAGCTTCAAAGTGGGGGACCAGGCCAGGCATGTCAGGCAGCGCGCTAAAGCAGCGCGCTCCAGCAGCAGCGCTAAAGCAGCAGTGCTAGCTACCTCGAGGGAGGCCTTGCCCTCCAGACAGGTGTGCACCAGCAGGTGTCCCTCCCAGGAGACGGCCAGGTGCAGGATGGAGAGGGGCAGGGAGCTGTCGGGGAGCGTGCCTATGTTCCCCGGTGTCCCATGTTCCCCGCTTTGCATGTGACCGGGGAACATGGGATCCGGCGAGGGAATCATTTTTTCGTAGGACGGTAGCAGGAGGTGAGCTCAACACAGGCTTTAACCACATTTAGCAGACGCTTTTTTCCAAAGCGACTTACACACACACCGACGGCGGCGGAGTCAACCATGCAGGGCGACAGCGGGCTCCACAGGCGCAGTTAGGGTTAGGTGTTGGCGTAGGACCACCACAGGGGGGGCGCTCAGAACACCAATCACAGATCTGCTCCTTGCATGTCACAGGGCAGAGGTAGCAGACTGACCGGTTTAGTCTAACGCTGTTCTCCTGGTACATGGAAGTTGCTCTTGAAACAAGTAGTCTGACCTAATAAGAATATTAACAGGAATTAAGTGTAGGAAAACATCACACCTCAATATATCAGTCAGCCCTACCTTGTCTGGAGAACTAATCGGGTATTTAGCAACCCTGGGGTCAAAGTGTCCCTCGGTGGAAAGTACAACGGCAGGTGAATGAGTCATCCTATATTCATGTTTTTATCTGCGTTGGGCGGCCATCCGACGTGTCCGGAGGTCTTTATAAAGCCTCCTTCGCCTCAGAGAGACAGTCGGCAACCCAGGATCAGGTCTGACGAACACAGCTCCACTACAGGTGAGTGAAACACACTGAAACACACTGAAACACACACACACACACACACTTGAAAATATTAAATTACTGAATGAATACAGGGTCGATTTATTAGAGTGGTTTGACTTGTAACTGGAAGGTTGCTAGTTCAAATCCACGTCCCCCCCTGGCTGAGTGTGGAGGTGTCCCTGAGCAAGGCACCTGACCCTAACTGCTCCTGACGTGCTGGCTTCACCTTGCATGGTTGACTCCGCCGTTGCCGCGTGAATGCGTGTATGAACCCTGTGAATGTGTGTAAGTCGCTTTGGATAAAAGTGTCTGTTAAATGCCCTAAATGTGCCGTGTGTCCGTCCCTCCTGTCCAGTGTGATCAAGATGCTGAGGATTGCACTACTATGCTTGGCCCTTTCTGGTAAGACACCCTTACGAAAAAGTGCTTAATTCCAGAGAATGAAGTCAAAATAGATTTGCATAAATCGCAAGGGTAAAATACTTTAAAGTCAGGCACATGATCACAATTATGTAGTGATTGATGTGATTACTTCATCTTTATAAGACAAAACATCAGTTTCAGCCTCAAAGCCTTATAGGCGTCCTTTGAGGGACATCTGTATGATAACGAGAATTACTTCATTTGATAAACGTTAATCTGTTCATCACAGACGAATGGAAAGGATTGCAACACATAGGAGGGGCTGATATCTGCATGAGCTATATGTGTTTGTTAATAATTTAGTGATGTATCTTGGGACATTGATGCTGTGATAAGAGTAGATCACGGCCTAAAAAGAGTTTGACTGCAGCAAGCAAGAAGGCTGTTACAGGAAAAAGGTTTGAAAAGTCTTGGTTATGGGAGAATTGACCTTCTGAGGCCACGTTTATACATAGCAGGGTATTTAGAGAAACAAATATTTCCCATCCTCAGTTTTTCAAAAATAATATCGTGCACATTGTCATTTACATCAACTCGCATAAATACGCCGTCGAGCGCCATTATAACTATGCCAAACCTATGGGTGGCAGTGTAGGGAGAAGGATAAAGCCATTCAAGCCAATCAGAATCCTCGAATAACACAAGCGACTTCCTTTTCCTTCCAAAACCACAATTTAAGTCATTTTTCACAATTTACCGGCTCTCGTTTTGAAGAATAATTACCGCGCCGCGAATGTGTGATTCGCTTCAATGGGAATCGCGACGGTCTATACATTCAACATAAAGTGTACATATTTATAATTTGAAATTCGCCCCAGCATTTATACCACAGATACTATAGGGTCTATAGCATATAACCACGTTTTCTGATTACAGTTTAATGTAACAGTGAGCTGACAACATCCTAATAACACCGCAACTGCAGATTAACCACACGGAGATAACCATGGCAACCGGTCAAACACATTTTTAGCTTTGCGATCATTCTGCGTGCGCATCCGGCGTGTTGGTAAACAAATAATCCCCCTATATGGCACGAGGTTCGTTCCTGTGGCCAGAAAGCGGGTGCTCACGTGACGTTAAGCATTTTCTGGCGCATAATGTGACGCTTGAGAACCAAAAACCCTGTTTCTAGAAAGTTTTTAGAAATAATCGTTTTTTGTGATAAAAATGTGGTTTTCGTGTAATTCAGAGGCCAAACCGAGCCTCAAAGAAAAAAAGCTATTTCAGAGAAATTGGAAAAAGTGGCCCATTTTGTGGCACGAAAAAATTATTGGATTTTCATGTCTTATGTTCGACAATATGACTTGCCGGCGACAGTTTTCTATTAATACATCGTTCAAATGATTGCAATTTGTTCATGTTCTGTACATTACCCCGTGAAAACTCCCCCAAAACCGTAGCGAAAAACATGTACACAAAATCGTTGATTTTGAATTGTTGCTAAACAACTCCCGTCCCTACCAGGCCTGCGTGCGGCCCCCCTGGCGCCCCGAGTCAGCCATGTGGAGGGTCTGGCGGGGGCGTTCAGGCACAGCGCGGAACCCTCGCCCAGGCTGCTCCCCGATGACTACCGCCAGGGCATCGAGCCCGCGAGGCACTACGTGGTGGACCTCAACACCGGCCGCGTGCTGGAGCACGTCAGCGAGATGGAGCGCAGGGTGAATCCCGGTATGGAGAAATGTCGAATGAATGATCCTGAATGATGCTTTGAACTCTGAACGTTATTTCATAAATATATATTTTTGGACTTTTTCTTTTTCTATTCTTTCTCCGCATGTGACTGAACCCCAACGTTTACACCCCAGTCGCCACTCGTCCTGATGTGGCGGAGGTTTCCGCTGAGATTGAGAGGCATTGGTTAGATGAAGGTGAGCGGGAAAGACAACATGAGAGAACAAGAGGAAGATAACGATAGGATTTGAACATGAAGATGTGATCAAACGAACATGCTGTCGTCTCTCTCCCCCAGTTGAAATCCCGGTCCAGAGGAGTGGCGCTGGTTGGGTCCGAGTGGAGGAGCATTTTGAAGACAATCTCCCAAAGGGTTTTAGACAGGGAACCGAACGCATGGCCTCCATTCCTGAAGGTTTTAGACAGGGGACCGAACCCACGTTCTCCATGCCTGAGGGTTTTAGACAGGGAACCGAACCGATGATGTCCATTCCTGAAGGTTTTAGACAGGGAACCAAATCGATCTCCTCCATTCCTGACGGCTTTAGACAGGGAACCGAACCCATGGCCTCCATTCCTGATGGTTATAGACAGGGGACCGAACCCACGTTCTCCATGCCTGAGGGTTTTAGACAGGGAACCGAACCTAGGATGTCCATTCCTGAAGGTTTTAGACAGGGGACCGAACCCACGTTCTCCATGCCTGAGGGTTTTAGACAGGGGGCCGAACCTATGGTGTCCATTCTTGATGGTTTTAGACAGGGAACCAAATCGATCTCCTCCATTCCTGACGGCTTTAGACAGGGAACCGAACCCATGGCCTCCATTCCTGATGGTTATAGACAGGGGACCGAACCCACGTTCTCCATGCCTGAAGGTTTTAGACAGGGAACCGAACCTAGGATGTCCATTCCTGAAGGTTTTAGACAGGGGACCGAACCTAGGATGTCCATTCCTGAAGGTTTTAGACAGGGGACCGAACCTATGATGTCCATTCCTGATGGTTTTAGAAAGGGAACCAAATCGATTCCCTCCATTCCTGACGGCTTTAGACAGGGAACCGAACCCATGGCCTCCATTCCTGATGGTTATAGACAGGGGACCGAACCCACGTTCTCCATGCCTGAGGGTTTTAGACAGGGAACCGAACCTATGGTGTCCATTCTTGATGGTTTCAGACAGGGAACCGAACCCATGATGTCCTTCCCAGAAGGTTTTAGACAGGGAACCGAACACTCCTCCATGGCGCTTGGCAGACGTACGCCAGAGTGCAAAGGGAAGATCATCATGGGACGCTGCTATCAGTTCAACCCCACACCGCTGTCCTTCAAGGACGCGCAGGTTAGAGACATACACATACATATTATCTGGACTAAGGGCAGAGAGGGGTGGGGTTTATTTTATAATATTAATGTATATATTTGCGTTAATGTGTGTTTCAAGATGAGGAGATATCTGATCTCTTAAGTTTAGCTCGTAGAAGTTGGCAAAACGTTGGATTTTTGACTTGTGGACGTAATTTGAGTTTTTGTTGTTAAAGTTTGCTTAACCTGTGTCTTCTCCCCAGGCCACGTGCAGAGACCTTGCACCAAACTCAGACTTGGCCTCCATAACTGATGGGAGTCTGCATTCTGGTCTGGTTTCCATGGTGACCAAGGACGGCGAGGACAGCCCCGTTTTGACCTGGCTGGGAGGCGTGGTCAAGGTCAGCCCCTTAGCTCCGCCCCCCTCTTGCACAACAAATTGACTTCAAAAAAAGATATAAACTAAATACCATTCTTTAGTAGAGTTTCCTCCCAAAATAACCTGCAAGTTACAAAACTGTTTCTAAAACGTGTGTGTGTGTGTGTGTGTGTGTGTGTGTGTGTGTGTGTGTGTGTGTGTGTGTGTGTGTGTGTGTGTGTGTGTGTGTGTGTGTGTGTGTTTTCTCCTCCAGAACCAGCAGGCCCAGTGGCTGGACGGATCAGAGATGGCGTACAGCGACTGGATGAAAGGTCACCCCAACGTCCGCAGCGCTAAGCCCGTCTGCCTGGAGATGTTCCGCATGGGTATGACTCAGACGTTTGAACACAATGACCACGACGGTGGCTCCACCTGCTAGAGGGCCAGGTTCAATTCCCGCCTCGCTCTATACGTCGTCCCTTCTCGTCGGCAACCTTCTTCCCCTTCACAGCCACAAAAAGCCCGTACAAATACATACAAAAAAAAAAAAAAAAGCTTTATGGATCCATGTTAGGTAAACAGGTCATGTTACATTACACCTAATAAATGGTTGTTGAGCAACAGCAAAGAAGGAAAGAACGTTCAAACTCTTGAGGTAGATACTATCTTTATCGTCATTTATCTACAGTATACTGCCGGCCTCAGGTGTAAAAGTCCAACTTAGTCGTCTGTGCATGTTGGTCTCCTGTCCTGCTTGTTTTTCTATGTGATGTTATCTTTGATTTGTTTTTTTTATAGCTGGCTTATTTAAAGTTATTCAACCTTTGAGTTCTGCAAAGTAAAAAAGCACGATCATCATTTGAGTCCAGGCCGATAACGAGCGGCGTATGCTGATCTCACAGGGACGTAATCGGTCTGAACAACGAGGTAGAACCAATACAAGGTTAATCAGTAGAAGTGATTAACGATCACCAGGATCACGTCCAACATGTCAAGGAAGACTAACAGGGCGACAGCGAGACAAATGTCATCTACAGCGTAGATATGGTCACACCTGGAACGCATTGCTAGCTATAGCTAGCTATGCATTCTGTGTGGTCGCACGCGGAACGCATAGCTAGCCATAGCTAGCTAGCGCTCTGTTTGACCGTATCTAGGCTGCAGTTTGGCAAAGAGATATGAAGAAATGTTATCTCTGGGAAGGTACAAAAGACAATTTCCTCGATATGCGTTATGCTGAACTTGTATTTCTTGTACCTGGTAGACGAGAGTTGGTGGTCGACGGTGGACTGCGAGTTCCTGAGGGCGTCGATCTGCTCCTACCCAGTGGTGGCCTGATGTCTACGCCCTCCATGTTGACCTGGTGCTGGTGATGAAGGATATAGCACGGGACATGCTAGTGATAGCACTTGATATAGCACGCAAGGATTCGATCCATTGCGCTGTTTCACTTGAATTATACTAAATAAAGTTGAATTGAAAGCAAGCAGTCGTAGAATACGAGTGTGGATTTTGTTCTTGGTAAATGGATGTTTGCTGAAGACGATGGATATTACATTGATTACTGGCACAGGGATAGTACAGTTATGAATTCATATTGAATATGCTAATATATGTTAATATGTAGCTTTTTTTTTGCTTCCACCTAGACTTTCAGAAGAGATAAAACACAAACAAAGCCATTTCAATTTAGACAAGACTTTAATAATCATTTCTCACTAGTGTATACAAAGCAAATTTTTCTGTACAGATTTTTCGGGGCAGACAGATTAAAATAATTTGTTACAATTTAGTACCTGGAAAGTGCAGAAAAGTACATTTCAAATACGTTGAAATAAAAATCATGCTGTACATTATATACTGTCTTCATAAATAATCACAGATATACACACACAGATATCCATTCTGGGGACAGTCACAAAGGATGTGTAGGCAAAGGTAAGACACAAAATAGTTATATTTTTTCGTTAGTTGATTTCCTTTTGAACTTTTGGTTCCTGTGAGACTGGGTGTTGAGGTTGGGGGTTTAGTTAGTCTTGGAATGATAGTGTTGAACTACGACAGCTAAAGGGATAACCTGCGTGATAAAATGCTAAGGACCTCGTCCTGCGCTACATAACGAGGAAAAAGGCACTGCATTCGTTACCGTCTCGGAAAAACTTAAAAACTAAAAAGTGTTGGAAAAACCCTGAAAGAAAAAAATCGAAATCCAAAACCCGCAGAGCAAAAGTTTGCCGAACGATGATAAGAGAGATGTACAAATATACAAAGAGAACAGGCCGATTATTTTTAAAAAACCAAACAAACCCTAAACATTTTAAGAAAGGACCCATAAAGAACCCTTGGTCTTTAAATACTGCAACGTTTCTCGTATGATGGACCCAGCTGGGCATCCGTGTACTCTTGAGTCCCCCTCCATGTTCAAAGGCTACTGGGTGATGCCACTCAGCCCAAACTAAGGGAGGGGGGCAGGTGAGGATGATGATGATTATGATGATGATGATGCAATGCTTTCAAAAACGCATTCACAAATCACAAATCTACGATTGATTTGGCTCAAGAAAAATTCACACTTTCAACCAACTGTCTGTTGAGTGTAGAGACGGACATTTACTAACGCCACAATCGTAAACGCGTCGACCCCATGAGGGGCTGAGCGCTCACACACACATGAATGTCACAAGCATACAAAAGTGGGTGGAAATTGGGGCGCGGGTGTGTGTGTGTGTGTGCATGTGGAGTGGATTGGGAGAGTGATCATCTACCGTTGAGTCTTGGAAAAATGAATAAAAAAACAAGTAGTAGCATTCCTGTTAAACTCAATGTCGCCACAGGATTAATGGTGACGTCACAAGGAAAGAGGATGACGTCACAGGGAAGAGGATGACGTCACAGGGAAAGAGGATGACGTCACAGGGAAGGAGGATGACGTCACAGGGAAAGAGGATGACGTCACAGGGAAGGAGGATGACGTCACAGGGAAGAGGATGACTTCACAGGGAAAGAGGATGACGTCACAGGGAAAGAGGATGACGTCACAGGGAAGAGGATGACGTCACAGGGAAAGAGGATGACGTCACAGGGAAGAGGATGACGTCACAGGGAAAGAGGATGACGTCACAGGGAAAGAGGATGACGTCACAGGGAAGGAGGATGACGTCAGAGGGAAAGAGGATGACGTCAGAGGGAAAGAGGATGACGTCACAGGGAAAGAGGATGACGTCACAGGGAAAGAGGATGACGTCACAGGGAAAGAGGATGACGTCACAGGGAAGGAGGATGACGTCACAGGGAAAGAGGATGACGTCAGAGGGAAAGAGGATGACGTCACAGGGAAAGAGGATGACGTCACAGGGAAAGAGGATGACGTCACAGGGAAGAGGATGACGTCAGAGGGAAGAGGATGACGTCAGAGGGGAGAGAATGAGGTCACAGAGAGCCCTTTAATCATGCCGACGCACCAGCCCCTGCCTTGGTGCCACCATGACTTTAAATGCAGTCTCAGCCACGTGATGGCAAGTAGGGTACTGGAATTTAAAAAAATAACACGAATAAATTACAAAAAATCAAGCAACCGAGGTCGATTCAAGTAACCGTTGTGTGTTACAAGCAGAGACGGCCCGGGGAAAGGGTAGTGTTGTCTGTAAATTGGTTTCCTCATGTATCTGTAGTGTGTGCGTGCACGTGTGCGTTAGTGTTTTGGTTCAGTTATGGAGGTACAAGAAAAATAACCGATTCTTTTTGCAAACAGACACGCCTTTGTCCAATCTCCGTCACTCGAATGGCGAGGCCAAAGTACAGGGCGCATGCGTCAGGGTCTGACCACACTGTCCTAACCAGCGATGGCAAACGACCAAAGAGAGCCATGAAACAAACACGTCAAACAAATAAACAACAACAAAGCAGAGTCGCGCGCTCCAACGACCTCTCACGGACCACAGACCGACGACAAGTCGCAGCGGGGAACGTCGGCCGCCATTCCGACGACACCGTGCTAACTCTGTTAGCCCGCGAGCGGCGCACTCAGACGAAACGAAGGCTGTGAAGAAAAACAAACCAAAACAAAGAAAAACGAAAGTCGAGCAGTTTGTCTTGTGGATCAAAAGGCGACGGAGAAAGTGATTTGTGGTCGCGCGTGTCCACACACACGCACTGAATGTCACACACAAGGTGTCATGGTGCTAGGCTGTTGGGGGGGGGGGGGGGGGTGGAGCCAGCCCCCATGGCGCCTGCACCAGGGGGAGACACACACACACACACACACACACACACACACACACACACACACACACACACACACACACACACACACACACACACACACACACACACACACACACACACACACACACACACACACACACCCCTTTTCAAACGGAGCAGCGAATCGCTGTAGGTGGCGTGCTGGCTGGTTCTTGGTGGGGGGATTGGGGGGGGGGGGGTGAAGGTGCTGCTAGGAGGATGACAGGCTGTGGCTGTGTGCGTGGGTGTAGACAGAGCGTATGGTTGCAGGGTGGTGGTGGTGGTGGTGGTGGTGGTGGGGGGGGGAGGGCTCAGTCCCCGTGCTGGTTGCCCCCTCCACCCTGGTGGTACTCGGTCTCGCCGGCCGAGATCTGGGTGAGCCGGCGGCTGCTGGAGCCCCACAGCTTTCGACCAATCAGCGGGCCCGGTCGCATCTGAGGAGGAAGAGGAGGAGGAGGAGGAGGAGGAGGAGGGAGAGTGACGATGAAGGGAGAAGGGGGGAGGAAGGGGAGGTGATTCCATGAGTGATTTGGAGCCAGAGAGCGTTGATCATGAGACATGCGTTGGAAGAATCAACATATCAATAAACAGCAGATGAACCAATGGCAAGGGGCTGGGTCGATCAGGTGAGGGGGAGCGATTGGGGGTGTGGGGGGACATGTTTCAATCTGATGTTCATCAAGATATGAGATGTTATTGTGATGCAAGGCCATGGGCATTCTTGCTTTACCACACACACACACACACACACACACACACACACACACACACACACACACACACACACACACACACACACACACACACACACACACACACACACACACACACACACACACACACACACGTCCCTCTGCTGCCCTCTGGTGGTGAAAATGATAACGATCCAAAGAAAATAAAAAAGCAAAAACAACTACGTGTGTGTGGGCTGCCCTTGGCACACCTGGATAAAAACACACATTGATATGATCAGCCTGGTCATAACATGACCCAGCTCTGGGCGGGGCCGTGGGGGGGGGTTAGTGTGGTTTGAGGAGATGGGTCACAGAGTCTGGACAGTTGTTGTATTTGCGGCGTTGTCCCGGCGTCTCGGCTTGCATAAGGAAACACACACTTTAGGGGCGTCCCACCACAGCGCTACACAGCAGTTGCTATACTCTGCCGTCGGGCTAGCTTGGCACAGACTTGATTGGCTAGAAGACAACGAGATGATGGTGCGGTACATACATGGGCGTGGCTCGGGTTAGTTACGGAAGCCTACGGTGGACAATGTTAGTCAGGGATGACGGAAGCCTTTTTTTTTTTTCCTTCCTTTCACAAAAAGGTTTTGGTCGCGAAACAAATCTGAGTCGCTTGGTCGGGTCAAACCATGATGGTTTTTTTTGCGAGGGGAGGGTCCGGTGTGTAAACTGAAGGATTGTTTGTCTGTTGGTAGGGTCCAGACCCCCCCCCCTCCCACTGATGGCACGTCCCACACCTGGCTTCTCTGTATCACAGTCAGGTCGGAGCACAGTGTGTGTGTGTGTGTGTGTGTGTGTGTGTGTGTGTGTGTGTGTGTGTGTGTGTGTGTGTGTGTGTGTGTGTGTGTGTGTAAACCATGTCCTTTCCCGGGAGTAGCCCCTCCATCCCTGAGACTAAAAAAACACGTGTTGGTATGTGTATAACATGTGTTAACCATGTTCATCATTGTGGTGTGTTTTTGTCTGCATACTGTTATTGCACATGTGTGTGTGTGTGTTTATAGTGTCTGTGTGTCTGTACAGCATCGTTGCTAGCTTAGCTTAGCAGAAAGAGGTCGTTAGCGGTAGGATGTATTGGGAGAGTATCCAAATCCATAGAAGTGGTTCGCTAAGATACGGCAGCTGGCTCGCTAACTAGCGAGCGGCTAGGTGGCTAGCTAATTGTGTGTGTGTGTGTGTGTGTGTGTGTGTGTGTGTGTGTGTGTGTGTGTGTGTGTGTGTGTGTGTGTGTGTGTGTGTGTGTGTGTGTGTGTGTGTGTGTGTGTGTGTGTGTGTGTGTGTGTGTGTGTGTGTGTGTGTCCCATCGTTTTGAACTGTCTGCAAAGCATTGTGTATGCATTGTGTGCAACTAGTTAGCTAGCTAGCTTAGCGGTTCGAGGTGCTTAGCAGAGGGGAGATTGGGGGGGGCTCTGCGTCAGGCCGGAACTCCAGGTGGTCTGGCTGCCGCAGGAGGCGTGCGGGCGAGCGTGCGCGTAGCGGCGCCAGCAGTGGCGAGGCCAGCAGCGGCGAGCCCTCCAGGCTCTGGGCCAGGTAGCTGCGCCACGCGGAGGTCCTCACCTCGGCCGGCTTGCCCACGCCCACCACGATCAGCTTGCCGTCGTCCAGCCCCACCAGCACGTGGCTCTGCTCCTTGGTGACCGAGACGCAGCGCACCGGCACGCGCATGGCGAGGGGCGCCGCGCACAGAGACAGGCTGGGGAGGGAGGGAGGGAGAGGGAGAGGGAGAGGGAGAGAGAGAGAGACAGAGACAGAGACAGAGACAGAGACAGAGACAGAGAGACAGAGAGACAGAGAGACATTACCATAAGAGAAAATGTCAAGTTTTGTATGTACGACGCAATTTGTCCACTAGGTGGCGCACTTTCATTGCAATACAAATCTGTTTAGGTAGGAGCCAGGTAGCCTGGAGCACATACAGCTTTTTGACAGCTCGCTCGATCTCTTCGCTCCTAAACCTCTGCCTCGCTCCACTACCCGTTGCATTCGTTTGTTAGGTTGATTATGGAAATTGACGGACTTGATGTTTGTACTGGGTTTGGACATTGTTATTGGCTCAACAGCCAGCCTACAGCGAGCGCGTCAGCTGAACGATCAGCCACAGGACTTGATGTTTATAGCCCGAGTAGCAAACCCTCATTGATTTTAAGTTTGAGGCTTAGGCACTTATATTTACCTTTGAGCTAGTCCCCGCTGACGTTCACATGTAAAGGGGCGATGTGATGCCACCAGGTGTGAGTGTGTTTAGCCACGACGAGCCGTTTGAAAAATCGGCCTCTTCCTGGTGACATCTAGTGACATCACAAGTGGGCGTGTCCATCTAGATGTGTGCTGTATAGATCAGTCTACCAGCCTACCC
The DNA here is from genome assembly GCF_902167405.1 of Gadus morhua. Classification (NCBI taxonomy): domain Eukaryota; kingdom Metazoa; phylum Chordata; class Actinopteri; order Gadiformes; family Gadidae; genus Gadus; species Gadus morhua. The sequence continues at coordinate 41,347,029 of NC_044051.1, forward strand.
ACTGGACTGTGTCAAACGTTGCTCATCTATCCGTCACACATCTAGGTCAGGGATGGGTAACTTTCATGATAAATGTGTATATCGTGTATTTGTCAAACAACAAATACACGATATACACAGTGACCCTCCCGGCTGGCCACGGCCAATCACCTGGTGGAATAACACTCTTTTAATTTGGGGGCGGGGCTTTCCGCGGGGCTCACCTGTACAGGTCCCTGATGGACAGGTATCCCTGCTCGCTGCCCAACACCACGTACTCCTGGGACACGCTCATGTCCGTCACCTGCTCCTGGAGGGGCTCGCTGGCCAGGTGCTTCCCGTTGACCGAGTACAGGTGCAGCGCGTTCTTGTCCTGCAGGGGAGAGGAGTCACTTTGAATGTTACGCTCAAGACAATTGGTCCTCAAAGTGCGGCCCGCGGGCCAATGGCGGCCCGCAGAAACATTCCTGGCGGCCCGTAATGACATACAGATGTACTTTTTTTTTTTTATTATTATTATATATTAAACAAAAATAAATAAATATAAAGGGATAAGTCTACTCTCTCTAGCTTTCAAATAAATCCTGTTACATTTGTTAGTTTCAATGCGACTACATTACTTTGAAAGGGTGAACCTCAGTTTCGTGATTTAGACCTCACTTGACCTCCCTCCCGGAGGTCCACGGTGCAATGGGTTTTTTTCACCACTGGGATGCTGACAGCGTTTCCCGCCTAATTTTTTCTTTCCTTTGGCTGCCCCTCAGTCAAATTTTGGGTTCCTAAATTGGCACTTTCTGTCAAAACTTTGAGAATCCCTGCTCTTGACAGAATGATTTATTTTTATCCTATATTTTGCTAAAGTAGCGCTACTTTAGCAGAGCGCTAAAGTAGCGCGCTCCAGCAGCAGCGCTACAGCAGCAGCGCTAGCTACCTTGAGGGAGGCCTTGCCCTCCAGACAGGTGTGCACCAGCAGGTGTCCCTCCCAGGAGACGGCCAGGTGCAGGATGGAGAGGGGCAGGGAGCTATCGCAGGGCGGCCGCAGGCAGCGCATGTACTGGCCCCGCCGCACCGTGTGGATGATCACCGTGCCGTCCTGGAGCCCAGGGGCGGGGAGGGGGGGGGGGAGGAGGTGAGCTCAACACAGGCTTTAACCACATTTACATTCAGCAGACGCTTTGATCCAAAGCGTCTTACAACGGTTCACACACACATTGACACGCCGACGACGGCGGGGTCAAACCAGGCAGGGCGACAGTGACCTCCTCAGGAGCAGTTAGGGTTAGGTGCCTTGCTCAGAGACACCCCAAGCCAGTGGATCGAACTAGCAACCTTCGGGTTACAAGTCAACCCGCTCTGCCTCCTGAGCTAAGCCCTGAAAGACCGTGCTGCTACAAAAACAACAAAAACAACAACAACGACAGAGAAATATCAGGGCGTCGGCTTCTTGTGCAGCGATTGCCAACCTGTGGTTCGGGGGCCTGCTGCGCATATAGGGGTCGCGGGGAGATTGTTTATTTGCAGACGATAGCAAAAAACAACTTCATAATTTAAGAGGTTTTCATGAGTTCTCGGAAAAAAGTCCTGTATACTGTCCAAATGAATTAGTATACACAAGCACACCCCTGCTAACCACAACAAAGCGATGCCAATACGTTTGTTGGTACGTTGGCATTACAGGCGCGATGTTGATGGGGGGGGAGGGGGGTGACATGCACAGACACGTGATGAGAGGCGTGGTGGGGTCTGAGGGCTTACCCTGGAGCCCGACACGGCCATGTCCAGCTCCGTGCTGATGCTGACGCTGAGCACCTCGTCCGTGTGTCCGTACAGCACCTGCACCGGCTTGGGGCACAGCCCCACTGGAGCGCCGCCCTGCAGGACGGGAGGGGAACGCCGTGGAGCACAGTCAAAAAAAAGGTTGTTTTACTGAGAGAACGACGCCTAGCGCAACGTTAAGGTGACCTACACATCAAATAAGATAGCATCGACTTTATTGAAAGGGAAAAAAGTATATGAAGAACATATATGCAAAGAATCAACCTGTATATTTTTTATTTTAAAGTTTCAGATCTGCTTTATATTTGACTTGTATTAGCTTTATATTATCAGTCCATACTGTCTTGTTTTATGAATGTTAAATAGGACACCGGTATGGTTACTTAACAAGAACAGTGTTGACTAATATACGTGCTGTTCATGAATCAATACGTTGTGATATATCTCCTAGTGTCACTTTGCTACATTGTGTGTGCTAATGAATAATTAATTGACGGCAGGAAACAGGAAGTGAAGGCGGTGTTGCGGCGGCGTGTGGTTGCCGTGGATCCCACCTGCTGCAGGACCTGCCACACCATGCAGGTGGTGTCCCGGGAACCGGAGATCAGATGGATGCCACAGTGGTCAGTGGCCAGACACGTCACAATGTCTGGGGATGGAGAGAGAGGGGGTGTAGGGAGAGAAGGAGAGGGATAGAGGGAGACAGGGAGAGGGATAGGGAGAGAGAGAGAGAGAGAGGGGGGAGGGAGAGAATGATAGAGGGGGGAGAGAGAGAGAGAGAATGATAGAGAGAGAGGGGGAGACAGAGAGAGAGAGGGGGAGACAGAGAGAGAGAGAGACAGAGAGACAGAGAGAGAGAGAGAGAGAACAGGGAGAAAGAGGGGAGAGGGAGAATGATAAGGGGGAGAGAGAGAGGAGTAGGGAGAGAGCGAGAGCACGAGCGAATATGTGTGTCAGATACATACTCCTTACAATTATATACTTCTTACAAAAATAAGACACGCTTATTTTTTACCAGAAATAACCCTACTTTAAGCTAAACTTTTGTTAGGTCGCGCACATCCTATGTGAATATGTATGTCTGCATGGATTTGAAGGGGTCTCGTCCGTCGGTCCGTCCGTCGGTCCGTGTGCGTGCTGAAGGCAGCGTACCCATGTGTCGGATGTGCTGCCCCACGGCCTTGCCCTTGAGCAGGGAGGTGACCCTCAGGCTGTTGTCCCAGTGGCCCCCGCTGAACAGCAGCCTGCCGTCGTGGGACACCACGAACAGGCCCGCCGCCAGCTCCACGCCCGGGGCCAAGGGGCCCGCCAGCACGCGCTGGGTCCTGGGGGGGGGGGGACTCATTACTAACACTGTCAAAAGGGTTCCCCCATTTCATAAATGACATTTTCATAATAGTGTCATCATTTCATGAGCCTTCGGAATAGTTTCCTCCTTTCACGAATAACACCTTCACATTGGTTTAATCATTTCATAAATGTACTAATAATTGATAAATTGTCCTAATAAAACTTTCATAATAGTTTGATCATTCCATAACTTTCACGACACTTACGTTTCGAACGGGCCCTGCAGTGCTTTTATCAAGGAACACTGTGTGTGTGTGTGTGCTCACTTGGGATGCGCCACGGTGGGGTCCTTGATGAAGGTGAAGTAGTTGGAGATGTTCTTGTCGTAGGGCAGCCACCCGTGGGTGCCCAGCAGACAGTTCTGACTCACCGTCACCTGGTGGTGGGGGGGGGGGGGGGGGGGGGAGAGAGGGAGAGAGAGACAGAGACAGAGACACAGAGACAGAGACAGAGACAGAGACAGAGACAGACAGAGACCGACACGGAGACAGAGAGAGAGACAGCGAGAGAGATTTAAAAATATTGTTCATTCAATTTATTATCGCTTGTGCCTTTTTTTTTTAAAATAGTGTCGCTTTGTGTATTCCAGACGTTTTCATCATAATTGTTCCATGTTTTTGTGTTTTCTGGCCATGGCTTAATTGTGCATAAAAGGACAACATGCGTGTGTGTGTGTGTGTGTGTGTGTGTGTGTGTGTGTGTGTGTGTGTGTGTGTGTGTGTGTGTGTGTGTGTGTGGTTCTCACCATGATGTCGGGGCTGCCCTGAGTCATGAAGGAATGTGATTGGTTCTTTGGTACGACCGCCTTGATCAGTGGCACGTTGTCACTGATTCCCTGGAGAGAAGAAGGGGGGAGAGGGAGGGAGGGGGGAGGGAGGGAGGGGCTATGGTTAGGTTCATGTATGCAAGGATTACATACATTTATTGAAAACAGGCTTTGCCTTGGTCGCATCCACAAGGCAATGGTATAAATATCTTAGATGTATTTCATAGCAGTCATATAGCAGAGAGAGAGCGAGAGCGAGAGCGAGAGAGAGAGAGAGAGAGAGAGAGAGAGAGAGAGAGAGAGAGAGAGAGAGAGAGAGACCTCTATGAAGAAGGACTTGAGTTCAGTCAGGTGTTTGAAGACGGTCAGAGGACAGCTGTCCAGGCGGGACGTCCTGCGCTCCGCCTCCTCCAGAGAGAGACGCACAGGGTGGGGTTCCTGCGCACACACACACACACACACACACTTTTTTATTAGGGAAAATCGTGTATTATTATCATTCGTTCCAGTACAGCTTTTGTTACAAGAATGGGCGTGTGTGTGTGTGTGTGTGCGCTTGCCTGCACGTGCGTGTGTGTGCGTGTGCGTGTGTACCTTCAGCAGCTGACAGGGGGTCTGTCCAAAGTTGCTGATCATCCCCTCCACCGCCTTTCGCTCCTTCTCGTCCGTGATGGCGTCAAGGTCGACCGCCCCTGAAGTGAGAGACACACACACACACACACACACACACACACACACACACACACACACACACACACACACACACACACACACAGTTCGAACAAGCACAAGCACACACAACACACTTCAGGTAACATCCCGCCTTTTCCACTGTTTGGCTTCGATCGAGTCTGTCCCGAGATGAACACACTGCGGGCGGGTGGGACGATAACGTTGTGAAAGTGAAGGTGAAAGGCGGGTACCCTCGTAGGTGCAGTAGTAGAAGACGTTGAGGGCCTCCACGGCCGCGGGCCCCCTCTGCTTGTGGCCGAAGATGAGGTCGATCCACTCGTGCAGGTGGGCCGACACGTGCTCCGACTCCTGCCGAGAGACCGCCCGGCCGGAGGGACGGACGCGGAGACGTTAAGACCACCCCCCGTGCACAAGCGCAGACAACCATAACAAGTAGGAAGAGAAAAACAGCCACACATTTACACACGCACACACATACACACACACCAAGAACACATCAGCACACACACACACACACACAGACACGAAACACAGACTATGAATTACACACCGAGAACACAGCAACACATTAACACACACACACCTGCCGGTGTGTGTGTGTTAATGTGTTGCCGTGTTCTCAGTGTGTGATTCATGTTGTCCGTTTCATACAGCTGTGGCATTGCATTTTCTCTCTGGAGGACAACACAAACATAAACGTATCGAAATATCCAATCCGATCTTTATTTATTATTTATGGGGTGGCAGTAGCTCAGGAGGTAGAGCGGGTGGGCTGGTAACCTGAAGGTTGTTGGTTCGATCCCCGGCTCCTCCTAGCTGAGTGTCGAGGTGTCCTTGAGCAAGGCACCTAACCCTGACTGTTAGCTCCCGACGAGCTGGCTGTCGCCTTGCATGGCTGACTGACTGAATGTGTGCGTGAATGGTGAATGTGAGGCAATATTGTAAAGCGCTTTGGGTGGCCAATGGTTAGAAAAGCGCTGTTTAAATGCATCCATTTACATTTATTGTATTGTTGTCGTTTAAGTGGTTGCACAGTGAAAAACACTCACTAAAATAAAGTCTGTCTCTGGCCTCTCTGTCTCTACCTATGAAGCCAAATTCGTGTCACACACTCCGTCCGTCGGTCTTGACGTGGTTTGGTGTGCTGTAGTCTGAACGGTCTGCAGGCAAAACCTCTTGAGCATCCGGAGTAAGCGCAAGCTGCTGCGGATAACGTCGCCCACCGAAGACGTCAATAAATGACTCGGCGATCGGGGGCACACACAAGCACACCCACGGGGGACGCGTTCGTATTCAATCTCAGCCCCGATTCCGAGGCGATGTCTGGGCCCGGCGGGAGAAGCCGCTGATTGAAATGAGTTTCTATTCCGGAAGGGTAGTGGTTAACCCCCCCACCCCCCACCCCCCCTCCCCAGGTGGCTAACCACTTATAAATGGGGAGTGGTTTTCTGACAAAAGGTGTCGGTACAACGCTCCAGTGGAGAGAGACCATCGATTTGGAATTCGCCGCAGACCACACGTTTGCAGAGACAAGCCCCTTAGCGACGTGTTTCAAAATAAAAGCCCATGAATAATAAATGTGTATTACTTCTGTTGCTAGAATACAATAAGTATTACTTCTTCTTGTATTGCTTTTGGAGGTAAGAGTCGAGAGTTGCAAAGAGAGGTAATACGAGAGTTGCACTTCATTCACAAATAGCGGACGGATGGCTGGGCCATTTCTAACTAACTACACTCAAACTATTAGCTCTAAAATCGTACCGACAGCGAGTTCAATGAATTGTATTAGTTCATTTATATATTTTTTGTCATGCCAAAGCTCCCTTATGGATTTCGGAAAAAAATTCGGAAAAATCAATAAAAATACATCAATAAATAAATAACTACTTCAATAAACGAATGAAGTAGAAGCCAATGAAACCAATGAAATCCCCCCCCCCCCCCCCCCCACACACACACACACAGACACACAGTGCCTCAGCCGCGGCCTCACCAGCGCCTTGCGGTGCTTGTAGATGAAGTCCTCCGGAGACTTGGCCCACTTGGGCAGCAGCACGTGGTCCACCCTCTCCTTGGAGATCTGCAGCCGACCCAGATCATAGGCTGGGAGGGGGGGTCACAGGACACAACACAGTCTGTTATGGAGCCCGCTAAGGGGAGCGCCTCAGTCACTCAGAGGGACCGCAGGGCCGGGCCGGGCAGGACAGGGAGGGAGGGAGGGAGGGAGGAGGGGAGGGGGGGAGGGGAGGGGAGGGGAGGGAGGGAGGGAGGGAGGGAGGGAGGGAGGGAGGGAGGGAAGGAAGGAAGGAAGGAAGGAAGGAAGGAAGGAAGGAAGGAAGGAAGGAAGGAAGGAAGGAAGGAAGGAAGGAAGGAAGGAAGGAAGGAAGGAAGGAAGGAAGGAAGGAAGGAAGGAAGGAAGGAAGGAAGGAAGGAAAGAAAGAAAGAAAGAAAGAAAGAAAGAAAGAAAGAAAGAAAGAAAGAAAGAAAGAAAGAAAGAAAGAAAGAAAGAAAGAAAGAAAGAAAGAAAGATAGAAGGGAATGAAGTAAAGAAATAGGTAAGTAAAGAAGTACAAAAAGAAAAGAAGATAAGCAAAAAAACAAACAAACAAAAAAGAGAAACAAACAAAGAAAATAAACAAGGAAACAGACAAAGAGAAAGAGTCAAAAGAAAGAAAGAACGAAAGAGAAAGAGAGAAAGGTGTAACTAATCCAGCAGAGAAGCCAAAGAACCAGATCCGGCGTGGGAATGAACCGGCTCCTCACCGTTCTTGTTCTCCAGGAACTCTGGGAAGTAGAAGAACTCTGGGATGAGCTCCTTGACGTCGTTGGGGTTGTCCATCAGGGCCTGCCACGTGGCCGGGATGGAGTGGAACTGACGGTCGGCGCAGTCGAACCTGGAGCCCCCGCAGAAACACCACATTCAGGAGAGCCAAGGGGGGCTTCCACAAACATTTATACAGACAGAAGGTCTGGTTCCATCCCCAATGTGTGAAGGAATCCTTGAACGAAATACCACAACCCCTACCTGCTCCTTAATGACAAGGTCTGCAGATGTGTGCCTACCTCACCACCCTACCCTTCTACACCCCTACTCCTCTTTCTTTCTTTACTTCCTGCTCTTCTTTCAAGCGACCTCGGGTACTATGAAAGGTGCTATAAAAACCAAGTTCATCTCAATATTCTGCTCTTCTCTTCTTGTTTATTTGCACACATTTTGTACTGTTATCTAAGTAACAGCTACTTCTACTTATGCACATGGACCACCTATTCCACTTTTTCTATCCTAGGCTAGGTATTGTGGGTTGCATGGTTTGGTTAAGGTGGGATATGTATGCATACATGTGTTGTGTATGTATGTATGCTGGCTGCTGGAACACCTACATTTCTCTGCAGAGATGAATAAAGCTTATCTTACCTACACCCTCTGCCCTCTACAACCCCTACTCTTCTCCACCCCTTATTGCTGCATGTGCACGCGTGTGCGCCAGTGCATTTGTGTGAGCAATGCGCATGCATGTGTGGGTTAAATAAAAGCATGCGACACAAACACATAAATGGTGGTTGTGCCCCCCCCCCCCCCCCCCACTCACCGGCCACTCTGCAGCTGGATGTGCAGGGAGGTGAAAGGCTCCACGCGGATCAGGTAGTGCATGACGCCCGCCGCGTTGGAGTAGTGGGTGCCGTAGTGGAAGCGGTCGATGGTGCCCGTGGGGTCCTCGAAGCTCTCGTACCTGGGGGACGGGTCACGGGTCACAGGTCAGAGGTCAACTGGGTCAGAGGTCTACAGAGGTGACATGACCTGGACCGACATTTAACGATTCAAAATAAATGAAATATATATGATATATATATTTACCGTCATCTATCTTTCACAAACGACTCATTCTTGCCGTTTTCTCGATGTGCATTTATAAAACTAATATTGTCATGATAAAATTGGCATCAATCATTTTAACGGTAAAAGTTGAGCATTAGGTTCAGAAGTCAGACTTTGCGACTCCTGAACCAAACCGATGAACGCTCCCGTCATGAGGCGGGTGGTGCGCTGACGGGGGGGGGGGGGGGGGGTGGCGTGGTGTTTGGGTGAGGGGGCGAGGAGGGGGAGGAGCCTACTTCTCCCGGACGGCCTTGGCGTTGCGTTCGTTGAGCACCGCCACGGGCTTGGACAGGTCCCGGTACACACGGGGGTCCTCAAGGACCAGCTCCTCAGAGGTGTAGTCCGACAGGATCCAGGGGAACTAACACACACACACACACACACACACACACACACACACACACACACACACACACACACACACACACACACACACACACACACACACACACACACACACACACACACACACACACACCCTGGTCAATGACTCAAACATTAATAATAAAACTGTACTGTAAGACTAATCTATTGTTACAAATCAATTGTAATTGTACATTAAATATTAAATCATTAGAACTACAGTGGAATCCCCGGCCCGCCACAGGGCCGGCTGTAGTGAACGACCAACAGAACAGCCAGAGCAGTGCTGCTTAGGGCTGGGCAATTAATCGAATTTTGATCGCGATTTCGATTCTAGCGTCAAACTGTCAGAAAATTAACATAATTGAGTTTTTCGATTATTTTAAATATTTTTTTAATATTTTTTTTAAGCTTTTATAGAAAGGACAGAACAGCTGGATACATATCTGTATATCATTTTAGATTGGAACATTTTATTTTTGACCATTTTGTGTATTTCATTAAGGCAAAATTTCAAAGTTCTTTTGGGAGAGACATGCTGAATAAACACAACGTGTTTTGCAAACTCAAAAATAATTCTTTGAAAAATCGAGATTTAAAACGCTGTCCATTTTCGATTTATATATGGTGATACCACTCGATGCTTGAGCGTGCTACGGGCCGGTGGCGAGCGACGTACCACAGGGTACTGGGCCAGGTTGTTGTAGGTGCGGCCTGCGATGGTGTTGAGCTGGATCAGGTAGTCAAAGTTGGAGATCTCCCGGTTTACCCACTTCTGCACCACCGCAAACACAGAGAGCACGGCTCAGGCACGGCAGGAAGTGTGAGCGAGTTCATCGTTGAATACGGAGAATAGGGTGGTCTTGTTAGAGAGGCAGAGAGAGAGAGAGAGACAGAGACAGAGACAGAGACAGAGACAGAGACAGAGGCAGAGAGAGAGAGAGAGAGAGAGAGAGAGAGAGAGAGAGAGAGAGAGAGAGAGAGAGAGAGAGAGAGAGAGAGAGGCAGGCAGAGAGAGAGAGAGAGAGGCAGAGAGAGAGAGGCAGAGAGAGAGAGAGAGAGAGGCAGAGAGAGAGAGAGAGGCAGAGAGAGGGAGGCAGAGAGAGAGAGAGAGAGAGAGAGAGAGAGAGAGAGAGAGAGAGAGAGAGAGAGAGAGAGAGAGAGAGAGAGAGAGAGAGAGAGAGAGAGAGAGAGAGAGAGAGAGAGAGAGAGAGAGAGAGAGAGAGAGAGAGGCAGAGAGAGAGAGAGACAGACAGAGAGAGAGAGACAGACAGAGAGAGAGAGACAGACAGAGAGAGAATACAGGCGGTCCAGGTGACCTCTGACCTGCGTGAGCCCAGAGGCCTTGAGCAGCTCCTGGGGGGATCGGGTGGCGTGCACGCCCAGCGAGCGCAGCAGCATCATGCGGCTGTACACCTTGTTCCGCGCCTGAAACACACACACACACACACACGGGGGTCACCCTCCACCAGTTACGCACACATGTACACACCGACGCAAGTCTAGTGTGTGTTGGGGATGTGACAGAAAAGGGTCAGAAATAGTTTTGGTCAAAAATGTAAAAGTCTAGCATAACTTCCGTTGCTTTATGATTTAAATTTGTATTTGAATTTTGGATTATAATTGTGAGTTACAAGCGTAACAGCATGTCACAATGGTGTCAGAAACGACTTCTTTCTGAACTGGTCGTTGCTGGGAGAAAGTAATTGCAGGTTTCACACAACCATGTTCCGTGTGATTTTAAAGGGCGACACAACGCTACAAACCAAAGCCCAGCAACCCCCTGTGGTGGAGTGTGCTACTGCACTTTCCCTTCCCCATTGAGCTTTCTCTTTAAACTACAGGGGGTTCCTGTAGCTCACCTCCTTCTTGAAGTTGAGGAAGTAGGTGGTCTGGTCGATGAGGAAGATCTCCAGAGCCGAGCGGCGCAGGTTGTACCGCCGCAGGTGGACCTCGCGGATCAACGACAGCGGCCACTTGAAGTCATAACCCACGCCTTCAGGAGCGACATCAGGCGCAGAACCATTAAAGTTAAAGGAAGAAGGGTTCGTATAAAAGAGCTGGATATAACTTCAACCCGTGGTTTAACATGAGATATAAGCAAAATATAAACAGGAGACGCTTTGTTTGAATTATGCTGTTGCGTTTTGGATTTCATCTACTTTGAAGTCAAATTTTCCAATTTTCATTCGTTAATATATCATTTTCATTATGTATTGGTCAAATATCTTGACGGTGAAGGGTAGTGTAATTTTTTGGATTACATTTGAAGGCTCCCGAATATATAATAAACAATGCTAAACCACGTTGCGCTAAAACAAGCTAAAAAAGAAAAAAGAGCGGGAAATTGCTGCCCGTTAGCCGGTTAGCTTCCTCACCCTCCTCTTTGTCCTGGCTGCCGTCGTAGAAGTAGATGTGCTGCGTGGTGAGCTCCAGGCGCCCGGGCACCACGTCCACCACCGTCACCAGCTCACAGTCCTCCCCCAGGACCAGCTTCTCCTTCTGGCCCGCCTCCTCCGCCTCGGCCCTGGGACACACGGTGAACACACGGTGAACACACGGTGGACGGTCGTTACCCCATCTTGGGCTCTCTTTATTGTCATTGCACAAAGTGCAACGAAATTAGGGTAGAGGCTCTCAAAATAAGTGCTTTTTAAAACAAAAACTAAATGAGAAAAGGGCTATTTTTAAAAAAAAATATATAGAATGTTAAAGAACTCAAACAAATATATATATTTTAAAATATCAGCCAATTTGATAGAGGTGAAGAGGAACCAGTCATATCTCGAATACTGATTCATACGGGTCTGCAATGTTTACTCTGTTTCCACGGCGATACGTCCAGGGCGAGTTGGATTGGAAGTGGGAACAGGGTTCCGATTGGGAAAAAATCCCATCAACGGTCCAACTTGTCCGTGGTTTGTTCATAGAAACACGCGGGATCATAGTGGAGGCTAGTGCACACATACACCTCTCACAACATCCCTCCAGAAGCCTAAACAAATAGCATCTTTCTGTATATCACGTTCTATACACTTTACATTTCCATTGTACTATCAAATTTGACATACTTTTAGATTTTATATATTGTTTTTAATTAGATACAATTCTTATAAATAAACATTTGTGGCGTATGTTCACTTTTTGGAGTTTGACGATGTAAATGTACACTTTAGGCAATGTAAACGTACGTCTTTACCTTTGTAAATGTACATTTAAGGCAATGTAAATGTATGTTTGATGCAATGTAAATGTACTTTTAAAAGGCAATTTAAATGCACGTTTCTGATTCCATCAAAGCCCTTTGAATGTTGAACCTCTGTGTCCTGGTTGTGACCCTAGTGTGCCGAGAGAAGAGAGGGACTGACTGCTGGCTGTTGCCGGCGGCGGCGGCGGCGGCAACGGGGTCCTCCTCAGGCAGGTCCAAGATGTCGTCCTCCAGGTCGCTCACCTTCACCTGCTTCACCGCCTCCAGCAGCAGGGACTCAGCGTTCACCCGCTGCTGCTGCACGCCTGGGGGGGGTGAGAGAGTGAGAGAGTGAGTGAGTAAGTGAGAGATAAAGCATGAAAGTGGTGCCTCAAATGGTCACGACGTGGACTGGATCGTGATCCAGTTTAAGGTGGGTAACCGCCATGAAAAGGTTTAATAAACCTCAGTAGTTGAACTTTCATCGCATTAATATTCTCGCATATGCAGAGTGAGCTCTTACTCTAATACCAACATTAGCCAAATACACATTTTCCTTTCAACTTTTTTTCTTTCAAAGTTAATACATGTATTGAAAAGGTTCAGACAGAAAGAGTTCAGAATTAACTTGACAAAGAATGAGGGCGTGACAGCGGGACAAGGGGAGGGAGAGGTTGTCTGGAGCAATGGCCTCAAAAGCAACATCTGGGCCATCGATAGCTTGAGGTTCACTTGTTCCAGACAGACAAATAGAAAAAAATAACAACCCCTCCACAAATTAGGATTAAGAGGCCAGAATATGTCTCAAGGCCAGAACCGGTTCAACACAAACTTAAAATAAATAGTGACAAAGAGAAGAACGTTTTCCAGAAACTTGAACTCAAAGGCATTCTGGTTATAGAGAAACCTCATAGCTAACGTCAAACACCACGCCCCCAGATCTAGTGTTTTTCTTTGATCGTCGGGAGTAAGAAGATGGCTCAACTCGGTCGTAGGGTCTCAGGGGTGGCCGGTAGTTACCCAGGTTGTCGCGCAGCGCGCTGGCCTCGCGGTGCGGGTCGTAGTTGTAGTTGCGGACCAGCTTCAGCCTCATCCGCGAGTAGTTCTCGGCGCTGGACACCCGCCAGTGCATCTCGTCCTGTTGCCTAGCGACCCCAGGGAATGAAGGTTTAAAACAATCCCTCCGAGCTAGCTACCTTCAAGCTACCTAGCTAGCTACCTTCAAGCTACCTAGCTTCAAGCTACCTAGCTAGCTACCTTCAAGATAACTAGCTAACTAACTTCAAGCTACCTAGCTAGCTACCTTCAAGCTGCCTAGCTAGCTAACTTAAAGTTACCGAGATAGCTATCTTCAAGCTACCTAGCTAGCTACCTTAAAGTTACCGAGCTAGCTACCATTAAGCTAACTAGCTCGCTACCATTAAGCTACCAAGCTAGCTACCTTCAAGCTACCTAGCTAGCTATCAATTTGGGGGTATATGGATGCAAGCTTATGATATGGTGATATCCATACCTTATATTGTTTACCTAGCTACGTTATTAGGGTAATCTACAAAACTTTGCGAGTGAGGAAACAGATAACGCTAAAACAAACGCTGGGTACCTGTCGGCCCAGGGGCCTCTCTCACAGACGTGCCCCCTCCGGGCCGCCTTCCACTGGCGGAGGGCGGCGGCCGTCTGGCTGTGCTGCTGCTTCAGCATGCTGTTGTAGCGCAGGTTCTCCTGGCGACTGCGGCGCGAGAAGGGCTCCACAAACTGCTCCTGGGGGGGGGGGGGGGGTCGAAAGGGGGCACCAGTGCACAGTGTTACACATCCCTCATCCTCGTCGTCACACCGCGAGTCCCGGGGACAGTAGCTCAAGCAGGGGGCCCAGGACTACTCTTTCCCGGGCCACTATTTCATTTCACAAGCGTCTTAAAAAACATCCTGAATGTACCAATTTGCACTACAAAAAAAACAACACTACTTTGCAATACCTTTTTCCTCAACTTCTATTATAATTTATCTGTACATTTTATCTTTATATTGTTATTTGTATATTTCATCTTTGTTATATATTTTTTACCTTTCTTAAATATTTCAAATTTGTGGTGAATCGCATGTCTGTTAAAAAAATGTGTACTATGTTCAATACATTCTGATGAAGTCCCTGATAAGTACCTGGAAGCGGATCTTGCTCTCTCCACGCTCCCGCTCCCGCCGGTGGAGGCTGACCATGTAGGCCTCGTGGCATTCCTTCCAGTACAGCGCCATGGTCTCGTGGCCCTGGCTGAAGGTCTCGATCTCGTACTGCTTCATGTACGGGATGATCTGGGGAGGAAACGCCGTTAGACCAGCGGTTCTCGGGACGACAGTTTGCTTGAAAACATTTGCGGATGACTGGATAGTTAACCTTGCAAGGTGGTCTACGATTAAGTCTACGATTTGACAAAAGTTCATAATGTTTTTGCTATAGTTACCGTTCATTTAGTCAATGCATTAAAGTTTACATTTTAACAACGCAACCTTATATATTTATTACAGTAAATCTATTATTGTGGGGAGATATTTGTCGGAATAAACGTGCGCAAGTACATTGTTCTTGTCAAGCACAAACGAGACACGTAATGTATTTCTTCAAAGCCTTTAGTCGGATTTACGTCTTTTTTGAGGTAAACTTGCCAGAGTTGGACTTCCGTATTTGTCGAGGTAGACACGCCGGAGTCACGATTTCCGTATTTGGCGAGGTAGACACGCCGGAGTAACGACTTCCGTATTTGTCGAGGTAGACACGCCGGAGTCACGACTTCCGTATTTGTCGAGGTAGACACGCCGGAGTCACGACTTCCGTATTTGTCGGGGTAGACACGCCGGAGTCACGACTTCCGTATTTGTCGAGGTAGACACGCCGGAGTCACGACTTCCGTATTTGTCGGGGTAGACACGCCGGAGTCACGACTTCCGTATTTGTCGAGGTAGACACGCCGGAGTCACGACTTCCGTATTTGTCGGGGTAGACACGCCAGAGTTACGACTTCCGTACTTGTCGAGGTAGACACGCCGGAGGTGGACTTCCGTATTTGTCGAGGTAGACACGCCGGAGTCGCGACTTCCGTATTTGTCGAGGTAGACACGCCGGAGTCACGACTTCCGTATTTGTCGGGGTAGACACGCCAGAGTTACGACTTCCGTACTTGTCGAGGTAGACACGCCGGAGGTGGACTTCCGTATTTGTCGAGGTAGACACGCCGGAGTCGCGACTTCCGTATTTGTCGAGGTAGACACGCCGGAGTCGCGACGTAGGTATTTATCAAGGTAAGCGCCCCGGAGGTGGACTTCCGTATTTATCGAGGTAAGCGCCCCGGAGGTGGACTCACGTATTTGTCGAGGTAGACGCGCCACTCGGGCGAGCGGCAGTACGCCTGGAAGTCCTCGAAGAAGGTGGGCCCGCCGCTGGTGTCGGGCAGCTGGGGCAGGTGCAGCTCCATGTAGAGCAGCCGGTGCACCTTGGACAGCAGCGTGCGCATCAGCGGCACCAGGAAGGAGTAGGTGTCCGTCACGATGGCGTCGTCGTCGCCGCCCTGCGAGTAGAGCGCCCGCCGTAGGATCCCCTCCACCTTGCCCAGCAGGTAGCAGGCCTCGTCCTGGCTCGCCACCACCTTGGTCTGCAGGATGCCGTTGAGCTTGGCCGTGGCCATGGCACACACCTGGTGGAGAGAGAGAGAGAGAGATGTAGAGAGAGATGTAGAGAGAGAGAGAGAGATGTAGAGAGAGAGAGAGAGAGAGAGAGAGAGAGAGAGAGAGAGAGAGAATTGTATGACGCGTCTTGATGAGAGAGAGAGAGAGAAAGGGGAGCTGACGGGAGGAAAGAGAGAGAGAGAGAGAGAGAGAGAGAGAGAGAGAGAGAGAGAGAGAGAGAGAGAGAGAGAGAGAGAGAGAGAGAGAGAGAGAGAGAGAGAGAGAGAGAGAGAGAGAGAGAGAGAGAGAGAGAGAGAGAGAGAGAGAGAGAGAGAGAGAGAGAGAGAGAGGTGTAGAGAGAGAGAGAGAGGTGTAGAGAGAGAGAGAGAAAAGAACGGTAGAAAGAGTGATGCAGCGAGCGAGAGAACAAGAGAGGTGTGACCGAGTGATTCGACGCTGGTGCGTTTGTGCGATCATATTCCCGTGCGCGTCCGCACATAACCATCTCAACCATCCAGGTTTGTCTACTAGTGTCCGTGCGGTACCCCCCCGGCCCCCCCCCCCCCCTGCTCACCTGGGGGTCCTCCTGGGCCATGAAGCCCAGCAGCAGCCGCAGCCCGACCTGGGACAGCCGGAGCCACTGGTCCCCCGAGGCGTACCACACCATCAGGCAGTCCATGAGCGTGAGCGTCTCCTCCAGCACCTTGTCGCTCCACAGCGCGGGGCTCACCAGGCCCTCCGCCTGC
This sequence comes from Gadus morhua, assembly GCF_902167405.1. Lineage (NCBI taxonomy): Eukaryota > Metazoa > Chordata > Actinopteri > Gadiformes > Gadidae > Gadus > Gadus morhua. The sequence continues at coordinate 41,363,423 of NC_044051.1, forward strand.
AGGAAGTCCTGCACGGCGTGCAGCAGCCGCACCGCGTTCTCCGTGTGCTGCGGCAGCGCCGCCGCCGCCGCCTCCCGGTTGTCCGCCACCGCCCACTCCAGCATGCGCTCCATCAGGCTGGGCGAGGGGGGGGGGGGGGGAAGGGAGAGGGACAGAGGGAGAGAGTTGGTCTAGCTCAGGAGGTGGAGCGGGTCGACTCGTGGCCGGACCCCCCCCTCCCTCTCTCTCTCTCTCTCTCTCTCTCTCTCTCTCTCTCTCTCTCTCTCTCTCTCTCTCTCTCTCTCTCTCTCTCTCTCTCTCTCTCTCTCTCTCTCTCTCTCTCTCTCTCTCTCTCTCTCTCTCTCTCTCTCTCTCTCTCTCTCTCTCTCTGTGTGTGTGTGTGTGTGTGTGTGTGTGTGTGTGTTTCTGTGTGTACGTGTTCGCGTGTGTGTATATCCCTACATGGTTTAGGCCCAAAATATTTAACTGATATGCTTCCACTACATCAGCCTTCTAGACCACTAAGATCCTCTGAGAAGAACAATCTGTTAATTATCCTCAGAGTAAACACGAAACATGGGAAAGCAGGATTTAGTTACTATGGAACAAATAGCTGGAATAAACTCCCTGAGGATTTAAGACTTGCCCCAACTCTGAGCACCTTTAAAACAAGACTGAAGACTTTTATGTTTGCTTTAGCTTTCTGCTAAATCTTGAATAGATTGCACTTTCTAAAAAGCTTTTTTTAACTTTGCCTTTATTTTCTATTTTAATACTAAAATGCCTTTTTAACTTTCTATTTTACCCATTTCTTTGCATATGTTTTCTTTTACTTATCTATTATTTTATTGTATGACAATGTTTATATGTGAAGCACTTCGAGTGTATGAAAAGTGCTATATAAATAAAGTTGCCTTGCCTTGCCTATGTGCATCAGTGCACGTCTGCATGTGCGTTTGTGTGCATGTGTCCACGGCGCGTACACGTGTGTGCGTGAGTCTATTCCCATGTGTGCGTGTGCATGTCATTGTGTGCGTGCGCGTGTTCCTCTAACCGGAGCTTGATGTGGTCGACGGGCATCAGCAGCTCATTGGCCGTGCCCAGCTTGGTGAGGGCGGAGAACACCTGGCCGCGCTCCAGCCACGCCCCCTCGTCCGAGCCCTCCACGCCCCGCCACATCACCCACAGCACCGTGTCCAGCAGCATGCCGCACAGCTCCTCGTCCACGCGCTGGGGACAGGAGGCCTTGAGGAACACTGGCCGCTAGCGCACGCACAGGGCGCTAACGCACAGGCTGCTAACGCACAGGGCGCTAACGCACAGGGCGCTAACACACAGGGCGCTAACACACAGCTAACGCACAGGGCGCTAACACACAGGGCGCTAACGCACAGGCTGCTAACGCACGGGGCGCTAACGCACAGGGCGCTAACACACAGGCTGCTAACGCACAGGGCGCTAACGCACAGGGCGCTAACGCACAGGGCGCTAACACAGCTAACACACAGGGCGCTAACGCACAGGGCGCTAACGCACAGGGCGCTAACACAGCTAACACACAGGGCGCTAACGCACAGGGCGCTAACGCACAGGGCGCTAACACAGCTAACACACAGGGCGCTAACACACAGGGCGCTAACACACAGGGCGCTAACACACAGGGCGCTAACACACAGGGCGCTAACACACAGGGCGCTAACGCACAGGGCGCTAACACAGCTAACGCACAGGGCGCTAACACACAGGCTGCTAACACACAGGCCGCTAACGCACAGGCCGCTAACACACAGGCCGCTAACACACAGGGCGCTAACACACAGGGCGCTAACACACAGGGCGCTAACACACAGAACCCCCCCCCCCCAGGCTGACCCAGGGTCTGGCCCACTCTAGCCCCCCCCCCCGCCCCCCCGGCGCCTCACCTCCGTGCCGTTGAAGGACTCCCCCAGCGAGGCGGTGTCGCTGAACAGGAAGCTGTCGTCGCCGAGCGACGGTGTGGCGTCCCGCTCCCCGCCGGCCCCCGGCGCCGGGAAGGCCCTGGCGGCGCCGTCCAGCGGCGACGGCGTGCTGCCGCCGCTCTCCCCGCCCTCGTAGCCCTGGACGTGGGACAGGTCCAGGGTGAGGCCCCCGGGGCCCCGGCCCCCCGCCGCGCCCCAGGAGGGCCGGGGCGTGGCGGCGGCCGAGGAGGGCGTGTCCAGAAGCGAGACCGCGTCGCCGCCGCCGCCGTTCTCCAGGCTGTCCAGCGAGCGCCCGTCGCCCATGCTCAGCCGGTCCTCCTCGCCGCCGCCGCCGTGGCGGTCCCGGCTCCCCGCGCGGCCCCTCCGCTCCAGGGGCAGGTCCAGGCGCGCCGCCCCCCCGCCCGACCGGCCCAGGTCCAGGCTGCAGTTGCTGATGGCGTCGGGACCGCCGCCGCCGCCGCCGCCGCCGCCGCCCGACCGCAGGAAGAGCCTCATCAGAGTGTCCTGCCAGCACTGCTGCCGGGCGATCTGCTGCGCCGCGTCGGGCTGCGTCTGCAGCAGCTGGTGCACCTTGGGGTGGGGGCAGAGGTGGGGGGGGCGTCAGCACTCCGGGGTGGGGGGGGGGGACTTTGTGCGTTCACGTTTGCACTGCTGTTGCGTTACCGTATTTGTTATCTCTTTGTGGGTGACTATCTAGGAGTGTCCTTTTCCAATGGGACACCCGGATGTCAGGTCTGTGATGAATGCAGTCCATAAGGTACACACTTCAGGCGCATGCCTTATATTAGGGGCAGGATCGTGTTTGACTCCCGTTCTAAGGTTGTGGGTTCGAACCCCGTGGTCCGCACTTGAACGTTTTCGGTTGTAGTAACGTCAAAACGCCACTAGGGGGCGCACTGCAGCAAGAGTCTGCGGTCGACTACTGACGGCTTTTGACTAATACAGCTCATCAAAACAGATCGGAACACATTCCACAAATGCTTCCGAGAATATAATATGCGTGTACTTGGCTACAATTTGTGGACTTCACAACACATGAATGCCCTGTTTGTCACATAGTATGCCTCCGTTGTCATTTGCATTCTCTGACTTACAAAGGATCATACTGATATCTATCAGTGGTTTCGTTACGTCATCGTTTGCCACTTTGCCTTGAGAAAGGTGGACCAGTTCTACAGAGTGGATGAGAACTCTTTTATTATGATCAACCGCCCACGGTGGTCAAAGTCATTATGTTATAAAACACCCACTGTAAATGCCCTCGGATAAGATCTCTGATAGCAATGTCGTGTGTGTGTGTGTGTGTGTGTGTGTGTGTGTGTGTGTGTGTGTGTGTGTGTGTGTGTGTGTGTGTGTGTGTGTGTGTGTGTGTGTGTGTGTGTGTGTGTGTGTGTGTGTGCACCTCACCCTCTTGCACACGATGAGTCGTACACTGGGTTTGGCCCGGTGGGTCAACTGCAGCAGAGCCATCAGGTCCTTATAGTTCACCACATTATCTACGCGCACGCGCACGAGCACACGCACACGCACACAGGGAGAGATCGATGGCAATTGGTTTTGAGGTGAGGTGGCAATGGAGAAAATGGCCGACTAAGCCCTGTCTTGGGAAATCAAGAGCAGACAAAAGGGGCCTTTTAGCAGAATGAAAGTGCAGGTCGTGGAGGTTGTGTGTGTGTGTGTGTGTGTGTGTGTGTGTGTGTGTGTGTGTGTGTGTGTGTGTGTGTGTGTGTACCCAGAGCTAATGCTATTCATTTAATTAATCCAAAGAGGGCCCACATAATGCTATTGGCCGGGGGTCGGAGGTTAATAGGATGAGATAGTAGCAGACGTTATTCTGGAATTGCTATGCTATGCTTCATCTAGGATGGAAAAGAATCGTAGTCTCAGAATAAGGGAGCATAATTATTCTGTGTGTTTGAGAACAATATAAAAGGTGTTTCATAGTTTATATAATTAATAGGATGAGGTTTAATTTGATCATTAGCATGTTTGAAGAGCGAAAAATACTGTCATACTGAATTAAAGAATAATCGGCATTGAGATTTGGCATGGTACGACTACGTTATTTCACGGTAGTAACTATTCTGTCCTGGTTTCAAAAGTACTACCAAAATGTAGATTGATATAAACTTTGATTTAAATCGTTTGTGTACAAATGTATAAGGCCAAACCAAACGTGCATTCACTATTAGGCAGAAGTGTGCTCTGCTGAAGAGTTAACTCTTGAATCTCTGTCATGTTTTGTGCTCAAACTACCTACGATCAGCACATTTTAATTCTGCAATAGCGTCAATAACCCAGACACTGCAGTTGATTGTACGTCCATCTCCGTCAATACTTTACGCGTCGACGCTTCTGCGGTGCGTCTTTCAGGAACCACACCCAGGGACCAGGGATGAGAACGGGCTAGCTGGTGTCTCAGAGGCCCCCCCCCTCCTCACCTGTGTGGAGCACCTGGGTGAGCAGGCAGCGCACCAAGCTGGGGTTGAGGTGTGCGTCGGGGAAGAGCAGCGACAGGCCGGAGTAGCCCGCCTCGCGCAGACGCAGACGCTGCTTGCTGCGCTCGTACACGCGGTCGCAGCGCAGCATGCGCTCAAACAGCTGGGATGTGCGCGCGCACAGACACGTGCACGGATACGCGCACACGCACACACACACACACACACACACACACACACACACACAGACACGCACACACGGTTAGACACGGGTATGTTAAAGCTTGAATATGCTAAGGTACTGGTTCCATCACACAGGATTGTAACACTGGCTTGTTTAATGTTTGTTAATTAATAATAATATAATTAATCTTGCTGCTTTTAGGGTCTATTTATGACATAGCTTTACCTAAAAGGTATGTGGTTAATTATTATCATTCTCAACTCGTTTTAATAATTAATAATAATTAACTTTTTGGTCTCAATGAATCATCCATTAAATATCTCAAACAATGGCAAATTAATGCAATATTTCTAAAAAAAAAAAATATATATATGTATAAAAAACACTTTATAATCCGAATCAGTAACCACACTACTTCCTCACTAACCACACCCACTACCCCTCACTGACCCCTCCCACTTCCCCCCCACTAGCCCCTCCCCCGGCTCCTCCCCCAGCCCCGGGCTCCGCCCACCTTGAAGACCAGCTCCCGGAGGCGGTCCGAGTACTTGGTGTTGAGCAGCAGGGCGTAGCAGGAGTCGGCCGCCCCGGCCTCGAACAGCAGCAGCACCAGCTGGTCACGGGCCGGGCTGGTCTGGAGCAGACCGATCAGCAGCTCCAGCAGGGAGCACAGCTACACTCACACACACACACACACACAGAGAGACAAACACACACACACACACACACACACACACACACACACACACACACACACACACACACACACACACACACACACACACACACACACACAGACAGAGGCACACACACACACACAGACACACCCACACACACACACAGACAGTTCAGAAACATGGACGCCTGAAGAAAGTTCTGTGTTTTGTGGCTCATTGCCGAAGACAGCCGCTTTACTGTGTAAAATAACTATTCAGTTCCACACATTGCCATATGAACAGCGACACATAAATGATAAACACATATTGCATGATTACAGATCAAATGATAACGTCCACAGACACTAATAATTTCATGGCCAGTATCGCAGCAGGCCACCCTGCTTGAGGACGTCGCTGACGTCACGTCGAAGCTCTGAAATGCTGCCCGAATTTGTGTCCTGTAATTTCGAGCTGGACGACCGTTTAATTAAACCCTAACAAGTCGGACCAGGTTTTTCCGAGACGTCTTGAACGCAGCACAAGAATAAAGTCGTCCACCACTTCCAGGCAGCCAAACCCGACCAACAGGGCTCTAGCTCCTCGCTGTAATCTGATATGAACACGGCCGAGTGCATTACAAGTCCGTCACAAAGTATTAACAAACAAGCCATTTAGAAACACTGAACTCCCAGAGGACCTCAGACTGGGCTGAGATGTTTTCTATTTGGTCCATTTCTTTTAAAAGGGGGGCCCAAACCTCAACTTGGTTTTCATTGGACCACTCCCTCTCTAGGTTAAACACATGACTGCATATCAACCTCTGATTGGCTGAAAGGGGTGACCCGGTCCCCTACTGATTAGGCACTGATGTGACACACCTGTCGAACCTTAATTACAGCTACAGTCTTAATTACAGCTAAAGTCCCAGAACGAACCTTTCAATTAAAGGGGCGGTCATGGGGCGAAGGGGGAGGGTCCTGTTCTCCTTTTAGAGGCTAATGATTGGCTGAGATGTGACAGCCACATATTGTCATTTGCCAGTGACGACACCTCAGCGAAAAAGGTCTTTCATTTCCATATCCTGTCTTCCCTATCCCCCCCCCCCCCCCCCGCCCACCAGCCCGGCCCCTCCCACCCCGGTCACCTGTTCCTCGTCCCCGATGGCGGCGATGTATCCCAGAATGCTGTGCATCTCGTCCTGGGACATGCCCTTGCTGATGTAGTACTTGAGCAGGCCGCAGAGAGAGACGCGCACCGTGCCCACGTCCTCCTCGCTCATGTCGCTCTCCCGGCAAGAGCTCCTCCTGGTGGGGGGGGGGGGGGGGGGGGATAAAGGGGTTAAAGGTCACGGCGGTGGCTCGGGAGGTCGTGGAGGTCGAAGGTCAGAGTTGTTGGTTGAATGCGGTCAATGATGATGATGACGTTAACAGCTTTATAAAGTTTGTATATGAATTCATCAATGATGAATTTGAAATTTGTGTTTTATCTTATTTATTAACATGAAAATACCCAAAATATTTGTATACATTCAAGAAATATTTTCCATGGGAAAATCCATAATAAATAATTCTAAATATTTATCTGATTTTTTCTCAAAAATAATGCAAATATTTCCTGATATTCTCTATATTTGTATCGTTTCAATATGTTTGGATAGTAGCACTAATTGTGTAAGCACTTGATGGAAAGCGAAGGCTGCTATCGGCCGCCGTACCCGTAGAACATTCTGATGGTGTCCAGCAGAAACTGGACGCCGAATCTTTTGCGGAACTGCTTCCTGTTGTCCTTGACGATGGTGGACATGTACTGGATGTGACCTACAACACGACAGAGGAACAAAAACATTGAGGGAAGAGCAACACACACACACACACACACACACACACACACACACACACACACACACACACACACACACACACACACACACACACACACACACACACACACACACACACACACACACACACAATTTTGCCTCCCTGTAAGCATCCAAGCATACAAAACCAATTGCGTTGGAAGTAAGCGTAGGCTAAACAAAGTTCATGCAACTAGAAATGATGTAAATAATTGCATGTCACTGATATCCTGATTGCTGTGCCCGTGGTTGATTCTATTGCCTACATTCGGTGCTGTATTGTAGATTTAGATTCACTCACCCATCAGACCCCCACACACCCCCACTCACAGCCACCCACCCACCCCATTCACTCACTCACCCACCACAACCATTCACCCACCACCACTACCCCCCCCCCCCCTCCCTCACCGATGCGGGTGGGGAAGTCCCCCTGGCTCCAGGTGCTGCAGTTGAAGAGCAGGTGGGTTTGGAGCTGCTGCAGCAGAGCGGGGTTCTTCTCGTAGGTGACCTGCTCCACCAGCAGCTGCACCGCCACCAGCACGCTCACGTCCACGCTGCCCGCCGGCAACTAGAGGGGGGGGGGGGGGGGGGGGGGGGGCAGACAGGTACACAGACAGGTAATGAACAGACAGACAGACAGACAGGTACACAGACAGGTAATGAACAGACAGACAGACAGACAGACACACAGACAGGTACACAGACAGACAGACAGACAGACAGACAGACAGACAGACAGACAGACAGACAGGTACACAGACAGACAGACAGACAGGTACACAGACAGACAGACAGACAGACAGACAGACAGACAGACAGGTACACAGACAGACAGGTACACAGGTACACAGAGAGACAGACAGACAGACAGACAGACAGACAGACAGACAGACAGACAGACAGACAGACAGACAGACAGACAGACAGACAGACAGACAGACAGACAGACAGACAGACGGTACCTTCTGCAGCAGCGTGCCCAGCGAGGCCACCCCGTGGGCGTGCAACAGGCTCTCCTGGTTGATGGGGTGTCTCTGCAGGAAGTGCTTCAGCACCAGCAGGAAGGACGCCACCAGGTTCTTCTCCAGACGGGCCTCTGGGGGGGGGAGCGAGGGGGAGACACACCAGGAAACACACCGTTCATCCACACATCCTTACAACCATAACCGGAACGACACTTAAAAATAGTACGTAGACTTCTGCCGCATACTATCCTAGCCCTCATGTTGTATACGGGGCAATGGGTTAGCCTAGCCATGGTTCGTGCGTAGCATTGGTTTCTATGAACATCCTTACTGTACCGACAGCGATATATATAGTCGTTTCTCTGTCTTCTGACAAATGCTCTTATTGTGAGTCGCTTTGGATAAAAGGGTCTGCTAAACGCTGCTGAACGTAAATCTAACGAAGTGTCATTGTTTTCTTAATACTCGCATTAAAGAGTGAACGCTTAAAAAAACCCACATTTAATAAGAACTAGCGCTGTCAGTTAAACGCGTTATTAACGGCGTTAACGCATACCAATTTTAACTGCGTTAATTTTTTTATTGCGCGATTAACGCAAATTTATATTTAAAAACAAAAACAAAGAAGCAGTAGCCTGACTGCTATGTTCAAGGCAGCATGTTTGTATGTTCATCGTTTAATTGCATTGTAGGCTTTTTTTTGTATCGTCCTGTTTTGATCAGTATATGCCAATGTTGTTATCAATAAAAAAACATTTGCACAAGGCAAGCCGATGCACTTCTCCATGTTGATAAGAGCATTAAAATGAGAACAATTAATGGGACAAAGAAATCAAGGGATATTTAGCATAGAAAAAAGATTTGCGATTAATCGTGAGTTAATCGCATTATTGTTTAATCGCTTGACAGCCCTAATAAGAACGTATACAAGTGAAAAGATAAAAAGATAAAATAGGATCAAATAAAAATAGGTAGCTAGAAAAAACAAGAGTAGGTAGAGGCACCCATCAGTGAACCCCTTCTCATTGGCTCGGGGGGCCGCCACTCACCCGAGGCCCGGTTGGTGGGCAGGATGACCCAGTCGCCGTCGCCCGGCGGGGTCACGTCCGGGCTGATGTGCTCGGGCCCCGGGGGGGCCTCTCCGCTGGGCTGCTCGGGGGCCACCAGGGCCAGCTGCTCCAGGATGGGGAAGAGCACGTGGACGCCCCCCACGCAGTTGATCATGTCCTGTTGGCACGGCGACAAAGGGGTTTTAGAGGCGCCGAGAGGCGGGGCGTGGAGCAAGCCTTCCTTACATCTGGAGAAGCATTGAAAGAAAACGCTCTCGTCGTGACGTAAGCGGTCGCTGACCAATCCAAAGCGAGCACAAAGACTCCCTGAGCCTTTCTCCGTTAAAACGGTACGACTGTTTTTTCTTTTACGAGATGTTCCTCTTCACCTGCAGATATTAACCATCTAAAAATATTCATCCTCACCTCAATCCACAAGGGAATTGTTCTCGATAAACCATTTTTATTCTGGTCCACATTTGCCGTCCGAGAATAAATGACATCTATACCTGTAGCGGCGATTCAAGCCAACAGAGGGCGCTAATGGGGATGCTGACATCGTGCCGCTACAATGCATTGTGTGAGCAGGTTAACATCCACACAGGGCGCGGTTCAGTACCTTGATGTCCCAGTTCACCACCTTGTTGCCGGTCAGGCGCCCGTGGAGCAGGTTGGGGGACAGATCCAGACAGATGGGGTTCATACACGCCTGGGAAGGGGGAAGTGAGCAGAGAGCCGACACAAGTTGACATACATGCACTGTTCTCACTGCAGGAACGTTACCCTGGAACGAGGAACCGTCACAGGAACTAAGGAGTGTACATCTACAGTCAACACCACGCCACTTCAGATACAACACCCGTGTATTTTTTGCATCACAGAGTTGTGTCAGAAATGACATTGTGATCGGGTCATTCATGGATCCGTTCACCGATTGGTGGTTACCTTGGGCGAATAGTGAAGCAGCAGTTTGGTCGACAGGTCGCCAAGCTCCGCCTCCTGAGTTTTGAAGGGGGATATGCAGTTGGGACCTGCGGGGAAAAGACACCGGGGTATTCTGAGATGAATCAGTGAAGGATTCACATGGGATCATGGATCAAGATTCAAGAGGCGTGACCCTCCAAGAGACCAAATTAATGGGATCTGTTCTCCCTCCACCTTGCTTCTCGTCTCATCTTCCTCCTGCTCACCCTTCATCCTCTCAACCTCCTCCTCGTCCTCCTCCCCCATCCCATCTCCAGCTCCTTCTTCGTCCCCCTCCACCTCCTTCTCCTACCTCCTCCTTCCCCTCCTCCACCTCCATCAACAGCTCCTTCTTCGTCCCCCTCCACCATCCCATCCTTCTCCTACTTCCTCCTCCTCCTCCTCCCTCCCTCCCTCCTCTTCTCTTCCTCCTCCATCAACAGCTCCTTCCTCGTCTCCTTTTTCTTTTTCCACGTCCAAATCCTCCTCCTCCTCCTTCCTCCCCCCCCCCCGCCGCCCCACTCGGCCCCCAGCTCACCGGCGCTGCACACGGCCTTGACGTGCGCGGGCTGCAGGGCCTCGTGGAACACCATCACCCCGCCCAGCTGGCCCTGCAGCGAGGTGGGGCTGCCCCACTCGCTGTCCTGGGTGCCCGCCGAGATCAGCTTGGTGACCGAGCCGCCGCCGCCGCCGCCGCCGCCGCCGCCGCCGCCCAGCAGCCCGCCCCAGGCCCCGCCCGCCGACGACAGGATGCCCCCCAGGGAGGTCCGCCCCGAGGGGGTGGTGGGGGTCAGGAAGGGCGGGTCGGGGATCTGGGAGGGCGGGGGCGTGGTGGTGCGGTGGCCCGCCGAGCCGATGCAGCAGGAGGTGAAGGGCTGGGGGGTCAAGGGTTAACGTCAGGGTCAGGGGTAAAGGTCACACAAGGGTTAACGTCAGGGTCAGGGGTAAAGGTCACACAAGGGTTAACGTCAGGGTCAGGGTTAAAGGTCACACAAGGGTTAACGTCAGGGTTAAAGGTCACATAAGGGTTAACGTCAGGGTCAGGGTTAAAGGTCACATAAGGGTTAACGTCAGGGTTAGGGTTAAAGGTCACACAAGGGTTAACGTCAGGGTTAAAGGTCACACAAGGGTTAACGTCAGGGTCAAACAACATGCTTAACAGATGACCAAAACAAACACGTGATTACTTTTATAACGACGTTCATTACAGCCTCCCTACATAGACCCCAGCCGGGTCCTAAAGTGACCCGCGCTATTGGACGAGACAACCGCGGTGCCCGTGGATCACCTCGGTCATGACGGGGTACTTGAGGGGGGCCGACAGCTTCTGCTGCCCGTCCACGTAGATGTAGACCAGGCTCTGGCCGAAGGGCCTCTTCCCCGGGACGTGGACCACGCCCACGCTGTGCTGCGGGGTGGGGGGGGGGAAGACGACATCACAGTGTTAAGGCGGCGAGGGTACGTTTGGTACCAGAGTCTGGATGCAAACACCAGCCATTGTTTTCTTTGGTCATGTGGAGCCACGTTTCAACGGTGGCGACCTCCGGCGTTGAAACGTGACACGAGGGTAGTTAGGGTAATATCCAGGCTGGGAGGGTCGCCCGCAAAAGGATAAAGGTCCTGGGTTCGATTCCCGATGTCTGCATCCTTGAGCAAGATGCCCTCACCCCCCACCTATTTGAATTCTTTGTGTGTTGCTTGGGAGAGAAGCATCCGCTAAACGACTAAATAGTCAATAGCGATTACAATATAATAGCAATGTAGCAGCATAAAACCGGTAGACCGGCCTCCTCTGGGACCAATATCAGCCAATCAGAGAGAGCCGTTTGATCTGCGTTTCACCAGAGGTGGCGCCGATGGGAAGAATTGACTTCAGTGTTGGGTTACGCTTCATGTTTATCCAAACGAGACCCCACGGTAACATCCCGGTAACATGACTCTCAGATTACCTTCTGTTCTATTGATATTAATACCGTTTAGCCCGTGAGAGAAGGAGATCCTCCCTTTCAAAATCTCTTGGGGTTGGAGCCTCCCCATGTATTTCTGTATTTGACTGCATTGTTATCATCACGTCATCCCTGCCAAATGCAGGCCTACACAATCCTTAAGAGGGCGAGTTAGGCTCCGGTTAAACTACTCACCCAGAGGGAGTCGCAGAAGCAGTAGTCGGGCAGCATGACCGTGGCGTACTCCTTCTTGGTGCACACTGCCACCACCAGGAGCCCGGCCCAGCTGATGAAGGCCTCGAAGCCCGTCCCGCCCGGGGTGAAGAAGCTGCAGGAGAGAGCAGTGTGAGATGGAGGCTGTGGGTTGGAGGGTGGAGGCTCGACTGTGAGCAGAAGGTCACATCTTGAAAAAAATATATTAGTTCTGCACTGAGGCGCCCGTTTGCCTCGCTTAGTTATTATTTAACTTCTCCTTAGCGTTTTATTCATGGCCATTATTCCGTTGGCATTTGTATTCAACGCGTCATATTTCTGCTTTCGATTTTTTATATCGTTTTTAAATGTTAGGCTAGATATTTATTTCTAGATATTACACCATATCACAATCTCCCCTTGTCCCATCCTGTGAATCGACCTTCCATCCATCCATCCATAAATCCATCCATTTCCATATCTGCATCTCAATCCATCCATTTATCTCCATCCATCCATCCATCCCTCCATATTTCCATCTCCATCCAACCATATCTCCATCCATCCATCCATCCATCCATCCATCCATCCATCTCGGTCCATTCATCCCCCTCCCCCCCCCGGCCGACCTGTACAGCTGCTTCCTCTTGTCGCCCTTCCCCGGCGTGTCCAGCTGCTCCTGGTCCAGCGACAGCCACGCCAGGAAGCTGAAGGCCGCGCCGGGCCAGCGCGCCACCGTGGGCACCACCACGCCCGCCATGCCGGGCGACAGGTCAAAGTACTGCATGGCGCACTCCAGCCCCGGCCGCCGCACCATGGTCAGCAGCGCCCGCAGCCCGGCGCCCACGTAGGGGTGGGCCCCGCCCCCGCCGCCGCCGCCGCCGCCGCCCGCCTCCGGCGCACGCAGCAGCCGCAGGAAGGCGCGCAGCTCGGCGGCGCCCAGCGACTGCGCGCCCAGCGCCCCCAGCAGCGCCAGGAGGCTCTCGGCGGAGGCGCGGTGCAGCCGGCCGGGCCGCTCCAGCGTGGCGAGCAGGCGCAGCGGCATGGCGGCGTTGACGCACACGGCGCGCGTCCGGCGGTCGAGGCAGCAGAGGCGGCGGAGCCAGTCGGCCGTGAAGAGCTGCAGCTCGGGGGAGTCCAGCTCCGGCAGCCACTGGGCCAGCAGCAGCAGGGGCTCCACGTTGCTGATGCCCAGCAGGCCCACCGAGCTGTGCTCGCCCTCCACCGCCTGGAGGGGGGGGGATGAAACACGACGCGTTTTAGAAAACAGATTCTCTGATCGGTTTGGACGTGTTTTCTGTTTGTGGTTTGCTTAATTATTTTGGTGTCTGGCCTTTTATTAGACTGGGTTTTATTATGTACGTTGGCCATACTTGGTTCTCAATAAACATATTTGAATGAAAACACATCCCATAGATAACCCTTAAAACCATCCTGAAAAAGTCCCAAACACAGAGAAAGAAGAACACTCAACTTATACCGAATGTTGAACACTGATAGCATGCATGGACACCACACCGTATCCTAAACTTCAATGTACCATGGAGACACAGCGGGTACAACGGCAGGCGTCTCCTATGGACAGACACATGAAGGGGGGGGGTAAAGGGACCAGGACTCTCACCATGTTCATGAGCTCCTTCAGGAGGTGCCGGGACGGCTGGCCCAGGGACACCAGCACCTCGTACAGGTGGTTGTAGCCGATCCGCTCCTTGAACACTTCCTGTCAAAGGGAGAGGGGGGGGGGGGGGGGTCTGATATTACCTGTTGGGATTCAACCCCGTCCCCTGATCTTGGGTGGACGAGGTCTTTGACATCCCCGCCCCCCACTCTTCATAAGCTCTGTCGATTAACGTCTGATCCCCGTCTTTGCGCTCCAACCCCTCGCTTGATTATTTGGAACAACTCCCCCAACAAACGTCGTTTTAAAAATGTCAAAGCAAAAAAACAAACAAATGCAGCGCGAAGTAACATTTCGAACGACTTCAAAACGGCGCAATGTAACAGTTTCGTGTAGGGTAGGGGCCCGTGCGTCGTGGTGGGACGCACCTTGGCAGCCGGAGACTTGTGCATCACGGTGGTCAGGGCTTTGATGGTCGCCACGGCCAGCGAATCCAGTCGGCCCTGGAACACCTGGGGGGGAAAGGACACGCCCCCTTCGCCCGTCAGTATGAGCCAATGAGGGCGCTTCCACCGACGTCGGGTGCTGGGGGAGAAACGCGAGGGTCGGAAAACCCTCGCACAAAGGACGCGCTGCTTTTGCGACGTTCACAACACCGCGTTCAAAGGTACGTTTAAAGAGCAACGACACACTGAGTCAGGGCTGTGGTAAGAAGTGAGAAGTGATAAATTATCGATTTGTTAATGTTTGAATTGCTACAGGATGCCTTTGCAGTCATCTTGAAAATAAGAGTTGATCGTAAGTGCTGGCCAGCTTTTTTTGTTGTAGAATATATCAGATATGGGATGTGATTTTTACTTGATGGCGTTATTGAAATCACCATCGATCAGCATCGACTACAGACATGTCCACTTTATTTTAAGCTGTTACGAACAAGGGGCAATGTGACACTTTAACCTTTAGATGGCGACAAAAAACACATGCGGCCCGGTGTGTAGTGACTCTTTAAAAAGCTTTCAAATCAAATCAAAAAATTATATTTGCAAATTGGATGAAAAAAATATCTGCAGTGCTTTCTCTCGATATTTGTGCAAAGACAATTCAATGTTGGCAATGTTTACTGCATGATGGCAAAACCCTGACTAAACCTGAGAGCACACAAGAAGATCCCACACACAGAAACACCGCCCACACAGAACAACTCGCACGACTCTCGGCTCGGCTTCTAGTCAGGGTTTTGCCTTCATGTTCGCGTCCCCATCGTCAGATTCACCATGTGAACAATTTAGTGGTTTAGGCGCCAGTCGGAGCTGCCATTTTGTCTGGCACTGCAGAGGTCATATGAACAGAAAGACAAATTATAGAACAACAAAACTCCCTCGGAGGAAACACTCATCGGTCAAAAGGGGTACATTACATGATTGTCCAAAGAGGGGAATTCATATCTGACTGCTCATTTGGGGTCAGACTCTGCTGATAAAGTTTTGTGGGTTACATTTTTGCCTTGGCTGGATTAATTTGCCCAGAAAAGATTTGACCTCGTGTCTTGTGGACTCAAGGGGCAGATATTGGGTTTTAGAAAAAAGATGCTCAACCATGCAGGCTACATTTCACAGAGAGCCCTTCAAATCAATTTCATAGCGTGCCAAAGTTGATATCAAGGGTCATAGGTCATCCCTCAACATGTCAGTTCAAAGGCTGACAAATGACATGGGGTATGTATCAAGTATTAGGAAGGTACTCGGAGTATCTGTTTGGATGCCTGTTGCAATTCTACTTTATTTGTTTTTTGGGCCCAAAGGCAAGCGTGAAAACTGGAGGAAACCAATTTGATCTCAAATGCTGCTGCCTTGACAACAACATTCTATCAGAGATTGTGACCCATCTTCAGAACGAAGAATGGGTTCGCTAAACAGGTTTTAGTTTGTTTACTCTTGTAATGTACACCCAAGTGGGTCGCCCACCACCTCAACTCAACACACACACAGGTGACGCATTTCATACAAGTCAGCCTCAATACATTTCGCTCTCACTCACATACACACACACAACAACAAAACAAAAAGCAACATATGAAAAAAGAGAAATTATTAAAACAAAGGAACGTGGAACAAACCAAACCGACACAAGCTCCCATCCAGCTCCGTCCGTCCTCTTGTTTCGAGTCAAGCATAACCGCGGATTGAATTGTGGATTATACATGTACACGTCTGTCTGAGTTCTGACAGAGTGACTTGGAACGTGGGCTGGAGGGTCGGCCATGTTTGAAAAGGTATATATGTATAGATAAATATACAGAAATATGTACACAAACGCACCCACCAAGAGACAAAGCTCCAGCATTAAATAAACACAGACTTCCCTCCACCCACCAACACTGAGACCAACACCGTCACAAGACACACCCACCCAGCAGTAGCCCCGCCCACACCTTCCATGAGTGGGCATTCAGACGGAACCCAGGGTGGGGGGGGGGGGGGGGGGGGGGGGGGGGGGGGTTGAAGACGGGCCAAGAGGTCACTCCAAAACAAGATGGGCCCGCACAGCGTCTCAAGGTGTGTGTGTGTGTGTGAGAGAGACGCAGTAGTGTGTGTGACGCCAGTGTGTGTCTGTGTGTGTGTTTGTGGCCAGTGTGTGTGTGTGTGTGTGTGTGAGTGTGTGTGCGTGCGCTTGTGGCCAGTGTGTGTGTGTGTGCGAGGCCAGTTTGTGTGTGTGTGTGTGTGTGTGTGGCCAGTTTGTGTGTGTGTGTGTGTGTGTGTGTGTGTGTGTGTGTGTGTGTGTGTGTGTGTGTGTGTGTGTGTGTGTGTGTGTGTGTGTGTGGCCAGTGTGCGCGTGTGTCGCCAGTGTGCGCGCGCGCTTGCATGCTAGCGTGCGTGTGTTGATGTTTACGCAGCGTTGCGTATCGATGTGAACGCTATCTACCGTTAAGATTAGAGTGTTTACCGCAGGGTTTACTGGGCCAGCCGGGCGACAAGGCCCTATAACCTGGTCTTTGTTGAAGACAACAGGACTAGAACTCCTTCTCCTCCCCCCCCAGGCATCAAATAACAGGTACTGCCCAGACAAAAGGTGCACTGTGTTTGTGTGAGAGAGTGCATTTGTGTGTGTGCCTGAGAGCATGTCTTTGTGTGCGGGGACATGTCTGTCTGTCTGTCTGTCTGTCTGTCTTTCTGTCTGTCTGTCTGTGTGTGTGGGTGCGTTTCCATTCCATGTGTGAGCATGCAAGCATTTGTTTGCCAGTATGTGTGTATGTGTGTGTGTGCATCACTATGCGTGAACCGGGGTGAGCATGTCTACGAGAGGATGTGTATTGTGCGTGTCTGCCTGTGTGTATGTGTGTGCATGCCCAACTGTGTTCCCATCTACCAGATCAATGGAAGCTCTCCTGGGAGGGGATGATGCGACGGTCAATAGCAGCACAGGGCGACGGCAAACAACTGAACGACTCACGGGCCGCTTCACAGGTGTGTTGCGGAGGATGTCTGGCTCACCTGGCCGCGTCAGACTGATCGGCCTCTGGGGCTGGGTGAGGCTGCACCTGTTGTGCATGGAGTAATCAGCCCCCCCCCCCCTGTTCCGTGTCCCTTTATTCGACCCGGGGAGTTAAACAAGGCTGATGGCTTTTTTTGTAAAGGATTATTATTATTTTTTTTAAAAAGGTGTTTCCTTGAACGAAGAGTGAAGGTGGATTGCTTCGCTGATCAGATGACGTTAAAAAATAAATAATCCAGGAAACTTCTCAAATATCCCAAATGAATCACGACGTGTGGACTCCGAGAGGGCGTGCACGACAAGACCGGAGACCGACCCGGCACCTGGATGGCGTGTGTGTGTCGTCATGTCTCTCAACAGATGTGCTTGTCAGTGTGTGGGACGGACGATAACGTTTTCGAACCCCAATCTTCACAGACCAACGCGTCGGTCCGAGTCTTGCTGTGAAGTGAGTCATTTGGCGATGAGGTGGGGGTTTGGGTGGGGGTCAAGCTGGAGGGGGGGGGTGAGGCAGGCGGGGGGGGGGGGGGGGGGGGAGGGGGGAGGGGGGAGGGGGAGGGGGGGTTGAAGGTACCTGAGGCTCACTGTCCTCTCGCGTTCCTGTCAGTAACCTGTTGTTGGCTATATCTTTCTGGTCCTTGTCCGCCGCAGCGCACCTGGCGTTAATCAGCTGGCGTGACGTGCACACACACAGAAAGACACACACACACACACAGTCGTGCACACACACACACACACACACACACACAGTCGCATACAAACAGTGGCACACACACACACAAACAGTTGCATACACATACACACACACACACACACACACAAAGACACACACACACAAACAGTCGCATACACAGACACACACACACACACACACACACACACACACACACACACACACACACACCAGGCAAAAGGGGGAGGGGAGGATGTGAGTGTAAACCTGACGCATTTGAATGGGAGGAGAGAGAGAGAGAGAGAGCGAGAGAGAACTACATACTAGACATAAAGGAGCAGTGAGGGTTAGGTCCACTTCTATAAGGGAGAAGGGGTGAGCCAAGCCACTCATTCCTAGGAGCTGAAGGAGGAGGGGGTGGGGGTGGGGGTGGGGGTGGGGGAGGTGGTGCTGCCGGGAGAGTCTTCTCTGTGGGCTCTTATCACTGCGTGAAATCAACCTCGCAATTCATGCATGTAAACACACATGTTTACACACCGCATACCAGCCACATCGAAGCGACGTGGCCTTGGAGTGACCACGTACTGCGGTTGTCTTGTATACTTTGTTTTTTCATTACAGTTGATTCACCTTTTCTTTACGTCAGAGTCAAGACATCATCTAGGATTTGATCCCGGTAAAATCTTTTTTTTTTTTTTTTACGATTCCAAAACATTGCTTCAAGTGGTTTGCAGTTTCATCGTAGGTTGGGCCTAACTGACATTGCTGCTCCTTTTAAAACACAGGGTTTCGGAAACAACTACATCCCCCGTCTTGCCCATAGCTCACTTCTCTCACGCAAGTCATTGGGGTAAGTGTCCAACGGCATCATGGGAGTTGGAGTCCCTACCTTGCTGTTCTGCAGTAGCCGCGTGAGGTGCTCGAAGCAGTTGCTGTTGAGGAAGATGGCCTGAAGCACTGGCCTGTCCGAGCACAGGAACATGTCCCTGATGGTGTCTGGGAGGGGGGGGGGGGACGACACAAGCACACAAATGAGCAAACATAAACAAAGCGAATAAAGATTGCATTCAAATGCATCTAAAATGGAGCCAGAAACATCACAATCTTAACCAACTACTAGCGCTGCTCGATTATGGGAAAAATCATAATCGCGATTTTTTTTGGTCAATATTGAAAACACGATAATTCAAACGATCATTTTTGAGTTTGAAAACATGATTTGTTCACTCAGCATAGCACTCCGTATAATTTTTTTAGTAACTGAGAACTTTGAAATTTCGCCTTAAAAAAATCCACAAACTGGTCAAAAAGAAAATGTTCCAATCTAAAATGATAAACAGGTATGTATCCAGCTGTTCTGCCCTTTCTATAAAACATTAAAAATAAATAAAAAACTTGAAAAACTTGATTGTTAATTTTGTGATCGTTTGACGCCAGAATCAAAATCGCTATCAGAATTTGATTAATCGCCCAGCCCTACCTACAACACAACTGAAATAACGCACACACACACACACACACACACACACACACACACACACACACACACACACACACACCTAGCATGTGCACTTGCAGCGCCACAAAGCGCTTCTCCCAGTGGCGGCCGAGCGGCGCGGGCCGGGCCTTGGCCTGCGTCTGGTTGGTCCCCGGCCCCTGGTGCTGGTGCTGATGCTGCGTCGCCGCGGCGGCCGGGTCCGAGTTGAGCAGCTTGAAGTAGAGGTCGAGCACCGAGGCGATCTCCACGGGCCGCTGGTCCGAGCTGGAGGCCAGCAGCCGGTGGACCACCTCGCGCAGGCAGCCCAGCGTCAGCAGGGCGCGGCGGCCCGGCGCCTCCCCGTCCCAGTCCGGGTCGCCGTCCGGGTCGCCATGGCTACCGGTGGCGCTGTCGGCCAGCACGGCCATCAGCACCTCCATGGTGGCCGGGGAGATGGCCAGCAGAGCGTTCCTCTTGAGAGAGAGAGAGAGAGAGAGAGAGAGAGAGAGAGAGAGAGAGAGAGAGAGAGAGAGAGAGAGAGAGAGAGAGAGAGAGAGAGAGAGAGAGAGAGAGAGAGAGAGAGAGAGAGAGAGAGAGAGAGAGAGAGAGACAGGGAGGGAGGGGGACAGACAGGGAGGGAGGGGGGGAGATAGGGGTGGGGGAGACAGGGAGGGGTGGGGGGGAGGAAACGAGGGGGGAGAAAGGACAAGAGAGAAGGAGGGGGATGGAGAGAGAGAGAGGAAAGGAGGGAGGCAGAAAGGGGGGATGGAGAAGATGGGGTTGGAGGGATGGAGGAAGGGAGAGAGAGAGTGAGGAAGGGAGAGAGGGAGGGGTGTAGAGAGGCAGAGGGGGGAGGAGTGAAGGGGGGGAGGAACAAGGGAGGGAATTAATGATTCAAAAGATAAAAAGGAAAAAGAGGCCAAAAAAAGAGAAGGAAGAACCAAGGATCAGGGAAGAAGAACTAAATGGCCAAGAGAGTCCTTTGGGACTAACAGACTTGTTCTACTGTAGGCCAAATGCGGCAGGCACTCCCCTGGTCTGGTTGATGTTTGACCTGCGTGGGGGGAAGCGGTTAACCGAAGCAGGGGCTCAGCAGAGCGCAACTCACCTGCTCGCCGGCCACGATGGCTCCAAACAGGTGGAGCAGGCAGCACTTCAGACTGTCCTTCAGGTGCTCACTCTCCTGGAAGCACTCTGAGACAGAGACAGAGAGATAGAGAGAGAGGGACAGAGACAGAGAGAGACAGAGACAGAGACAGAGACAGAGACAGAGAGAGAGAGAGAGAGAGAGGGACAGAAAGAGAGAGAGAGAGAGAGAGGGACAGAAAGAGAGAGAGAGAGAGAGGGACAGAAAGAGAGAGAGAGACAGAAATAGAGAGAGAGAGAGGGACAGAAAGAGAGAGACAGAGACAGAGAGACAGAGAGAGATAGGGACAGAAAGAGAGAGACAGAGAGAGACAGACAGAGACAGCGAGAGAGAGACAGAGAGAGAGAGACAGAGAGAGAAGGAGACGGAGAGACAGAGAGAGACAGAGAGAGAAGGAGACGGAGAGACAGAGAGAGAGAGAGACAGAAAGAGAGACACAGACAGACAGACAGACAGACAGACAGACAGACAGACAGACAGACAGACAGACAGACAGACAGACAGAGTGAGAAACAAAGAGAGAGACACACAGACACACTTTTATCACACATTGCAGTCGTCATGCATTTGATAATAAAATTGAGCTTACTGAGTGTTACGGTCCAACATGTAAATACAGAACAGCACACATGGGAAACAAAAGGTCAAACAGACTCTCTTTGGTTATGCACACATGACTTACCTATACACCCACATCCACACACACAAACCAACACACACAACCACACACAGAGCAGTCATCTCTCATGGTACTCTCAGAGGCCTGAACACGCACACAGACACAGACACACACACACACACACACACAGCGTCCTTCAGTGCCCATCTGAGCCTGATCCCTCACTGTCCCAAGGGCGGGATGCCGTTTTCAGTGAAAACCTCTCAAAACGACTTAAGGGTTAGCTTCTGCTAGCAGGAAATGTAAACCGTTCCAAATGAGACAATACAAACAGGTTAACATATTGGTTCCCTCAAAACAATGACATGCGTGATAAAGGTTGATCCTGCTGGAGAGGGAAGGAATTAACTCCCAACACAAGAGCGTTAAGAGGAACATATGTTGTTCTGGTATCTGAACAGTCCTAAAGTTTGACTTGAACAACTAGAGGTCATTGCCTGGCATGCCTAGCAACACAACTCTAAAATCTCAGTAAATCATTGGCTTATTGTAGTTAAGTGTGGTTTTTAGTCCCAAGGTTTAAAACCAAGCGTTTTAAAAATAAGCTTTGTTCCAGCTGCAATCACGCTGAAGAAGCTGTAGAAACTGCTAGATTTGCACAACATTAATTTTGTATGTGTTATTTATTTATTTGTTGATTTTTTAGATCAATTTAGCAGGGTTTTATTATATTTTAATTATGTTGGTCAGTTTTAAGTGTCCAAATTTGGATTAGCACTGGAGCACTTTAATTGTTTTATCCACTGTATGCAACTGTCCCATTTGAGTTTGTATGTGTTGTCCTAACTGTGTGACGGAGGCCCACTTTTAAACTGCAACACAAGTTTACCTACGGGTACGAATAAAGTAACCTGTTACTATAGACTACCTAGTAAGACGTCCCAAAAACAATAAAATGCAATCACAGGCTAGCGTACTTTGAGATTGCCGGCTCATCAATACAAAAAAATCAGGTCACAGGTGTGTGTTTATAAGTATTTAACAAGGGCTTTGAGCCAATCAGAATCAAGGCGCAGACCAATCTGTTTTACAATTCGACACATTCTTAATCCCATCATATACTGGCACTTTAATCACAGGAGAGGCTGCAGGCACACATGTTGCTGTGTCTGGGTTGACCTTGGAGGGCAATGCCGTTGCCATTATTAAAAATAGTTTATCGGTACAATTGGATTACATAACAAAACAAAAAAAACTCTTTCCTCTAGCTACAGGCTTTCATGTGCACTTCTGGTAATTATATTGCGTCCAGACGCACACAGAGACAGAAGCACACGCACACAAAGGCGAACGCAGACACACACACACACACACACTTGAATTGAAATGGCCATTAATCACGACGAAACTATCTCCCTGTTTGGCAGACACAGCAAGAATGGAGGGGAAACAAAGAAGCAGATTCATCGCAACAGTGTGTGTGTGTGTGTAAGTGTGCGTGCATGTGTTTGCGTGCATGGGTATATGTGTGTGCGTGTGTGGCCCTAGAAACTCTCCACACTCAAGAGAAAAAAAAAAGAATGAAGAGGAGAGAATTGAAGCAAGAGAAGATGTAGAGAGAGCAGACTGAAGAGATGGAGCATGTGAAGCTGTTTGTTCACTCCGGCCCCCCACAGGGGACTTATTGGACCGTGTTAGGAGGATCATCAGATTCCAAGTGTTTGTGTGTGTATGTCTATATCTATCTATCCATCCAACCCCTAGACAGTGTATGTTTACACTTTCAAAAGTATTTTTTTTACACTACTTTTTTTTTATGCGTGTCATGGAGTAGGTATGATAACCAGGAGAGGGAGAGATGATTACTGGATGCATATACATACATACATATACATACATACATCGGCATAGACCTGTGAGTGAGTAGTAGCAGAGCAGCAGGAAGTGAAGGGGTTGAAAGGCCCAAGAGACTTACGGTAGAAGAAGGGGACGAACTCCACTGTGAGGGGAGCGGCTTTGAACTTCTGTCTGCTTCTCTCTGCAGTGCCCACCCGCTCCCTAGGGGAACACACACACACACGCACACAAACTTCAAAGACCCCGTTGTATCCATGACTATAATTTAAGAGGCTTAACTTGTGCATAAGCGCAAAATGGGGACTGGTGGTGTGAAACGGTTTGAAGGTATGGAGGCTAATTAGTTCAGGTTTCCCCAAGATCCTCTAGCCAAACCAGGACAACTTTGGCTTCAAGTTAGCCCGCTAGTTGGCCGGTCATTCACTGTTAGCCACGCGCCTGGCCCTTTAACTTTGGCTTCAAGCTAGCACTCTAAGGGCGAGTCATTTAGTGTTATTTGTGCTCCTGGTGCCCCCACTTTCACTTCAAGTTAGCATGCTATAGGCCGGCCCATCAGTGTTACCCGCACGCCCGGTGCCTCCAGTTGCGGTAGGGGTCGTAGAGGCTCTCGCAGAAGGCCAGCGCGTGACGGACAAACTCCTCGGCCTGTGTCTGGTCGGCCATCTCCTTCTCCTTGGTCTTGCTTTTCAGCTGGAACACACGGCCAGTAAATGAGGCGGGAGTGGGGAGAGAAGAGGAGGAGGAGGAGGAGGAGGAGGAGGAGGAGGAGGAGGAGGAGGAGGAGGAGGAGGAGGAGGAGGAGGAGGAGGAGGAGGAGGAGGAGCAGGAGGAGACGTCATACCTGCTGGATGTACAGCGTGGTCATGTTGATCACATGGTTGATGTAGGAGCAGGTGCCGATCTCCTCCACGTTTGACAGGTTTCTGGGGGGAGCACCGGGAGAGAGTAGAACAGGCAGGTCACACGCATGGTCAGGTGTGTACTTCCAACCAAACTTCTTGCATTCTTGTTTGTTTTATTGGATTGCTTATTTGACATTGTAAGTGTACGTTTCATGAATATTTTGATTCATGAAACGTACAATGAATGTAATTCATTTCAGACCCTCTGTGATGCATTTGTGGTTTGGTGTGTGTGCACGCAAATCTTTTGGCCAATGCACAAGAAGGTGCGACTGTGTGTGTGCGTGCGTGCACACATGCGCGTTTGTGTGTGCGTGTGAGTCCGAGTGTGTCTGCGTCCGGGTGTACGCGCGCGTCCGAGTGTGCATCCGACCGTCCCGAGCGCGAGTGTCTGTGTCCGATGGTGTGTGTGTGTGCGTGTACAGGTTGTGTGCGCGCGGGGGGGGGAGGTTGCGTGCCTGCAGACCACGATGAGGAACTTGAGCAGCAGCAGGGCCAGGGCCAGCTGCTGGGGCTCCAGGCCCTCCGCGGCCTTCTGGACGCACTGCAGCAGCTGGTGCCGCAGCACCTGCAGGATGTTGTCCGGGAGCAGGGACAGCACCGGAGGCACCTCGTCCGGCCTGGGGGGGGGGGGGGGGGTCAGAGGTGAGAGGAAGAGGGGCAGATGAGCAACGGTACAAATCGACGACGCGTTCAAATCGTAGTCACGGTTGTTTTGGTCAACGTTTTAATCGTCAATTCTCTCCCAAACAAAACACTATTTGCAACTGAGGTAATTTAAAAAAATACACCAAATGTTCAAATAGAAGATGTTTAGATCGAAAATAATGTACATTTCTTCAAGAAAACAAGAAAGCTGCTGGGTCCATGCTATCTGATGTACATAAGCAAGCAAAGGGGGGTTTCTGCCCAATGAGCGCACGAGTGATTCTAATGATGCTTTGTGTGTGAGTGGGAAATTACAGCATGGGGCAATGGGGCAGGGGCATTAACCAAATCTGAGAGATGCGCAGCCGTGGGAAACAATAACAGCTGGTTGTGTGTGTGTGTATTCGTGTTAGTGTTAGTGACTGACTGAGTGAGAGATAAGACATACCATGTGCCAGACACAGATAACTCAAGAGAATGTGTGTGTGTGTGTGTGTGTGTGTGTGTGTGTGTGTGTGTGTGTGTGTGTGTGTGTGTGTGTGTGTGTGTGTGTGTGTGTGTGTGTGTGTGTTTTCTCCTCTTGTCGTTCCTATATCACCAACACACAGTCCCCGGAGAAGCTTGTTTTGGCTACCCAGCAGGTCAGACCTTATCAGTACTCCTAACAATGCACTGAAACCTTCCCCAAACTCTCTTATTATTAAATGACGCATGATACGATCATCAAACCCAATAATTGTTGCATTGTAAGCACTATATTTGATTAGTTTGTCTGTTTTAACGTCTCCCATGCAATGATTTCAGATCCCGCCTTTCTTCGACCCTGTCCAATTGCGCCCCATCAGATGATTGACGGGGGCCAGTGGCCAATCAGGGCCCTGCGTTATGCTTTGCATCACCTGGAAGGCGGCTTCTCGAAGTCCACGTCCAGACATCGCTCGTAGGAGCCGATGAAGATCTCCAGCCACAGCTTGAGATAGTCAGGGTCCCGCTGGAGGGAGAGAGAGAGGGAGAGATGAGCAAGAGAGAGAGAGGGAGGGAGGGAGGGAGGGAGGGAGGGAGGGAGATATATATTGAGAGAGCGAGATAGAGAGGGGGAGAGGAGTGGGAGACAGAAGGAGGGAGGGAGAGAGAGATATAGTGGGAGAGAGAGATAGAGAGAGGGAGAGGAGAGAGAGACAGAATGTGAAAGGGAGCAAAAGAGAGGAAGTGAGGGCGAGGGAAAGAGAGAGACATAATGAGAGAGAGATAATTAGAGAAAATGGGTTTCTTTAGCATCTTATCAGTTACATTCTCTGAGGGCTTTCCAGAATCATGTTTTAATGTCCATCCACACGCTGTGCTGGATACATATACAAACATGTGGGATTCTTCGTCATTTTGTGCCTGCTGTAAACACACTATTCATCCTGCTTAGTTTGGAGTTACATTTAGATTTTTGTAACTCCAGACCATCCAACAGACAAACCGAATATATATAACCAACCAATGAATAGACGTGAAATTAAAATGAAGGTGTAAAAACAAAGGTTGTCTGTTGTGACTTTTTTAAAATGTAAACTATATTCTGAACCACTCCAGGTCACAGGTGTTGCATTTCCTGCAAAAAAACAACAACAGACGATCCAAATGCGATGTATAATACAGAATGAGAATCCAATGATCTCTGTCGTATTCATGTAGGCCATTGCTCGGTGGTCGAAAACGGTGTGCTTTCTAACCCCCTGCAACTTCCTGCTAACTCTGACAACTTTTATTACCTGCGCAGGTCCATAGCATTTCAAAATAAAAGTCCTCACAGTGAAGTCATACTCATGACCGAAACAATCCAAAACATACACCAACATGTTCATGAATTTGAAAATATACTAATTACGTTAGAAACCTACAAAAGAGTCATTCTACCAAGACTAGATCATCAGATTCCAAATATGTGTGTGTGTGTGTCTGTGTCCGTGTGTGTGCGTGTGTTTCTAAGGGTGTATGTGTATGTCAAGACAGCCCCGAGGAATGGAATCCCAGGGTGCAGTTCAGCGACGTTAGAGAGCAGGAGGGAGCAGGGCACTGATGTTAATTGCTCAGATCGTGAAAATAGACATGTCGGCATACAGGAAGAGCGGGAATACACAGGGGACTTCCAGCTGTGTGTGTGTGTGTGTGTGTGTGTGTGTGTGTGTGTGTGTGTGTGTGTGTGTGTGTGTGTGTGTGTGTGTGTGTGTGTGTGTGTGTGTGTGTGTGTCCAACTGAATACCGAAATGCCAGTGTACACACACACACACACACTTTATGGCAGCAAGCCAACACTTTCCTCAATAATATACTTTATCTTGTTCGTGAGTGCGTGCCTTTTATAGCGTTGCTTTGACTTTTATTACCCGCACAATAATGACCCCTTCGTCTGTATGGAGCAACAACGGTGTGTCTATTAGGATCACTGTTCATTTATTTACGTTTTCTCCTCTGTTTGTTTGTAAAAACGATAACTTGCCTTTTTCATTTGACGACTTGTTTGTTTCGACAAATCAATAAATAAATGAAACACCCGGAACTGATAGGTGATCAGTTTCGGGTGGTTTTTGATAAGAAAGCACGGGAGGTTACCTGTCTGACCAAAGGAATGTGTGTGCCTATGCGTCTGTCTGACTCTCTGTCTGTCTGTCTGTCTGTCTGTCTGAGAATATAGAGCGGGCAGTAGGGGGACCGTGTCTTATCCTACCGGGGAGTGGCGCCCTAGTTGTGCACCTGCCGGCGTTACAAACCGGCCCGGCGACATTCTGTTGCTAGGCAGAACGAGGCCAGCGGCTGTGAGGGTTGACGCCGTGGCGCTCAGCCTCCCCCGGGAACTATGCCCTGCAGGATCACACAATGGACGCTGGTAACCCAGCACGAGAGACAAAGCGCTCGGCTCGTAGTCACGACAACACTCGCGCTCTCTCCAGGTGCAATTCCTCGAATTCCCAAACTCCCCCCCCCCTTTACGTGAGAGCGTTTTTCACCTCTTTGCTAGACACAAATGGTGGCAAAAAAAACATTTGACACGGTAAAAACAAAAGGAACTGCCATCTCATCCTCTGATGAGCAATGACGAAACAGCAAAAACGAGAATATCTGCCCGTTTTGAACGACGGTAAGCTAGATGCGTCAATTGTAGTGACTGAGGAGTTGCTAGCAGACACGGTAATGAACTCCCACTATAGCCTGCACGACGAAGACAGGGGAAAACACAGCCGTGTGTGTGTGTTGTAGAGGTGGGAAGACTAGTTTCAGTTGCTCAAGAAGGTTCCGTACGAAGAGCAGCAGAAAAAACAGCATGAAGCTAACGCTAGCGAGGGTTTCCTTGATTAAAAATGGCCGAAAAATTGCAACGCAACCTTTTAATCGTAATCTTAAGCTTGCCTTTGCTTTTTGAAGATACACAATATGGGCAACAGTAGCGTTCCACCAGTTGTGTTACACACTCCCAATCCCCAAGTAGGGTCGGGAGGGAGGGAGGGAGGGAGGGAGAGAGAGATGGGGGAGTCGTGGTCGTGGATCGCTGGCAGCTGCCTAGCCCTACGGTTGTCTGAGTGTCACAGTGGGAGTTGGGCGAGAGAGAGAAAGAAAGAAAGACCTAGAATGAGGGTGAGGGAGTGAGAGTGAGAAGCAGGAAGAGCCGACGACAAGGAATCCCGAGTGAGGTCACCTCTGCGATCTTGTGACTCGGGGCTCCGAATGCCTCTGGGAGTGAGCGTGACACGTGCACTGGACGGTGTGTGTGCGCGAGCGCGTGAGTGAGAGATAGCGTGCGTGCGTGTGTGTGCGCCAGAGAGAAGGACCGAAGGGTCGAGACAAAGCGATAGCCTCAGCCAGGACAGAATGTAAGAAGGTTGTTCCGGTGGGGAAAGAAAAACAAGGCGATCGTTGATTTGTTTGGTAATGCCCGTCCTTTTTGCCAGATCTTGTTCTGATAACTTGATAACTTTTGTGAGCTTCCTTCCAGGATCATGTTTAAGCAGCAGTTCAGTAACCTTTGTTGAAACCCAGCCCGGACAGTTAACCTACTCCACATGTCCACATTTGCATTGGATGATAAAATTAAATTTGCAAGACCAGACAGACAGTTTTGCCCCTGAAGCGTTCGTAGAGAGCTTCTAGAGTGGCATGTGCAGAGCCAGAGTGCAGGCCAATTGCAAGGCATGTGTGCGTGCGTGTGCAATTGTGTGCGGGTGTGTGCGCAGAATGCCCCCTTTCAGCAGAAACATGCCACGAAAGCACAGGCATCCATCAAGGGTTTGGACTGAGGAAGGACGTGCGCGTGTGTGTGTGTGTGTGTGTGTGTGTGTGTGTGTGTGTGTGTGTGTGTGTGTGTGTGTGTGTGTGTGTGTGTGTGTGTGTTTCGCTGAAGTCACATGACATTCACACCCCCCCTTCCTTTTCAGTTTCTGTCTCTCCCTAAATTGCTATGTACAATGAGTTTGTCTCGATGAAAAGTCGTGATGTGGCATTTCTTTTTTTACGGCTAATAACCCCTGAAGGCGATCATAGCCTGGATAGCATACGTCTACCAAGAACTAACTGCAATGTGGCACGTCTCACACAGACCGAGACCGAGAGACAGAGACCGAGACAGAGAGAGAGACAGAGACAGAGAGTGAGACAGAGAGTGAGACAGAGACAGAGAGAGAGAGAGAGACAGAGAGTGAGACAGAGAGTGAGACAGAGACAGAGAGAGAGAGAGAGACAGAGAGTGAGACAGAGAGTGAGACAGAGACAGAGAGAGAGAGAGAGACAGAGAGTGAGACAGAGAGAGAGACAGAGACAGAGAGAGAGACAGAGAGTGAGACAGAGAGTGAGACAGAGAGTGAGAGAGACAGAGACAGAGACAGAGAGTGAGACAGAGAGTGAGACAGAGAGAGAGACAGAGACAGAGAGAGAGACAGAGACAGAGACCGAGACAGAGAGAGAGACAGAGACAGAGACAGAGAGTGAGACAGAGAGTGAGACAGAGACACTATAAGAGAAAGGAGAGGATGTGTAATGTACCACATTACAACAGCAAGAGGTCATCATTGCTTTCCAATGACCCTCGTCGACACTGATGCCAGAAACGCCCAACACACAGTGGTGGGTCCCACCAAGCTCACCGAGAAAGACATGGTTCAAGTATTGGCACAAACATGTATGGGACAGACCGACAGACAGACAAGAAGGGTCCACGTTACAGAACGTGTGCTTGTCATCTGGATCTCTTTAATGTTAACCGACAAGTGTGAACAGTCTGAATCATCGAATTAAATGACACATCAGCAGTCGTCAAACAAGGCTGTGAATTGGTTTCACTACGTTTGAGTTTCGCCCCAATGTGTTTTGTGTTCACCAATGTGCACGCCTGCTTCACACAGTCCACACAATCACAAACAGCAAAGAGAGTGACAAGACCGATTTTATCACGGAAACGGTGATGAGCAGAACCTGTCTGGTAGCGTCCGTCCGATCCAATGCCTCAAGCCACAAAAAAACGACGCAATGAGTTCCGCTCAACCGCACAATGGAAACAAGTTGGTTGGTTTCTCTGGGGACTTTCCGACCCCGCCCCCTCAGGCGGGCGTGGTCGTGCTATTGGTGGTTTTGGCCGGCCCGGACAGGGCTTCTGCTGCTGATGTTCTGGTGGGATGTGTGACCCATGGCTGAATTTAATACCGCTCTATAAACCCACCGTCATTACACATCAGACTTTAAATACATCACTTCCTGGTCGTAATGTCATCGTGTGCGTGTGCATGCGTGCACGTGCGTGCGTGTGCGTGTGCGTGTGCGTGTGTGTGGCAAGGGTCGGGTGGGATAACCAGGGTCTACTGGGAGGGGCCTAAACAAGGCAGGGAAGATGACATCACTGTTATTTTAAGAGGTATTCATAGCTAAGACTAGACAGATAGTTAGAGGGAAAGAGAGAGTGAGCTGGAGAAGGAACAGCAAAAAACTGATGACAGACAATGACAGACATGGACAAAAAGACGGACAGACATACTTAGCATACCATCACAAACAATGTGTGTGTCACAGTTGGGGACTAAACAGGGAAATGAACAAACAAACACGGAAATAAAGAGCGTTTGAGTTGAGTGAGCCCAATGTAATGTTAAACCCATTATATTTTTCCATGTCTTTGTTTGTTTTTGACCGCCATTCTCATTCTCTCCCTCTCCCTCTCTATCCCTCTCTCTCTCCCTCCCTCTCTAATTAAGCCGGACTGAAGAATTATTCAGAGAAAGAAATGAGATGTCGTGTTATGCTCTCAGAAGACCACACAGTTCTATGAAAAAAAAGGAAGAGACGCCTTCAGCCTAGTGACCAACTTAACCATAAAAGTTTCGCCAAAGTCATTAAGATCATCGAGATTTAGAACTGAAGTAATTAATCAAGCTGCGATTTCCTAGCAAGCAGATCAAGTGAGGAGACACTGGATCAAGAACAAGATGCACTGCCCGGGGGAAAAATTATATTCCTTACGTTACATTTAACTTGAAGAATGTTGCGTTCAATTTCCTGGCCTTCTGTAATGAAATGTGTTGGCTCATGGCTACCACACACAAATGTGTGCGTTCACAATACTAATAATGCTGCATGAGATGAATGCATGTGTGATGATGTGCTCAGGCTTATGCCTTTTACTGTGCGTGTGTGTGTGTGCCTGCATTTCACACATGTGCAGAACATGTCAGCACTCCGTTTGTGCCTTATCCCGTGCACTTCCGCCATGCCGGGAGCTAAGAGGATTGTCGCCGTGGTTACGTAACCACCTAAGCAGCGCTCGCGGGACTGGCCTTAGTGCTAGTTGATGAGTGCGTGTGCGTGTGTGTGCGCGCGCGTGTGTGTGTATTCCACTCACCCCAACCATCGCCAAGAACTTTGAGACGCGTGGCGGTGCTGAGAAAAAGAACATCAACCAAAACCCTCGACGGGCCTTCAGAGTGCGTGTTTGTGTGTAGGATTAGGGGAGCTTCTGTAATGAGCTGCAGTTGGGTTTAAGAAACCAAAATTGGTTGTCAGGGTTGGGGGGTAGATTATAATTGGGGGGAGGTGAGGTGGGTGTTGAGCTGGCGGGGTTTCCCTCCCCAGATGGCATGGTGCATTACGACCCTATGCCGTCTCCAGGAAGGGTTTAGGTCAGATCTGGCATCCTAGGAATATCAACTAAGTACTGGCGAACCCGGACAACCAACTGTAAGGTGCTGCGTTACCTTCCCCCTCCAACGACCCATGGACTAAAAAGCTGTTTTAATCAAATTTGCACT
Organism: Gadus morhua; assembly: GCF_902167405.1. Taxonomy (NCBI): domain Eukaryota; kingdom Metazoa; phylum Chordata; class Actinopteri; order Gadiformes; family Gadidae; genus Gadus; species Gadus morhua. The sequence continues at coordinate 41,395,327 of NC_044051.1, forward strand.
CCATGAGCATCTTATAATATCTAAATAAATAATTATAAAAAAATAACAAACAACTCTTAATATCCGGGATGGTTCTCCACGACTCGAATTTAGAGGTATTTCATGTTTTCCAGGACGTGAGGGAAAAGTCAAATAGTACGGTGTCAATCAATGTCAAATGTACATTATTAGGGTGTCAAAATCCACTTCTGAAACAGTCGGGACAGCAGAACATTGAACATCAGAGCGTTCACGACGCCATGCTCTCCTTGGACGCTTTCAAAAAAATAATAATAATTTGGGCCCGAGATCACCTGATCCATGGCGACCGCATGGTAACCAATCTAGGGAGAACGCAAAAGAATAAAATAAAGACGGCCCTGACGACATCGTCACGTCTCGGTCACTACAGCGACTCGGGTGTGACGCCTTGCCCGCCCTGAGGCGCAGCCACTGCCTCTAACCGTTCTCTGCGGGAACGGATTAAACTAAACGCGGAGGCTCCGCCTGTACCCCGACCACAGCCGGGTGTAATGCACAACTGAGTGCCCAGCCACGAGCACTCGTGACCGGGGACGCAGTTCACACGCTCTGGCTCCTGCTACAGTGAACGTCTGGCATGTATCTAAAATCCCTGGCTCGTCCAAACAAAGTGTATTATTGTATTATTGTGTTTCACGTTACGGTAAATGAGAATGTACTTCACCTGGTTAAAGAGGTCAAATAAATGCACTGCCAAACTATGTATTGCCGATAGTGTGTATGACAGACTAAGAAAAGCATCACGAGCGCTGTGTCCAAAAGGCTGTGATTTAGGCTTTTTTCTGGGTAACTGAGTCGCCCAAGTACATAAGAAAATAAATACAGAAAAAGGTTCACAGTAGCAACCAGCAGAACATTATACGAGAACGATGCAAAAGAAAGTGTATGTTGCCAGTCACATCTCTATTGTAAATGTAAAGTATTGTAAATGAATGTGTGCGGATTGTAACCAAACATTCAAACACAGTATCTTATTATGGGATAGATGAACAGCAGGCCTATATATATATAATAAACACTCAGACACAAGACATTCCCAGTCTGATTCACCACACGGGACTCACCCTCCACTCACCTTCTTCTGCAACACAAACAGACCTTCTAAAAAGAAACCCCTGCAAAGATACCCAGTATCTTTGCGGTATACTGGGTCGGTCTCTCTCTCCCTCTCTCTCCCCCTCCCTCCCTCCCTCCCTCCCTCCCTCCCTCCCTCTCTCCCTCTCTCCCTCCCTCTCTCTCTCTCTCCCTCCCTCCCCATCTGGGTCCATCAAAGCGGAGGAGATCTCATTCTCACACAACATGACAGCTGATTGCTCAGCCAACGTAAACACAGACACACACTGACACTGCTGCTGCCACAGGATGGAAGGGGGTTGTGTGGCAGGGGAGTGTGCGTGTTTCTGTGCGTATTGGTGGCTCCTTTACTCGCTTGGATGCAAGGGGGTTTGTGCCACACTGTTAAAAGAAAATACTTATGCTAGCAGAGTGATAACCATGTCGCAAGGAAATTACCCATTTCACAGAAGCACCACGGTAGGACGAACAGTCATGACACTAAGTATGGGTCTGCCTTGGGTCTCTTGCATGTACCAGGGAATGGGTAGTAGACTGATCTTAACTAGTTTAGTCTGCAACCCGTGCCCTATGGCATACAAGGAGCACACCCAGAATGAGTGACGCCTGTGTGGTTCCGACAGAGATGCATCTGTGACTAGGTCCTGTCCGAGGGAAATGCTGTTCCTGCAGGCCAGTACCGTCCAGGTCACAAAGAACACAGAAGCATAAGAAAAGTAAAAAGCACTTTTATCGGGGCGGGCGGTGGAACAATATGGCCGCCAATGTTTGTGTTGTAGACAGGTATACAGACAGGCGCTGAACCATGTTGTTCAACTTGGTCATTTGAATCATATTACAAGTTATTGTTGTTTATAAAAAAATAAAAAAGGTTTACAAAACTGCTTAGGTGGCATGCAATACTTGAGTGTGGGGTGCATGAGTGTGTGCGTGTGTGTGTGCGTGAGTGTGGAGGGATTATCGCAGACTGCAGCCAGGCTCACGTGAGAAGGAGCGGGCAGCTCAGCCCCGGTGTCTTTTGATTGGACGTTTCGCGGGTGCCATTTAATGCCAACAAGCAAATTAAACCTGGCCCCACAAGGGACTCCAGGCAGAAAACCTTCTTCCTCCAGTCCCCTGTCCCTCTACTCAACCATCTTTCATTCATCCTCAAAAGCATAAGGAAACGGATGTTCCTTATGCTTTACGAAGCAGTTACTAAACACAGACCCAACTCCCACTTGTCCCAGGGCCCCCAGTTACTTTGCTATTTTATTATTTAGTCATTGAAGCAACACTATTTCTCATTTTCTCTCTTACAGAATAAAGAAGCAGGTACTGTGGCGAGGCAGACTAGCTTAGACATCTTCCTCAAGGATGCCTGCAGATGGCCGTTGTGGACGTAGGAACCAGGAACCTTTAGTCTGGAGCAAGTGAGTCAAATGACCTGCCCACTATGAGGCTATCCTGCTCGTCATACAAGCGCATCGACTGTCTACACTAGCAAATTCACCTTCAACATGCTAACTCTTATCATGCATACCTTGCCGTCACTGACATCATACTACTAAACTGAGAAAGGTTTGACATGTCCTGTATATGATCTTGGTTGTTTACACATAACATGTCCTTGGCTAGCTGCCTAGCGAGTTGTGTTGTTGTGGTGGTGAGTTCCTGAAGACGAGCATGACATTTTGAGGTGCACACACCCCTACCACCACCACAACCCCAACACTCTCTTACCTTGTTGCAGTAGAGCATCCACACCTCGTAGAGCCTCTCTTCGGACGCCATGGTGGAGCCCGTTGGTCAAAACACAGAGCTCACTTCTCCCGGTTCTCCATGTTGTACTCCAACGTACACCTTCCAATGCCCCTCTGGGGCGTCACAGCTCACAACAATATAATGGACATCGGTCAATCCTTCCCCAAACTAAATGGAAAGCGTTATTTTAAAAACAAGGGACAAAATCTCCGGACGACTGTGAGCTTGGAGGAACAGGGCGAGATCAAAAAATTAAAAAAACTCCGAAAAGATTATTCCATGTTTGTCCTGGAGGAGCCGGCGGTCTGACCCACGTCTTCACAGCGGGCGTTCTCTTCGCTCCCGCGGGACCAGGCTGGAGGTCTTCCACGTCAGTGGGGCTACTCCTCCGGACAGGCTCGGCTTGTGTGCCTCCGGGCTGTAGCGCAAACAATACACACACAAACAGTGTGAACGATGAAGAAGTGGTACGAGATTCTCGCCCACACAGTTAACTATCCTACACAATGGCTAACTTAACAGCCCTTGACAGATCACCCCGCCCCCCACCAAAACCCGCACCACCACTGGGACGTAGACGCCGCCTCTGGCTCCACATACACACTGCTGGGAATTGCTTCGTAGGAGGATACAGGTTAATTATGCATGAACGAAACGCCACTCTTGGGCCATTTAGAGCAAGAAGCAGGCGGCCCTCGGTACGAAAAGCTGTCAAAAAGCGAATCCCATTTATTCTCCCCCCTTCCTGCAACCTCCCCTTGAATCGCCTCCTCCTACTCATGTGACATAAACGCCACTGTGTACCTTGTTCTCACTCCCGAGTCAACCGCACGTAAAACACACGTCAACCTGACCGCGTACATGTGTGTGTCAGGGGAGAAATGTAACATCCCGTAATAGTGAATAAAGCAGCTCACCTGGACGCGGGGAAATAACAACTGTCACGTTGACGTCGCGATACTTCTTGCAACAATGTAGGAATCCACGGAACGTCACCGACAAGGTTTTCCGGTTTTGTTTCAAATTAAAAGCCCTGTACGCGGCGTGCTATTTTTTAACTATTTCAACAGTTACATTTAAAGTCTCTGAATACCTTTGTTGACAGCGTGACTTTTTGGTTCTGAATTTTTCGACCAACATCAATAATCCGTCAATAAAACATTTAGTTGATTGACAATTGATTTGATTTTAGATGCATGATCATGTATATTTTATAAAGATAAATGTATTTATATGCAACATAATATACATATATGAATATAGAATAACTAAGAGCATTAAACATCAAACGCGATAACTTTTAATGTTGTAAATATTGTGAACTGGAAACGTAACGCACGCTAATTTCATCTCAATTCAAAAAACGGCATTCCTTTGTCGAAAGTTTACGGGGTATTTGCGGAATGCATCTAATGCTTTTCTGCGTCGGGATAACGAATTCAGCATCCAAAAATGACACTTGGTTAATTACCCTCCACGCTGTGTTTTTGGTTTACGACAGTCAATTAGATTTACGTTGTCGATGTGGAGCTCTTGCGTCCCTAAGGGCGGGGCTAGGTTTGGAAGACCGTGGAGCAAGGTTAAGTTTTATTGAATGCTGCACTCTAGAGGATCAGCATCACATCCCCGGCCACTTCTGGATGACAGGCTCACTAGATTTACATTAATTGTGCTATTGTCATTTAGAAGACACCTTTATAGAAAACAATCTACAAGTGAGACAGAAGAATTTATAGCATATATATATATATATGTATATATATATATATATATATATATATATATATATAGTGGTTGTGGGAGGATCTAGTATATAATTCCCACTATAGATCAGGCCCCAATTAGCAAGATGTATTGCTCTTCATGTCCTGCCCTGAAGTTTAATTCCATGTAATAAGTGTATGTATGTATGATGCGCCAGGTCAACCCCCCCCCCCCCCCCCTTATAAGATCACTTCACGCATCAACACATCTCAACACATGTTCGGACTTCTCCCAATGATGTGCTGGTCATACTATACTGTATGACCCATACCTCCATGCGTCTGCCAGGACTTGCACGGCTACGGTGTGAAGTCAGACATCTACAGCCTGGGCATCGTGGCCTGTGAGCTGGTCAGTGGCCGGGTACCCTTCCAGGACATGCCTCCCACACAGGTACCCCACTTTACCCATCCATGCCCCCGTCTAACCAACCATTCAATGTATGTACGATGTTGTTGTATATAAATAAATGCAGCTAAGCTGTGGAAGTAAGGGTTTTCATAAAGTCTAGTATGTTGGGTAAAAGTTCCACTGAAAAAGTCTTGAACTGAGCATTTTGTGTTTGAATAAGATCTCTCGCACGCACACGCAAACACAAACAGACGCTCGCACGCACACACACACACACACACACACACACACACACACACACACACACAAACAGACGCTCGCACGCACACACACACACACACACACACACACACACACACACACACACTTTCAATACAACAAACCGTGCCATTCAATCAAAAATATGCAACAACAGGCATAAATCAGCTACCGTTATTCTTTATTATTCACATTCATAAAAAGTCTCGAACACAGCTGAACGTACGAGTGTACCGCACACATCCCTCGCACGACGACCCACTCTATCACAGTTTGGGGGGGGGGGGGGGGGGGGGGGACTACTGTACTTAAGGACTGTCGAGGTATAGCCACTGCTTTTAACATACACAGAGGCAGTGTTGGGTACTTCACAGCGAGAGAGGTTAAGATATTCGGCATTAGGTCAGAGGTCATAGGCGATTTGAGGAGGAGGGAGGGGGGGGTTGGATATCACAGTTGAATCAAAAACGGTTTCTACTGTACGATATGTGGATACCTCCGAAGTGTTCCATTGCTCATTTTTTTTTACGACATGCGCGCTTGGGCCTGTACCCCCTGTGTGCAATTCCTTTTTGGACACAGGGATGGAACTTCATGCATTTGTTGAGACCTACTTCAAATGACTTTTGGATATAGCGGTCATGTTTTCAGTCAAGTGTTAACTATTGTAGTATCAATCAAATGTAGGATATATATTGCATGGAAGAATCCTTCAAATTGAAGTGTATTATCGGAGAAGTTTGTCTGATCTGGAAGACATGATTTTTCTAAATATTTTTTAAAAAAACTATTTGGAGATGTGTGCACGTGTTTGAGGTTACCCACGTTCTGAAAATAAAAGTCAGTCTTCATCAACTTCCTCTGGCATGGACGCCTACTGATCATGCCCCGTCATCAACCGCCAATCACAGACCAGTTTAAAAACAGAACACCTAAAAGGGAGATGGCGTTGTTTTGAACCACAGAGCGTGAGCGTCATCCGTTCAGCGATTGGCCTCCTCCTCTGCCAGACAACACTAGTGGGCGGGTCTTACTAGTGAATTATTCAACAGTAATCGCTGCCTCTTTGAACGCACGCCTGACCCCCGCCTTATTCATGTTTTCTCACAGTGGCACTACAGAACTCGGGCTGTACCACAGACAGCATTCCCCTGCTCAGTTTTTGCTTCAAAATAAGTAAATATATATTTATCTATATGAAAAAATAATACAAAAAACGATTTAAAACAACAACAACAACAACAACGAAGGCTCAGAGTGGTTTGGCTGGGGTTTGGCGGCCTGCTGGGGCGAAGCTAAATGGAAGAAGAAAAGCAAAAAGTACAACTTTTGCCATTCCGTGGTTCAGTTTCGGACTGTCTTTGTCTTTTGATGGCAGAACGCAGAAGAGTGGAGTGGTATGAGGGGGGAGGGGGGGGGGGATAGCGGCTGTAGTGGATGTGGGGGCAATGGGTTGTGGTCTCAGGAGAAGTCCCAGCCCCCCTGAGGGTCCGAGGGGAGGGGCGACGTGGCGGCGGCGGCGTGGCAGGCTGGCGTCGGAGGGCTGGAGACGGGGGAGTCGTCCTGGGGGCTCCCCAGCGGCACTGCCGGGTACATGAGGTTGAGGAAGGTGTCCCTGGTGTGTCTCTTCACCTGCGGTCGCCCCCGCAAGCAACACACAAGAAAACACACACACTCACAGTCAACGCACAGATGGAAAGCTCGAGCTGCTCTGGCTTGCTTCTAGTGTAACCGTAGTGACCCTTTGTTATCGTTGGCTTCGTGAGCTGGGTTCTCCACCACTGGTATTCGATTGTCAATACTGTTAAATCAAGAATCAAACCATCTTCTTGTTCTCTCTTTCTCTTTCTGTGGTGTGCACATTACTTATATTTTAAGTACTGGCCCATGGATTTGTGTCATTGGGATAAAGGGTTGTGTGTGTTGAAAAGCTAGCATAGAGGCCAACAGTAGTGCAATCTGTGATCCACTAAGAACTAGCTTGTAGAATTCAAATAAATGGCACGAGAATAAACAAAAAGAAAGCCTCTGGTCAATAATTGTAGCAAACAGGCAACGCTAGTTGGATGTTTGGTGTCACGGTGAAACCCACCTGCTTGAAGAAGGCGTGGGTCAGCAACGCGGACGCAGACGGCCTGCAAAACACACAAGGAGCAAACAGAGGTTTATAGGACACTATGGTAAAATATTGATCTGCTGATAATAGTCTAACCCAGTTGGGCCCCAACGAAGAGAACCATTTCATAGACCCTTGAGTGATTGTTTATAAATCACATTTGAAATCCTGTTCGTTTCACCACAGGTCCGCGTTTTTTTTTTTATAAGCGGCGTTCCTGGCGGAAGGGCCGTGATTGGTCGCGCTCGCGTGTCAATCTAGTCCTTGAGGCGGATACCTCTGTTCGGGCTGCTGCTGCAGACACTGCTGCACCAGGCCGTGCAGGGTCGCCGAGTGGTTCTTGGGGCCGGGGCTCTGGGGCCGGTCGGTGGTCGGCGTGGTGACGGCGGCGGGGGCGTGGCCGGGGGCCGGGGCGGAGGCGCTGTGCTTCAGGCTCCCCGTGGCCACGCTCTCGCCGATGCCCGAGTCCAGCCCCGAGCGGGACACGGTCAGCCCGCCCAGCTTGCCCAGGGGGAAGGGCGCCACGTCCATCAGGCAGCAGTGGGAGCCGTGCAGCTTCTGGAGCAGCATCTGGAGCGAGGGGACCACCGCTGGATCATAGTACCACTGGATCATAGTACCACTGGATCATAGTACCACTGGATCATAGTACCACTGGATCATAGAACCACTGGATCATAGTACCACCACCACCACTGGATCATAGTACCACCACCACTGGATCATAGTACCACCACCACCACTGGATCATAGTACCACCACCACTGGATCATAGTACCACTACCACTGGACCATTCCATCACCTGATCAGAACAATAACAAATAAACCAGCCCAGCTCCTTCAGTCCATTTAAACTTGCGACTAACTCCATACTGATGTTCAAAAGGTACTGGTTTTGATTCCCAGTGTCCAAAGCCCACCTGTACGCGACATTGAGCCAGATACCCCCCCAAACCCTCCCTGGCCTGAATGGTTGGTTCGACGGGGGCATGGATGGGTAAAGTGGGGTACCTGTGTGGGAGGCATGTCCTGGAAGGGTACCCGGCCACTGACCAGCTCACAGGCCACGATGCCCAGGCTGTAGATGTCTGACTTCACCCCGTAGCCGTGCAAGTCCTGGCAGAAGCATGGAGGTATGGGTCATACAGTATGACCAGCACGTCATTGGGAGAAGTCCGAACCTGTGTTGAGATGTGCTGATGCGTGAAGTGATCTTATAACGGGGGGGGGGGGGGGGGGCCTGACCTGGCGCAGGAGCTCGGGGCTGAGCCAGGGCAGCAGGGCCGGGCTGTGGTGGGGCATGTCGAAGACGGCCCGGGCCCTCCGCCCGTCCCGCATCATGCTGTACACGCTGTGCAGCCCCGAGAGGTACACACGGCCGTCCCCCGACAGCAGGATGTGGCTGGCCTTCAGCCCCCTAGGAGGGGGGGAGGGGGAGAGAGAGAGAGAGAGAGAGAGAGAGAGAGAGAGAGAGAGAGAGAGAGAGAGAGAGAGAGAGAGAGAGAGAGAGAGAGAGAGAGAGAGGCAGAGAGAGAGAGAGAGAGAGAGAGAGAGGGAGAGAGAGAGAGAGAGAGAGGCAGAGAGAGAGAGAGAGAGAGAGAGAGAGAGAGAGAGAGAGAGAGAGAGAGAGAGAGAGAGAGGCAGAGAGAGAGAGAGAGAGAGAGAGAGAGGGAGAGAGAGAGAGAGAGAGAGAGGCAGAGAGAGAGAGAGAGAGAGAGAGAGAGAGAGAGAGAGAGAGAGAGAGAGAGAGAGAGGCAGAGAGAGAGAGAGAGAGAGAGAGAGAGAGAGAGAGAGAGAGAGAGAGAGAGAGAGAGAGAGAGAGAGAGAGAGAGAGAGAGAGATTTAAACCAGACGAGAGGAAAGACATCCTCACTTTACACCAAGATATATAGAAAACCATGCGTAATCCCTCAAAATATGAAATGTGATGTTTAGGTGATCATTTGTTGACACTATGAAGGTCCAACTGGTGGCTGTCGGGCAGCACTACACCGCCCTCATCCCCACCCAGCCCCCCCGGCCCACCCACCTGTGGACGTAGCCCATCTGGTGCAGGTACTCCAGGGCCTTCAGCACGCCGTGCAGCAGGTACGCCATCAGGGACTCGCTCATGCCGTCTGGGAAGTAGGACCTCAGCAAGGCGTCCGCTGAGCCTGGGACCGACGGAGAGGGAGGGAGAGATTGAGAAGCAGGTGGGAAACCATGGCGACACAGCGCGCACACAGAGGGTTCTCCGAGATGGCAAAAATATTAAAGAAATAATTAAATGTATAAATCAATTAATTAATAAATGATGAAAAAACGTCAAATTAATTCAGAAATACACTTTGTTATCATGAACACTGAAACCAATGTTAAAGGGTAACTTCACAGTTTACAAACATTTTTCTTATTTGAGCCACGAAAAATATTTTCTGCATAATGGGATACCAAAGATAATTTTGGATTGTCAAAACATGGAAAACGTCATCTGTAAAACTGTCCTTCTGACTATCTCTGACCCTGAAGGGCGTTTGCAAGGCAAAACATGGATGCTCATTACTGCCGTTTTATTTGGTAGTGGTGATGGAGGTGTTGGGCCTGAGAGAGGGGGAGAGGAGTTGAAAGTGAGATAGGGGGAGAGGGGGTGGGGGGGGGGGGTGTCTGACCGTAGGACATGAGCGGCGTTAGGATCCAGAGCTGGCAGCAGGAGCTGAAGACCAGGCGCGAGGTGAGCAGGTTGGGGTGACGGAACAGCCGGGACAGCAGCACCTCATTCTGTCAACACACAAGACGTCACGGAGACTATCTGATTGGCAGCGGGGCGTCCACGCACATGCTGCTGCTGAACACGCTGACGCAGGCAATCATTGCCATTGACGATGAAATTCAAAGCTGGAGTACAGGGTTTCAAAGTTCTTTTAGCTACAATCTTTTTTTGGCCAAGTGGCCAAAAAGGGTATTTATTTATTTTAATTAAAGTAGGATTAATTTGTGTCGCACCACTAGAGGGCATAAAATGAACCCATAGTGCTGTTCTTGGGGCCCCAAACAGTAAAAGAGGTTGGCATATCAGAGTCAATAGGCGTGTTTCAGATTGTCTACATTTGAGCGCATGATTGCACGAGACTTGAGAACATCCGACGGAACTAGTCAGAAACACGTCAAGTTCCCACCACGTCAAGTCGGACACAGGTGACCTTCTCGTAGTTCGAACAAGCAGTTTTGGAGAGCGCACACCTCTGTGAAATGAGTTACGTCATTTCTCACGTTGGAAATGTGTAATGTGTGTCTTATGTCTTTAATTTGAGAACATTTGCACAGAAACGCAGACTTAGGGAGCTCCAGCGAGTTTTTAAAGTCATGTGACGTCAAGTCGCATAGGGAAGTTATCACCAGCATTTCTGACGTTTTGATCCCAGAAGGCATTAGGGTTATCCAAGGCAACGCAACGCATGCTTGATCTGAAACTCGCCTCCTGTGAAGGAATGAAATCGCACTCACTGACAGCTGCAGGAGCTCTTCCTCGGTACACTCGTCAAGGTTGGTGTGCTTGATCGCCACCAGCTGGCCGGAGGGCGTATGGCGGGCCATGCTGACCTGGCTCATGTTATTGAAGCCTCTCCCTTTGGGGACAAAATACACCAGGAGCTCTATGGTTCTATATTATTCAGAATATTGACAAAATATTGAAAGATATCTTATGATTATAAAAAATACAGCCTGCTAATATGATGATTATTTGTATTAAAGTTTATTTTATATAGTTTATTCTGTGTGTCGTTTGACAAAATAGAATATAAAAATGTACTTGCGCAAGAAATTAATCGTACAATATTCACAGTAAATATAAAGAAATACATACACATTTAAAATAGTAATGATAATTCCTGGCTAGCAACAAGTGGTGCTACTTTAAGTCCATGTTGACTCTCACCAAGCTCCGCCAGTAGCTGGTAGTGGCCCGGTTCGGGCGACAGGCCTGTGATGTCATCACCAAGCGCCCCTGGCAGAGTGCAATCGGAAACGGCCGAACTCTGGCGTGGCCGTACGCGTCAAGACACAGGAACAGCAACACAGCCAAAATGTCAGTTAAGGATTCCGACTTTCCATGTGATCGATTGTGTGAAACGGGCACATTTTGTACACTGCAGGCACAGTGACGATATGAGTAAGAGACTCAACAAGGGAAAAGCGATACAATAAAAGATCAAACCTGGAATAGTTGTTATATGTAGTAGATGATTTACGCATCAACATTTGTAGAGGAAGGTGTGTAGTTAATCATTTATTACATGATTAATTGCGCACACACACACACACAGTCTTGCCAACTCCCATAAAAATCACATTTATCTACCTGCATATCTATTTCCTCTAGAAGTGCTATGGGAACTCCCAGCTGAGAGGAACCGGGTCCAATTCCCCCCCCCCGCTCCCGCCCCTCCGCCCTATGTACGCAGCTGTACCAGTAGATATCCATGAGCAAGAGGCCCTGACCCCTACCCTGCTGCTTAATAGCCTGTATCTGAATCCACTGGAGGTCGCTGTTGAGGCGTCTGCCACTACAACCTCATAGCAGCGCCATCGCTGGGAGCGGCAGCAGGCATGAACAGCAAGGGTCGAAGCGGGTGACAAGGACAGTGACCGCCACCGGGTGGCGCTGTGTGTCTGAGCTGAGGCAGAGGCGATGGCGGGATGAATGTGATTAGGAGTGTTGTAGAAAGGGGGTGTGATGGGTGATGATCATAGATATATATATTGACAGTATATATATATATATATATATATATATATATATATATATATATCTCGATGGGTCATGATGAGAAGTTCTCATTGAAAGCTTGTTTCCTTTTTTTTTTTTTACTTTTCTATGCTTGACTGATTGGTATGGCCATGCTGAGAATGTACGAAGCACTCGCACGCCGTGGATACCAGGGTGCACCTTGTATTGTTTTTATATAGAAGTATTTATAATTATACGTGATATCATAAATAATGACTGAAAACTATGGGGCAGCTTGTAACTTATATAGCACTTTGCATTTTTTACATCTTAATGCAGTAATAAGCATTAAATGACAATTAACTAAGTTACTTAAGTTAGTAAAAAAAAAAAAATTTTACTAACTTAAGTTGGTAAAAATGGATTCATGGATTTCATGTTTACTAATGGTGTTCATGCTAACTATGGTATCAAACCATATATTATTTAATATTAACCCAACACTAATGCCAACCTTAAGCTGTACCCCTATGCTAATGCTATAAAATAATGCTTATTACGGAATTTAATAATGCCGTAATAAGATTAACATTAACCTTTTTGTCAAGTGTTACTATTAAATTAAATTCAAATCCACCAATTGTTCCCCTGAAATAGGTCCCGCTAAGTTAAGCAATAATTAATGCCTGGAAGCTGAATAAAAAGGCTAGATAAGCAGCTTATAAGTGCTCCCTGGGCGAGTCTTCGATCATTTGAAGAAACCATAGGGGAGGAGGGGGGCTTTTATTTTACGAAGCCATAAAAACAAAAGCCCCCTTTAGCACCGACAAAGGGCGCCGGTGGCTGTACTGACCAGGAAGTGGTGGCTGGAGTCCTCATAGCGGTCCTCTATGGATACAGACTGGACCGTAGTGTGAGAGATACAGGAACAGTCCTGAGGGAGGGGGGGGGGGGGGAGGGGGGAGGGGGGGGGGGGGGAGGGGGGAGGGGGGAGGAGGGGGGGAGGAAGATGTCAGACATACTCCCAGTAGAGGGACATGGGATGGGGCTGAGCTGGACATTTTGGGGACGGGGGGGGGGGTGAAGGGAGGAGGAGGGGAAACCACTGGTGGGGCGATACAACCATCTGCCGAGTCAAATATATAAAAAGGGCTGTTTTTATATTGTGACGTTATTGCTGCCGTAGCATGATGTTCTTTCAGAAAAAAAGTTTTTTCAATGAATGAAATGCCGAGGCGTTTATGAATGAATTGTTCGTTGACTTTAGAAGTGCATTTATGAATGAACGAAGGAATGCAGCCATGAAAGAAAGACAACATTTGAACTGAAAACCTGTGATGCAAACACAAGATTGGTACTTGTTCATTATTATCTAGCAAGTAAAGCAACAACAACAAATATGACCCAACAACAAAACAAAACATAAGATCAGAAAAATTAAAGGAGTTGGAGTAGCTACATGGACAATGAGCACAGAGACTTGACCCCTCCTATCCACACAGCGTGTCAGATGGACACTAAAAAGGCGCAATTATGACATACATAAACAAAAGATGGTCCTACGGGCGTCCTCTTATCGACTAAAGCCCCATGCAGAGACGGGCTCATGATCGACCACAGATCCTTTATGAATACATTAAAATAAAAATAAAACACAGACTAGAATAGGAATGGAGACATATATTATGAAACAGCAGGCATATTCGTGACATTGATGATTCGCCGCTGGCTACATCACCCACATACTACCAACGTATTATTGTTGACATCGGCTTTTAAGGCGACACCCAACGCACACAAAGATACACTCTAAACACGTGCGGATTATTTGTCCTTACCAAGAAAGACATGGAGTCCCTTCGGCGATGGAGATACGGGACGAGGTGGGCATATATTCGCTCATCGGCTGCAAGAGGATGGAGAAAGAGAGAGTGAGCAGTGTGTACGGTCGATGTAATATGAGACCCAACGGGTGTGTGTGTGTGGGAGTATCCCCCCACCCCAGCATCAGCATCAGCACCACCTCAAGAGGAGCTGCGTCCCACCCAGCCCGTTCTACCCCGGAGCGCGCTGTGCCCTCTGCCCGTCTCGCAGCGCGCCGACAGAAGCCCACCTGCCTGCAGCGCCGCCCTACGTCATCGGCACCCAAAAGCGCTTTATTTCATCGACGACATTACAACGTCATAGGTCTTATACCAGAGTGTCCCTTCTTCAATGTTTGAATACATATGCGAGTTGATGGCGGTCCAAAATCAAATGATTTGTATACCTCCTTTTTTAAAAAGGTATAAAGCATCTAGTGTTGTAAAATTATGTCCAACGATGTTCAGTGGTTTTTCACTCTAAATATCAAATTTAAAAAAAGGATATAGTGTTACGTTCAGTGGACAGAGACTAGATGTGCCCTTCTAAACGATCCAATCTGTATCCATTTACGTCTCTTTAAGGAGGCGTAACGAGTCCCAGTTAATGTTTACCTGGACCCAGAAGTGATAGAATAGAATTTAAGAGCCCATCAAACTGGTTAACTCTCCATGTGTTTATTAATAGATGACCCAAATGTTATTTCCCCAGTTCATGCGACGCCACAGACCAGGAAAACATATGTGTTAGTGTTCTAAAACTCATGTACCTAAAATCGTCCACTACATTCGTACCTTTCTCCTCGGTGACGCCGCAAACACAAACAGAAAAGCCCTCAGTATAAAGTTGTTTCGTTTAAATCCCACATTCTAACTCATCTGAACGAATACCGAGATGTCATGATCAACTCATACATTTGTTTAGCAAGACACCCCAGAGAGAGTCGAGAGGGCAAAGCGCAAAGGCTAGCGAGACTTTTAATTTGATACAGACTAGAGGCGCACCATACGCACGTCACGGGGTTGTGTGAGGGACGTGCTACGTCGAGGATCAGCGTTGCCAGATTGGGCCCGAATTCCCGCCCATTCTGGCATCACTGGCTGCAGAGAATCTGGCCCAATCTGGCAACACTGTCGATGCCCCAGCCCCCTCATTAGCATAGCCCTCACTGCGTGAGAGAGTACGGTCCCGCCTCGGTTCTCTATTGTTAAGGCTTGAGCTACGGGATGGGCAGGAGCCACATGCACCGTTAACATTGGGTGTTTATTCAGATAGGGTAAGCATCTTAAACATATACATTTCTTCCCTGGGTTATGAACCATTCATGTCTGGGAATAAGGGTTGATACCAGCCACGTAACGTGTTGATGCGAGCTAGCGATCCTCGTCTGTAGCTAACTGGACAGGACAGAGCTGTCACCGACCTAGACATATAAACATAGATAGATAGACATTGAGCAGTGGCGGTACGTCAACGTCAAGACTGGCCTGTCAACAAATGCAAGCAAGTGGCAGCTTCGTTTTTATTTAAAAAACACAAACGTTTACATTTCACGATTCGTTTGTGTATTCATATGAAACCATTTTATATATAGCCTTTTGTGTGTCATTTATTGCACTTTTTTTGTACGGCGTAGACCCTTAAATAAAAAGTACTCCTTGAAATTGGTTTATAATAAGGGATCTTTATAATGCTCTCTCTGGAGAAAAACCGCAGCTCCATTGATTTGTATTTATTTACAGCCCTTAGCCGCTCCAACATGGCGGCTACGTTGACGTATGACTCAAAGGCCGATGCGGTGTCTATCTGTCTATGTCTATGATCAGTACTGATCCGTTGCACCCCTAGTAGATATTCTAAACGAATATCTCATACTGACAAGTCATTGGACGTTTTTTGAGGCCAGTTAGCTCGCATTACTTCTCCAAACATGCTTTACAGCCCAACAATAATCGATACATGAACGTCAGATTTTTCGTTGAATGCATTGTTGTAAAGCAAGTAAATCGGATATTGGTTAGTTGTTATTATTATGTTATTATTATTTTAGATATATTATAATGTTTCCGACATTTTGCGTGGCTGCCTTCCTCCTTAAGATTCCTATGCTGCAACCCGTGACCTTTTGTTATTGACCCACATCTTGATGCGGTGGGACTGTGTCATGGTCAGATTATGAAAAATAGTATCAATTATTCATCATCAATAAAGCATACAAGAGATCGCTTCTCTTCTCTGGACCGCTTCCGCAAGCATTTGTCTTTTCCATAACTGTTAGGGCCCTAACATGTAGACATGTTGGTCGAATACATCAGACCCCGTTACAACTACTGCTAAGAGACATGCTGGGGGCGTGCTTGAAACATGCTCTATGCTTCTTATATCATGAATGTTAAGATGTATATTTGGTCCGGGCTTTGGTATATTTATAGTCCTCTATGTTCTTGCCTTGTGTGCATGTCCTTCACTGGCATTGTGCTTTTCCCTCTATGACCTCTTGACCTCTCTAATAAGCCGGAGGTGTGTAGTATCAGTCAGAGAGAGTCAGAGATGATGAAGCAGTCTGTTGGACTGGACCTCCTCGGCCTGCCTTCGTTTTCACCTGTCATGTAGGCTTTTGAAGTGTCCGTCTGTCTGTGTCTGTGTCTATGACTGGCACACTGTCGACCTGGTATCTGTTGCCAACACATATGTTATAGGCTACATTGATGGATATGACCTCTGGAATTATAAAGGCTAGTCTTGACAGATAAGTAGATAAACATGCTTTATTATGAAATTACGTGTGCAAGGTTAGACTATGGGAAACCGGAGGCCTGATTGGGACATGATTAGTCATCAGGTGATAAAGCGATTGAGCTTGACAGACATTAACATTCAAGCAGAACTCCAGTATTATATCTGAAACCAGAGCTAGATGCACCATGCGGTCGATAAGTGCTAGTAATACACATATTCTGTATGGAATAATGTTCATGTGGTTCACGTATTTGGACCTTTATCTTAAAATTGAGGGCACTGGCATTTTTATCGGTGCAGCAAGGCTCATTTTGCTGGCCCTCTATCAATCAGTACCTTTCTCTTTGTGATGGTTTATCAGAGGTTGTACATGGATGCTGGCAATCCGCATCGATCTGATGTGTAATGGAATGGAATACGACATGACTCTTGTCTGACCCAAGGCTGAGACATGAAAACGGATCAAGTCACAGACAGACCACACTTCATGAGACCCTGAAGCTTTACTCAAAGACTCTGTTGAAGACAATTATTACCTGGACTGCGCTCATGTCCTTCAAGAGATTATTCTATCATTAGCTTAATTCCACCATTTTTACTATACTGATGTACACACTTGAGTTGTCTTCTTTACGGGCATATTAACATCTTCTCCAAGGTCCTGCTGACCAAGTCTGCTTTTACTTTGAAACATGGTGTCTTCTCCTAAGCCAGTCTAAGCTGTCCATCGGATCTTGGGGTATACATGTTGAGACAGCTCGTGAATGCACACGATTGTGTTTCGTAGCAATGGATTTACGTCTGTCGTGTTAAAGGTAATGGATTGGGCAGTGAAAAAGTATATCCATGCAGGCAGAGGTTGGACTGAATAAGGACCCGATAGCTACAAAGTAATCGTTGGCAATGTCGAGATTTGTGTTCCTTACAAATCCAATAACATCACGTTCAGCGATTTCAAAAGAGGATTGTTTCTGAAAGCTGCTCCACCAGGTCTGTGTCTCTCTTGCCCCTCCTGGATTAGACCGATTTGGGGCGGCATGTCATGTCATATTCCCCAGACTGCTTCCCAAGCCAAATTGCACCAGATTCAGCCTAATCAAGTCTGATCCCAGCCATATGTTACAACATGATAAATGCACAATATAAGTAAGTATGGTATAAAATTTAACCGGTGAAACAAAACAAACAATATAATGCATGTAATATATTTATATATAAAATAAACAGAGCAAAGAAAATGAAACACAATTTGAATCACAGACCCTAGAGTTTATGTGTACAGATGTTTCTCTAAAAAAAAAAGTATTGAATCGGATCAAGCGTGTGTATGAGTGAAGGGAAACAGGGAACGTGTCCAGCATTGAGTTAGAGAGTCTGCCGTGAGAGTCTATTGGTCATGTGCGCATCACCCTCTGTCAACAGGGCCCAGCTGTCAGAATGGTTGACCCAGATGTGGAAGAACTTACTGTCACTCTCTGCCTAATTCTCACTCCACCCCTTTTATTAAATGGCGCTCTGTCTCTTTAAGAAGACACATCCTGTTGCCACCGTCCTTGGAGACAACGCTGAAGAAAACAGGAAGCGTTGTCTCCACTTTTATTGGAGGATATTTGCAGCTAACTTGAGCCTAGCTATATTCTCCGTATCTTGTTTATCCTAATCATTCGGAATATTAATGTAGAGATGATTTGAAAATGAATGATGGTCAATTATTTGGGGGGATTACGCATCGCAGGGAAAAAATAATGGCTTTTGTTAATATTGGAGAGATTTCAAAATGGATCAATTTGTGATTTGTTTTTAAAATCATTATTGTTTTGAAACCGATTCGGCCCCATTAACATTGTTCCATCTTTGCTAGGGCTAGATGAGGCAATGGATCGATGAAGGCCGGAT
>NC_044051.1:41416360-41443860 GCF_902167405.1 Gadus morhua
AGCGAGGGAGTGGGGGGGGGGGGTGAGGGATGAAGTAAGAGCGCGTGAGGGACAGAGCTGAGCTGGGAGTCAGAGAGGGACGAAAGAAGGACTACGGAGTGCAAGAAGCAAGTGGCTGCAGCTCATGGCTCAAACATGTACAATGACGAACTGTTTCACAATATCTCCATGGAGGGTGAGTGTGTGTTTGTGTTTGTGTGTGTGTGTGCCTCCATTTGGGGAAGTGCCAGACCCTGGCGTGTGTGTGTGTGTGTGTGTGTGTGTGTGTGTGTGTGTGTGTGTGTGTGTGTGTGTGTGTGTGTGTGTGTGTGTGTGTGTGTGTGTGTGTGTGTGTGTGTGTGTGTGTGTGTCAGGAAGTAAGACCTCCCTAAGTGACTGATTGTTTAGATGCAGAGAGGAAGTCAGTGGGTCTTCGCTCAGGAATGCATCTGGTTTCTGTTTCTCTTATTCGTAACAAGGAATCTCAGTTTTGTGTTTTTCTCGTCAGGTTTTGGCTGACCACTCTTCGTGTTGTGTTGTTACCCATGCCGTCATTCAAAAAAAGATATGTCCTGAGGTGGTTTTAACACTATTCAACTGTTATAACTTTTGCTATGTTGGTAACTATATATCTTTGAATCAAGGCAGATAAAACCATACTCTCAGCACTATTTCTTTACAACTGCAGAATCAGCATTGTAATTTTGGGTTGTAGTGGATGGACCGAAGTTTTATCAGATGGACTCTTCCTTTGAGGGAGTAGTTGGTCTCTTCCTACGTCATTGTTGTCATTGTTCTGTTTTTAAGTTGTGCACAGGAAATTGCCTGTGTGTGTCTGTGTGTGTGATGTCCTCAAATTGCACCCATTTGTCCTGTACAGTACGTGTGTGTTTGTGAACTGAAGTTTCATAATATCTCCTGTGTGTGTGTGTGTGTGTGTGTGTGTGTGTGTGTGTGTGTGTGTGTGTGTGTGTGTGTGTGTGTGTGTGTGTGTGTGTGTGTGTGTGTGTGTGTGTGTGTGTGTCCAACTGTCCATGTACATTTGGGGCAGTGCCAGACCCTGGCTTGCCCGCATGGTGTGTGTGTGTGCGTGCGTGTGTGTGTGTGTGTGTGTGTGTGCGCGCGTCCAAGGATGCCCAGACTAGCCTCCCTCCGACTGATCCGAGGGCCCTTGCCAGCTTGCACACAGACCCACGGCCCACTTTACCCAGCGATTATGGAAGCATCCTATTAATAGCTCCATCATGACTCTCCAACAGAGACACGCACACAGCTGATATCCTAAGGACCACCCTGCTCGCCGCCACCCTATGACAATGGAACGGTCGACCCCTAGCATAGCCATACTGCGAGTCCAATGCCGTCGTTTGGTGTAACTTCTTGTCGGACTGTCCCCTCCTAATGCATCTCAAGAAACAGTGCTCATTTTTGGTTTATTTTATTATTTATTTTCAATATTATGTTGCTATGGGAATGCATTAAATAAAATCATTCCACTGCAATATGTTGAATTGGGCCAATAAACGTTCCATCTTGAAACTTTGTATGCCGTTGGCGTTTATTATTTTTTTCATGGCATTGTATTGCTTATTGCTTATTTTTTTATTGGAAGTCAAAGCAATCATAGGCCATCTTCCTTGTTATGAGGATGTTTGAATGGTACCAAAGGTTAGATACGCTTAAATGTTTGACTATTCAGTGCGTGTGTTTTTTTGTGTGTGCGTGTGTGTGTGTCTGCGCGTGTGTCTGCGTGCATGTGTGTGTGTGTGCGTCTGTGCATTGTGTCAGCGCATTTACAGTAAATATCTAACTGGAGCGTGTCGGCGTTTGTGTGCGTCTGCGTGCGCGTGCGTGACACTTTGTTCAGCTGTCTGGACATCATGTGTTCCCAGCTTCCCCACAGAGACTCAACCAGTCTGTCCAGTCCTCTGTGTTAACCGTTTGGACCGGTTGAGCAACAGCTGCGATCACTGAGGGCCATCGAGCAGTAAGGTGCTTGACATCCCATACCTGAGCAGGCTGTGTTGGGGGGGCTCAGTGTATGTCCAGAGAATGGTCCTCTTGTTTATCGCTGGGCTGGAGTTCGGTGGTTGCAATTCTTTGTTACCGTGACTACATTTTAACTGCATTTGAAAGGATGGGTCCTGGTTTTGTCTTTATTGAGTTTGTATGTGTCATGTGAACATGGGTGTTTGTGACGGGGAGAGGAGGAACGTGTGTGTGTGTTTGTGTGTGTGTGTGTGTGTATGTTGGTGTACTAATAGTTTTAGCTATTAATATACAGCCAGTCTTTCCATGGGCGGAGGTCACTCACTCAGGGCTGGTTTTGGGTTACTAGTGGACTCTGGTCTGGCTTGGTTCTGCCCAGAGCCTCACGGGTCATGCATGGGTGCATGGGACTGCTGTCAAACAATGTTGTAGAGCGAGGCTGCAGGAATACTGAGGAAGCTATTCGATTGGCTGTGAGTTTGAAATAAGCAGTGTTATTGGCAAGCTGTTGCGTAGGAACAGTGACCACATTTATTTTTCCTCCTAACCGTGTAATTCTAGTCAAACAAGCAGGAACATAGCTTATTTTGCGGTGTACTGATCCCCATTTTCCCTAGAGAGTAACTGAATCAGAAGTGTTCAGATACTGAAACTGGGAATTGTCTCACAGTTGGGAGATATGGGAATGCTCTCTGCCCCTTTCCTTTCTGTGGGTTGTTTGGTTGTGTGTGTGTGTGTGTGTGTGTGTGTGTGTGTGTGTGTAGGCTGGCCAGGATCTGCCCATTTAGCATTAATGGGAGTACTGCACCCACTGCCAACATGATTGTATTTTCTTTCTGTCTGTTTCTTTTGGATATTTGCTGGAATCAAGCAGATTTCTTGTACAACTATTAATTGATTTCTGATCTCTTCCTCTCTCTCTCTCTCTCTCTCTCTCTCTCTCTCTCTCTCTCTCTCTCTCTCTCTCTCTCTCTCTCTCTCTCTCTCTCTCTCTCTCTCTCTCTCTCTCTCTCTCTCTCTCTCTCTCTCTCTCTCTCTTTGTCTCTCTCTCTCTTTGTATGTCTCTGTCTCTTCCTCTGCTCTATTGTCTCTCGCTGTCTCCGTGTCTCTCTCTGTCTCTGTGTCTCTCTCTCTCTGTCTCTGTCTCGGCCTCTCTCTCGGTCTCGGTCTCGGTCTCTCTCTCTCTCTCTCTCTCTGTCTCTGTCTCTGTCTCTGTCTCTCTCTGTCTCTGTCTCTCTCTGTCTCTGTCTCTCTCTGTCTCTGTCTCTGTCTCTGTCCCTGTGTCTCTCTATCTCTGTAGCGTACCTGGCTTTGGACCCCTCCTCCTATCCCCTCCCCAACTCTGGAAACATCTCCAAAGGTAGTATCTTCCTTCCCCCTGCTTTTCATCTGCCTCCTCCTTCCTTGAGAGAGTCTTGTGTCAAAAGCCTACTACGTGTGTGTTTACCAGCCTTTTTTCAAATTGCTTTCTATTGATATTCCAACGGCTAAAAATGCAGTTAGCTCTTCACACCCACGGCCTCCACTGATGTCTGCGTCACATCGCGACTTTAATACCTCATCGCTCTCAGAAAAGTATTGCGAGGCTTTGGGCAACAACAAACTTCACTTATCGACTCAACTCTCAACCTCGTTTCGATAAAGCCAAATTCCCACCATCGTTCCAGTAAGCACATTACTACAAAGTCTTAGTTGAGTTTGTTTGTACAAAATGATAATATCCCAGTAATGGAGCCAATGTTTTGTTGGACGGGGCTTTCTGTTTAGTGGATGCCTTTGTGTTTGATTGGTGGGATCCTCTAGGCTGGCAGGTGTGCTATGAGCCGAGGCTGGGTTGTGGGAAGGCCCGGGTCGGACATCTTAGGATCGGATTCAGATTACACCTGATCGATCCTCTGAGGACGAGTAGAGTCTCGTTTTGAAACGGAAGCTAGACGTACGCGCAAAAATGGATACCGAAGATGAAATCGATTTGGAATGTCTTTGACACTTATGCAGAATCGACGGACACAACCAGAATAGGACTTATAATGTTTAAAGATAGAACAGAAATGACACATAGTATGGACCTAGACCTATCATATCATGGATATGGTGTGCTATATTGGTATGCTTGTGTTTATCATCTGTAATATATTTTCTCTGTAAATCATCAGTCCAGCCCACGCAGTAAACAAAACACTAGGTTAACTCGGTACACCAGTACACACACGCACGCACACGCACACACACACACACACACACACACACACACACACACAGTCCCGCTTCCTGCTCTCCCTGTGTGTGTACGCTTATTTCTTTCTCTACATTTCTGCGGCTGTGTTTGCCAGTTCTCAGTGCCGATCGCGTTGAGCAGATGACCCGAACCTACAATGACATCGAGGTGGTCACGCATCTGCTCTCCGAGGTAGGACCACCACCGATCAGTGCTTTATATCTGAAAGTTTTAAGTCAACACTTAATTACATTTATTTGACGAACCTTTTAAATGTAAGTATTTATTTTATTTAGAGAAGGATATGATCAATTATTGTCAAATAACTACTGCGCATTTAAAATACAGTTGTTTATTCACCACCAACTGTCTCCGTCAAGAAGTTGCCTTCCTTTAAACGGTGTTCTCTGCTGTGATTGGCCAGCGCGACAGGGATCTGGAGCTGGCGGCTCGGATCGGTCAGTCGCTGCTGCAGCGGAACAACCTGCTGCAGGAGCGCAACGAGGCCGTGGAGGAGCAGCTCAACCAGGCCATCGACCAGGTAGCCAGCAGCACACACCTGATGCACACGCCTGATGCACGCGCCGGGCCACAGATGCGTGGAATCTAGTGCTGTCAAGCGATTAAAATATTTAATCGTGATTAATCTCATTGATGTCATAGTTAACTCACGATTAATCGCAATTTTTTTTTCTATGCTAAATATCCCTTGATTTCTATGTCCCATTAATTTTTCTCATTTTAATGCTCTTATCATCATGGAGAAGTGCATCGGCTTGCCTTGTGCAAATGTTTTTTTATTGATAACAACATTGGCATATACTGATCAAAACAGGACGATACAAAAAAAAAGCCTATAATGCAATTAAACGATGAACATACAAACATACTGCCTTGAACATAGCAGTCAGGCTACTGCTTCTTTGTTTTGAGCCAAAGAAAAATAAAAAAATAAAAGAATTGCGTTAATCGCGCGATAAAAAAATGAACGCCATTAAAATTGGTTTGCGTTAACGCCGTTAATAACGCGTTTAACTGACAGCACTAGTGGAAACACAAGACCCACCACTGTGACAGATGTTTTGTGTGATGCACCTTCCTGTGTATGAGTAAAGTTCCTTGCTATTCCTGCATTCCTTGTAGCCTTAGTGAACCAGGCGCAATAACAGGCAGAACATCGTGGCATAAATGTATCGTAGCAATTTTTTTTGCCAAAGATGAATATATTTTTGTTATACATGGGTCTTAATCCGGGACCTTCACATGACCGTAGAGCATGGCATCAACCCAAGTGTCCCCCCCCAACAGCATCGTCTTAGGACAACCCCAGCTGTCGCTCATACCACTAATCATGGCTCTGCTCCATGCAGACTAAACAAGTGAAGGTTTACATTTATACCGAGGGCATTTACCAGACGCTTTCACGCAAAGCGACTTACAACCAGAGTACTGAAGCGTCAGAGTACTGAAGCGTCAGAGTACTCCAGCGTCAGAGTACTCCAGCGTCAGAGTACTGAAGCGTGCCCCCCCCCCCCCCTCCGCCGGGCTCCAGGTGCACCAGCTGCAGCACGAGCTGGCCAAGAAGGACGAGCTGCTGCGCATGGTGGCCAGCGCCTCCGAGGAGAGCGAGAGCGACTCCAGCTGCTCCACGCCCCACCCGCTGCTGCAGCGGGCCCCGGGGGGCGGAGCCTCGACCGCCGCCGCCGCCGCCGCCGCCCTGGGCCAGCTGGAGGCGCTGCAGGGGAAGCTGGAGGAGCTGGAGGAGGAGAACCAGGCGCTGCGGTCGGAGGTGCGCCTGGCGGAGAGGGTGGAGTCTTTAGGGGTGGGGGGGGCTGTAGATGGGAGATGTAGTCTTTAGGGGTGGGGGGGGGGTTGTAGATGGGAGATGTAGTCTTTAGGGGTGGGGGGGTTGTAGCTGGGAGATGTAGTCTTTAGGGGTGGGGGGGGGGTTGTAGCTGGGAGATGTAGTCTTTAGGGGTGGGGGGGTTGTAGCTGGGAGATGTAGTCTTTAGAGGTGGGGGGGTTGTAGCTGGGAGATGTAGTCTTTAGAGGTGGGGGGGGGGTTGTAGCTGGGAGATGTAGTCTTTAGGGGGGGGGGGGGTTGTAGCTGGGAGATGTAGTCTTTAGGGGTGGGGGGGTTGTAGCTGGGAGATGTAGTCTTTAGAGGTGGGGGGGGGGTTGTAGCTGGGAGATGTAGTCTTTAGGGGGTGGGGGGGTTGTAGCTGGGAGATGTAGTCTTTAGGGGTGGGGGGGTTGTAGCTGGGAGATGTAGTCTTTAGGGGTGGGAGGGTTGTAGCTGGGAGATGTAGTCTTTAGGGGTGGGGGGGTTGTAGCTGGGAGATGTAGTCTTTAGAGGTGGGGGGGTTGTAGCTGGGAGATGTAGTCTTTAGAGGTGGGGGGGGGGTTGTAGCTGGGAGATGTAGTCTTTAGGGGGTGGGGGGGTTGTAGCTGGGAGATGTAGTCTTTAGGGGTGGGGGGGTTGTAGCTGGGAGATGTAGTCTTTAGGGGTGGGGGGGGGGTTGTAGCTGGGAGATGTAGTCTTTAGGGGTGGGGGGGTTGTAGCTGGGAGATGTAGTCTTTAGGGGTGGGAGGGTTGTAGCTGGGAGATGTAGTCTTTAGGGGTGGGGGGGTTGTAGCTGGGAGATGTAGTCTTTAGAGGTGGGGGGGTTGTAGCTGGGAGATGTAGTCTTTAGAGGTGGGGGGGGGGGTTGTAGCTGGGAGATGTAGTCTTTAGGGGGTGGGGGGGTTGTAGCTGGGAGATGTAGTCTTTAGGGGGTGGGGGGGTTGTAGCTGGGAGATGTAGTCTTTAGGGGTGGGGGGGTTGTAGCTGGGAGATGTAGTCTTTAGGGGTGGGGGGGTTGTAGCTGGGAGATGTAGTCTTTAGGGGTGGGGGGGTTGCAGATGGGAGATGTAGTCTTTAGGGGTGGGGGGGTTGTAGCTGTGAGATGTAGTCTTTAGGGGTGGGGGGGGGGTTGTAGCTGGGAGATGTAGTCTTTAGGGGTGGGGGGGTTGTAGATGGGAGATGTAGTCTTTAGGGGTGGGGGGGTTGTAGATGGGAGATGTAGTCTTTAGGGGTGGGGGGGTTGTAGCTGGGAGATGTAGTCTTTAGGGGTGGGGGGGTTGTAGATGGGAGATGTAGTCTTTAGGGGTGGGGGGGTTGTGGATGGGAGATGTAGTCTTTAGGGGTGGGGGGGGGGTTGTAGCTGGGAGATGTAGTCTTTAGGGGGAGAGGAGAGTTGTCTTTAGGGGCACCTGGGATATGTAGTCTTTGTTATGCTGTACCGCTTTTTGGGCACACGATGAACAATAAACTTCCCACTTTGGGAAGCCCTCTGATTGAGAGGTCGGTATGGGGAGGAAAGGCCATATATGGGCGTTTGTATCATGGTTGGTGTTTCCCGTCCTGCAGGCGAGCCACTTGAAGACAGAGACGTTCTGCTATGAGGAGAAGGAGCAGAGGCTGGTCAACGACTGTGTCAAGGAGCTCCGTGAGTCACACTCAGTCACTCACTCTTGTGTGTGTGTGTCTCACTCTGTCTGTCTGTCTGTCTGTCACTCTCTCTCTCTCTCTGTCCGTCTCTCTCTCTCTCTCTCTGTCCATCTGTCTCTCTCTGTCTGTCTCTCTCTCTTTCTGTCTGTCTGTCTGTCCATCTCTTTTTCTCACTATCCGTCCGTCCATCTCTCTCACTCTCACATACTTACACACACACACACACACACACACACACACACACACACACACACACACACACACACACACTCTCTCTCTAACGGTGTGTGTGCGTCCAGGTGAGTCCAGCAGCCAGGTGCTGTCCCTGGCTGACGAGCTGTCCCAGAAGGGGGAGGAGGTGCTGCGGCACCAGGAGGAGATCGCCCAGCTGCTCTCCCAGATCGTAGAGCTGCAGCACCGCGTCAAGGAGGTGAGGGGAGGGAGGGAGGGAGGGAGGGAGGGGGAGAGGGAGGGAGGGAGGGAGGGAGGGAGGGGGGGAGAGGGGGAGAGAGAGAGAGAGAGAGAGAGAGAGAGAGAGAGAGAGAGAGAGAGACAGAGAGACAGACAGACAGACAGACAGACAGACAGACAGACAGACAGTAGGAGAGACAGACAGACAGACAGACAGACAGTAGGAGAGAGAGACTGTAGGATAGAGAGAGAGCTTTTGATAGTTGTTTCAACACCTGCCCCACATCACAAAGATGTGTGGTGGATAGCTCAGCCTCCCAGTTGCTATATTCCACTGGGTAGACTGGTATACTGACCTATATCCAGCATACATCCGGGTGGACCCTCCCACTTGTGATGTCACAGGGCGGGGCAGATTGTGGAACGGCGAATCACGCTCAAACCCCGGGGGCTACCGCGGTACAGCCCATTTGGTTCCCTAATACCCGCGCACGTGTCCCGTGCCGTCCCTGCAGCTGGCCCTGGAGAAGGAGGAGCTGAGGATCCACCTGCAGGCTTCGAAGGAGGCCCAGAGGCAGCTGACCGCAGAGGTGCTCACTCACTCACTCACTCACTCACTCACTCACTCACTCACTCAGTCACTCAGTCACTCACTCACTCACTCACTCACTCACTCACAGACAAACACACTTTGTGAAACACAGAAGGTTCAAAGATTACCGGATTTAGAAGTGATGCGATTTATGGCTCTGATGTCGTGCAAATGCTTTTGATCGATTATCCATTGAATGTGTGTGTCCGTGTCCGTGTCCGTGTGCGTGTCCGTGTCCGTGCCCTGCAGCTGAACGAGCTGACGGAGCGCAACGCCGAGTGCTTGGGGATGCTCCACGAGTCCCAGGAGGAGGTCAAGGACCTGCGCAGCAAGAGCAACACCACGGGCGGCCTCCGCAGACACCTGTCCTACGGCCTCTACCCCATGGTGAGTGAACCCTCTGACCTCTGACCTCTCCTACGGCCTCTACCCCATGGTGAGTGAACCCTCTGACCTCTAACCTGTCCTACGGCCTCTACCCCATGGTGAGTGAACCCTCTGACCTCTGTGTGTGTGTGTGTGTGTGTGTGTGTGTCAGGACTCCCTGGCGGCGGAGATAGAGGGCACCATGAGGAAGGAGCTGAGTGTGGACGAGGAGACGATTTTCCAGGACCAGAGGTCAGCCGCACTAACGCTACCGCCTTTTTGCTGATCCAAAAACGACGCTGATCGTTTCTGGATCAGCATCTAATGTTACTAGAAACTTCAGCCCTAGCGTGTAAAGGCTGCTTAGTTATGGTTCCACGTTGACGCAACGCAAGGAGGGTCCGTCCTTGCGGACCCTCCTTGCGTCCACCGCAAGGGCCGGACGCGCGCCTCCCAAAAATGTTAACCTTGCGTCGAGGGCTGTGATTGGTCCGCTCAGTGAAACCCGACGCAGAACCGAGACAGGTTCACGACTGCGTCGAAGCGTGGTCAGCGTGGTCGTTGCGTTGCGTCGACGTGGAAGCCTTTAGCCTTTCGTGGTAAAAAAACATTTCACAGTAAGTAAAAAAATATATATATTTAGCAGTAAGAGTACAGTACATTTTAGTGCTGTCAGTTAAACGCGTTATTAACGGCGTGAACGCAAACCAATTTTAACGGCGTTAATTTTTTTCTATCAATTTTTTTTGCGATTAATCGCGAGTTAACTATGACATTAATGTGATTAATCGCGATTAAATATTTTAATCGCTTGACAGCTCTAGTAAATATACATTTATTCAAGGCGGAGCAAATCTTCAAAGATAGGCTATCTATCTGGCAGACATAATAAGCAAAAAAGATTGCATCAGTTACTTTATCAGTTACCTCAAATGCACCAAATCGCCGGCGGCTGACCTTTGACCTCTGACCTCTTGACCCCCTGACCCCGGACTCCAGGACCTCCCAGAGGCGGGTGTTCCAGACGGTGCGCTCCGTCAACACGCTAACGGCGCGGGCCGCCTCCTTCTCCCCCATCCCCGGGTCGGGGCTCAGCCCCCTGGTGATGACTGCTCAGCCCTTCCTGTCGGCCCAGGGGTACGTACCAAGACCCCCCCCCCCCCCAACCCCGTCCACCTCAGGGAGGGAAAGGAGAAGCATCGGCCGTCTTATAGGCTACTAGCTGGACGAGGAACGCGTCAATTTACCCCCTAACCGTTTTTAAAAATAAAAAAATGTTTGTTTTTTTATAATTTACATTTACCTTCAGCGCGTTTAGCAGACGCTTTTGTCCAAAGCGACTTACAATAAGTACATTTGTCATAAGAAGTGCATCAATATATCGCTGTCGGTACAGTAAGGATGTTCATAGAACCAAGTGCAAGTACTACAATCGCTAGGCTAACCAATTCCCCGTGTTACAGCAATGGTAGCAACTACTGCAGTTGCTGCACAGTTTAGTACTATAATACACTACAATACAACACAATACAATACAATACAACACAATACAATACAATACAATACAATACAACACAATACAATACAATACAACACAATACAACACAATACAATACAATACAATACAATACAATACAATACAGTGTACAATGGTGGCCAGAAGGGGGAGGGTGGCTATGCAGAGTCGAGGTGGACTCTGAACAGGTGAGTCTTGAGACTTTTTCGGAAGATAGTGAGCGACTCTGCGGTCCTGAGAGCGGCAGGGAGCTCGTTCCACCACTGAGGTCCCAAAACCGAGAAAAGTTGTGACTTTGCTGAACGGCCTTTGCTAGCGATGGCGGTACCAGACGTCCAGCTGAGGTAGTTGAATATAATAATTATAAAAAATATATCTAAAAGTTTAAAGGTGACATTATACCACCAGGTGCGAATCCAGGTGGACACGCTAATCACACTCACACCTGGTGGTATAATATTTCACCTTTTAAAGTCAACCTCAATGTACGTGAGCAGAGCAGTCTTGACCAGTGGTAAAGGTTTTAGAAAAATGAACACTTTGGGTTCCATAGGAGCTGGAGCAAGGGGCGTGGTCAAACTTTGTCCAAACCCATGTCACACTCGCTGGAGCTCAGGTGAGCAGCCAATAGCAAACAACCATTCTGGAAAAGCGTTTTCGCCGGAGGTGGCTTGTACTTTACGAAGACTTTCCCTCTATTGACAACGTTATCCGTTAAAAACTGAACCAAAACCTTCAGAATCACTTCGCAGGACCCCGAATGTTTTCAACTGATGAAAGTGATTTGGGGTTTACTTGACCGTTTAGTTCTGAAATGAATTACGACATTGGTGAACCAATTCAGACATGAATAAGCTCTGAGCTACCAGTTAAAGGAGAGGTTCAACGATTTTTTTCGGGCATCTAATCGATCCCCGCTATATATATCCTTTGAACCATGCATGCAAAGGCTTTCTCATCTTTTTCGATACAGCCGATCATGTCCTATTCTTATAACAGGGGAGTTGCTTGCTTCCCTCCCTCTGGATGTGAGTCTGCGTCCTCATGACCTCCTTGTAAAGATGAATCCCAGACGGGGAATGTTTGTGCCAGAGCATCAAGTCCAGCAAAGAAATCAAAGTCCAGCAAAAAATCCACAATAGGAAAAAATAAAAATATATTTTTAGTTTTTTCTACAAAGTAATGCAATGATAACGTCAGTGTCAGTGGATAGTGTTTGTACCTGGTGCCTTGATAGGTACAAGGATCTGACCCATCGTTGTTCCATGTCACCCCCAACATAAGTGTTAGGAGAGACCCCCAACATGAGTGTTAGGAGAGAGCCCCTTTAATTAATGTCCCAAGCGCCCCCGGGTTATGAGTGCCGGCCGCGCGTGACGTTCTCCCGCCGCTGTGTTCCAGGGACGATCACCGGCCGGCGCCGGCGCCACGCCCGCCGGGCCCGCCGGCCGGCGACCACCTCAGCGACGCCATCCGCCGGCTCTCCCTCCGGCGCCACAACTTCTTGTGCGAGCGCAAGTTCTTCCAGGCGGAGCGCCAACGGAAGACGGAGGCCCTGGGGGGGGCGGGGCTGGAGGAGGGCGAGGGCGGGGCCAGCGGCGCCGGCTCGCCGGCGGGCAGCGGCCGCTCGTCCTGCTCCAACCTGTCGGAGCTGTCGGCGGCGTCGGGCGTGTTCAAGAGCTTCCTGCCCGAGAGGCTGCAGATCGTCAAGCCCATGGAGGGTGAGTGGCGCCGGGGGGGGGGGGGGGTGGTAGGAGTACGCGTCACGCTTTGAGTTATTTTATGATACAGTGTGGATGTTTCGGAGCATAGTTTGGGTAAGGTGTGTGTGTGTGTGTGTGTGTGTGTGTGCGTGTGCGTGTGCGTGTGCGAGCTGGAGCTGGTGCTGGTCAACTGAAAACGTGTGCCGTTTTCCTTGCCCATTAACATATGATAGAACGTATAATTACTGAAGGCCTTTTGCCCCCCCCCCCCTTGCCTCCCTACCCCCCCCCCCCTCTAGGCTCCCTGACGCTCCACCACTGGCAGCAGCTGGCCCAGCCCCACCTGGCCACGCTGCTGGACCCCCGACCGGGGGTGGTGACCAAGGGCTTCCGCCCGCTGTCCCACGACCGGGACCCCCCTGCCGACGACCCCCCCGCCCCCTCCTACCGGCTGGACGACCCGGAGGAGGAGGACGAGGAGGAGGGGGGGCGGGGCCGCGCCCACGCCGGGGGGGCCGAGAAGGGCTCCACGGAGCGGGGCAAGCCCGTCGAGAAGGACGAAGACGAGGAGGAGGAGGAGGAGGAGGAGGAAGGGGGCATCGTGTTCGAGGTGCGCGTCTCGTCCACGCCCGAGGACCGGCGGGAGCGGCCCAGGCTGCCGGGCTCGCCGTTGCCCTCGGCGACGGACCTGCGCCCGCCGCTGTTCAGGCCTCTGGCGGCCGTGGGCGCCGTCTCCTACGCCTCCGCGCTGCGAGCTGAGCTCACCCCCGGCTCCGCCCCCGGCCCCGCCCCCGTCTCCACCCCCGTCTCCCCCTGTGCGGTGCAGCCCGTTGCCGCGGGAACCACCCCGCCGAGCGACGCGGCGCCCAGTCCCGTCCGACCGGAGGGCGCGGCGGTCGCCTCTGCGGGCGCAGCGGCCGTCTTGTCGTCAGGTAAAGAACGCCGTCGTCACCCGTTGCTAGGGGCGGCAGAGTTAGCCGTCGCGCGGAAGAATCTGCAAATTCAGTCAAATTGATGGGAATGTAATTAGATAGCCTACCTTTGAAGATTTGCTCCGCCTTGAATAAATGTATATTTACTAGTGCTGTCAAGCGATTAAAGTATTTAATTGTGATTAATCGCATTAATGTCATAGTTAACTCGCGATTAATCGCAAAAAATGTACGCCGTTAAAATTGGTTTGCGTTCACGCCGTTGATAACGCGGGAATGTAAATGGCGCTCTGATTGGCTTAGGATGCAGCCAATGAGGCACAGTGAATCAGCAGGGTTAGGAAGTTAGAGTTAGGTTCGATTTCACAATGTGGCCAAAATGTAAGGAAATGATGCTACGAGGCTAACGATGTGTCGTTTTGGTTTTCATTTTGTGACCTGACTTGTAAAAGCGACATCAAGTATGACCCTCTTACTGAGGGACTCCGGGTCACATCAAAGTTCAAAGTCTGCTTTATGTCGATTCAAAAATTGCCACACAAGTGCAGGATAAATAGAGGGGTTTTTTTGGTCGAAAAGGAGTAGAAAACGATAAAATTTGGTCAAATAAAACAAGTAATATTTACAATCAATGAATTCTAAATATCGCAAAATATTTTAGGATTGTGCAAAGGTAGGCGAAACCAATCGGTAAAACAGAAAAACGGTGTGTATAGAATAAAGTCCATCATCCGCCCTCAACCCAAGCCTGCTGCTAGGAAACGTCCAGTCTCACTCACAAAGCTTTAGTTGTCTTTGTCTCCTGAAATACGACAACAGTCTAACGCTGTTGTTGCTCTGCTTGTTCCAATGACGGCATCGCGGCTCCGTCCTTCTGCAGCGCAACACCCGGGCAAGTGCCAGAGCTCCACCTACTCCACCTACACCGTCACCACCTGCCGCATCCTCCACCCCAACGACATCACCCAGGTCACCTCCAGGTAGCCTTGCCCGCGCCCCTTCCTTCTCTGTCACCCCGTGGTGTTTCTCTCGGGTTCTTTTTCTGCATTGCAGCGTATGTGAAGGAATCGTGCTTGGAAATAAATCGAGGGATGCCCCGAATGTTCGGCCACCGAAAATGGGCCAAAACATAATTTTCTGTTTAGGCTGAAGGAGTAAAAAGGCCGAAAAAAATACACTGAACATTTTTATTTTTGACAAAAATAAATAAATAAATGTTTTACTCATTTATTTAAAGGTAGCTTGTTCTTAAATTCTTGCTATAAGGTCTGCTGGAAAGTTAGAAAACGTTCAGTATTAAATAAATATTTTGTATCAAATTGTTAATTGATTTTTTTAATTGAAAAGCAAGACAAAAAAGTTTATAAAGGACATTTAATTGTTTGATTTATGCAATGGTGAAAAATTAAGGCAAAATTAATGAAAAACATTAAAAGCCACACTCGTTATTCGGTTTCGGCCAAGAATTTTCATTTCGGTGCATCACTCACTCACTGAATCTCTCTCTGTCTCTGTCTCTTAAAGTATTTATCTATCTATCTATCTATCTGTCTCTGTCTCTCTGTCTCTCTCTCTCCCTCCCCCCTCTCCCTCCCCCCCCTCCCCCTCCCTCCCTCCCCCCTCTCCCCCCACCAGCTCCCAGCCCGTGTGGTCGGTGGCGCCCCCCGACCCGCCCAGCTCCCTGCGGACGGGCCCCAGCACCCCGGTGACGCCCTGCCGCCTCAACCTGGGGGGCTCCTCCTGCTTCCCCCCCCGCCGCCCCCTCGCCCCCCCCCCCACCGGCGCCGGCCTCGCCAAGCTGGTCCTGGAGCGCGGCATCTCGGCCTCGGCGCGGCCCGCCCCCTCCCTCCGCCGCCCCGCCCCCCTCCTCCCCCAGGGCCCGGCCGGCGGCCCCCCGCCCCCCGGCGCCCCCCCCGCTGGCGCCGCCGGCGACCAGCGGCCCGCGCTCGCCCTCGACAACTTCCTGGCGTCGCGGCCCGCCGAGCTCTTCCTGCAGGACGTGTACGGGCTGAACCTGGGCCGGGCGCCCCCCCACCCCGACCTGCCCAGCCCCCGCCCCGGCCCCCCGCCCCCCCCGCCCGACCCCGTCAGCGTGGGGCTGGTGGAGCGGCTGTGTCGCCTGGGGTTCGGCCGGGTGCTCCAGGGCCCCGCGGACCCCCCCCCCCCCTCCACCTTCGTGGTGGCGGCGGGGGGGGGCAGCCTGCTGGCCGGCCTGCGGCGCAACCAGAGCCTCCCCGTCATGATGGGGGCGCCGCCGGCGCCGGCCCGGCCCCGGCCCCCGGCCCCCCCCACCTCGCTGGCTCTGCCCCCCCCGCCCTGGGGGGACCCCAAGGGGCAGCAGAGGAGGGGGAGGCTGTCCTCCTTCACCCAGCCCCCGTCCTCCGGGGCCGGGAAGCACTGAGCGAGGGGGGGGGGGGGGGTACGTGTGGCTGCCGTGCACCTCCTCCCTTCTGATCTGCCCCCTCCCCATCCCCATGGCAACCCTCCCACCCTCGTCGTCGTTGTCGTCGGCGTCGTCGGCGTCGTCCCCCCGCTCGGGACTGAA
The DNA here is from genome assembly GCF_902167405.1 of Gadus morhua. NCBI lineage: Eukaryota > Metazoa > Chordata > Actinopteri > Gadiformes > Gadidae > Gadus > Gadus morhua. Next base: position 41,432,102 of record NC_044051.1, read on the forward strand.
ACGGTTTCCACGGAAACGATTTGGTTCCCTCGTCTTTTCTTAAATAATGATTATTGACGTGATTCTTTTAAAAGCACAATGGACGGCGCATGGTTGAGCTGCGACTGTGTACGCGCGGGGATGCCTGCTGATGCCTTACTCCGCCTGTATTGGGGTTAGGGGAGTGGGGGGGGGGGGGGGGGGGGGGGGGGGTGCTCTGAGGTCAGGCTCAGGTCTGGGTTCTGGGGAAAAGCAAAATGGAGAATAATTCCTGTAAAATGCGTACCATTCTGACCCGTTGCATCTGCAAGGCTCTGGGTGTTGGCGTACAAGAGGTGGAGGTTTGAGGAAGTGACGGAAGGGTGCCTGAAAGTGATGAAGGAGGTGAGGGTTTTGGGGAGAATGAAGAAGTTTGGTCTCAGTAAGTGTCGTGGGGTTTTCAGTAATGTTTGAACCCAGCAGGAGAGGAGGGGGATAGGTTGAGGGGAAGAGGGAAGGGTCGTCCAGGGCCTTGTGTATAGGGTCTCTCCCAGGGGTCGTCCCTGGGCCGTACATCTCAAGAAACTAGGGTCAGGGTCGGGGCTAAAGCTGCTTCTTTGTTGCTTGCGCGCTCAAACGAGGACTACATATCCCTATGTCACCGGCGTTTTTTACATCAAACCTTTTATTTAAAATAGAAACATTGTCTTTTAAGGATGGGACAATTTTTTTTGTTTAGCTAGGTGGGAATGTGTCGTCTGGTCAGCCATAACCTTGTGCCACAGGTGGGTATTACGGTTAGAACCTTGAATAAATAGCTGTTTACTTATTTGACCGGGTTTTTTAACTAGTTGACCGTGGCAACGCTAGTGCCCGTTTGCGTCCACTGTGATTTGTCTTTTTGTTCCTACCATTTGCATATTTGACCAGCATGCACTGCTGCACTGATCCACTAGGGCGAAATGGCCGAAGTCAAAATATTTTATACTTTTTGCGGCTGTTATTTTTTTGTTTGTTTTATGCCTAATGCTTCTTAAAGAGAAGCAACAGACAGTTTCGCCACGGGTTCGATTTTATTTTAAGCCATGGTTGTACGATTTTCTGAATGCACTTATTACTTTCGTTAGAGTTTAAGAATGTTTTTGTTTTTTTCAAACGAGCTGCACGGGTTTGGTTAAAAAACACTCACCAATGAGAATTGGGGTCGTAGTTTATGGGTTTAGGATGGGGGGGGGGGGGGGATCAGATTCTCAGGCTCACGTCGTGTTGGTGGCTCCGTACTTGGATGGGGGGAGGGGGCACTCTGGCACATGCTATTTAGTTGTGGTTCACCTTATTATTGATTGTTGTGTTTATTCTTCAGTGGTTAGCTGGTCTGGGCACTAAGCGTCATCCCGGGTTCAGTACAAGGACAAAATCATGGACTTTCTTTTTAATAACAGGGGGCCTGGTTCATTATCGATTTCCGATTTTCAAGCGCAATATCTCCAACAACCACAACAACGCCGTCCCAAATGCGGAATTTATACTTTTACAATTCTCGATCTGTTCAGTTACATTAATACTCAAAATAATTTAATCGGGGCCTGTTTGAGACGGTGGCAGTTTGGGAATTGTGCGTCTGGGATATGTTTTAACACCCAAGTTGGCCCTTGTGAGTCCTGACTTAAGCTAGCTTTCCTTGCAGTCCATCTGTCTTTCTGCCCAAACAATCCTGTACCGATGGAATATTGCACGTATTTCTTTCTCACAAATGTACATTTTTATTTTTCATTTATTGATGACAGTGTAGGCAATATAGAATAACACTGTACAGGATATATAAATGCGTGATTTAACAAGGCTAATTTAGCAGGCATTAACGCAGTCATCAAAAGATATTGCAACATCGCATTATCACAAACCTTTCTTATTTGTTTTGTTTTAAAAACTGTATATCAACAGCACAAGGTTTGCAAACCAAATACTTTTTTTGTAATTAGTGTCGACATTGACCGACGTAGATATCCAGTAAGCTAACGTGTGTGTGTGTGCATAATAACTAGCTAACGCTAACACCAGAGATGCCGTTTTTGCTTCGGAATTTCAGGGCGTTAATCGGGCAACGGTAAACAGGGAAACTTCGGCTCCGTTCTGATTGGTTCATCCCACAGCTTTGTTTTTTCCTCGCAGAACCTTCGTGGTCGAATCCACACACGGACCTCTGTCTTCTGTTTTTGTTTGTTGGTTTGTTTGTTTGTTGTGGTGGTATGAACCGCCTGGTGACGTCACCCTGCCTACGTCCTGTCGTTCGGTTGCCTCTTTTTTTATAAAATAAATCCATGGAAATGAATGGCAGTGACTCGTTTGTTTGTTCTGATGTTGTTGCTCCTCGCATGTGAAGATATGAATGTGACGTTAAACCAAAAAAAAAAAAATCAGAAAGGAAAGTGAGAATCGTGGAAGAGCTGACTATCGACATCAAATTGTCATTAGTTTTAGAAGAAGTAGAGGTTTTAAAGATATGCTATTGGAATGTTTGTTGCACAAAAAGTTACCTGCTTTAAATTTGTTGCACGATGATCAGAAAATAAACAGTTTTCGCCCAAGAGGCGGGGCTTAGAGGCTCAGTTACGGGTCCACGTCGACGCAACGCAGGTGGGTTTACGGACCCATTACGTCCTTGCGGACCCTCCTTGGGTCTGACGCAAGGGCCTGACGGGCGCCTCCCCAAAAAATGGTCACCTTCCGTTGAGGCGTCGCAGCAGCAAGGGCTGTGATTGGTCCCCTCACTGAAACCCGACTCTGGACCAAAACCGCTTCACGACTGCGTCAAAGCGTCGGCGTGGTCGTTGCGTCGAGTCGCCGTGGAACCATAACAGAGCCTTAACTCATCCCTCACACCCCAACGTCACACTTCTTTTCCGCGAGCCCCCCCCGTGTCCAGAGCCTCCCGGCGTGCATCCCCCCCCCCCCCCACCTCGCGTCCTCACATGGGACAGAGCTTGACGCTGTCCGCGCTGCTGCTGAACTGTCCCAGGGCGAAGTCCATCCCCACGCCCACGCCCACGCCCACCCCGACCGCGGCGTACAGCGGCCGGGTGAAGTTGGCGCGGAAGGTGTGCAGGTGGCTCATGCCGTCGGCCACGCTGTAGAAGCCCAGCGTGCCCGCCGCCGGGTCCAGGAACACGCCCACGCGCGGCGAGTAGCCCACGGCGATGTCCCGCCTCTCGTTGTCGTGCATGGCCACGCAGCGCGTGTCCGACAGCTCCAGGCTCCAGGACCGCGCGTTGTAGCCCAGGCCGGCCTGGCCGTCGCCGCCCTTGCGGGCCAGCGAGCCGTAGGCCACGCCCACCGAGGAGCCCCGCCCCCGCCACTCCACCTCCCAGTAGCTGCGCCCGGCGCCGCCCAGCGGGCCGCGGCTCAGCGCCTGGGTCCAGCCGTCGAAGCGCCGCGGTGCGTCGGCGGCGCCGGGCGCGGCGACCGCCTGCAGGGTGGCCTTGGTGTCGCCGTCGGAGAGCGCCAGCCGCCGGTGCGCCGTGTCGGGGTCGAGGGTCAGCTGGACGGCGTCTAGGGGGAGGAGCTTAGATGCGTCTGGGATGTTGTCTCTCTCTGTGCTTTTTAAAGTGACTGGGTTTTATAAACCCCCCCCCCTCCGCCCACTATAACAATGTATACAATTGTGTGTGTGTGTGTGTGTGTGTGTGTGTGTGTGTGTGTGTGTGTGTGTGTGTGTGTGTGTGTGTGTGTGTGTGTGTGTGTGTGCGGGCGGGCGGGCGGGCGCTTACACTGAAGGAACTCCTCTCTGCCTCTGGGTTCAGGTGCCTGGATGCTGTCCAGGTTGATCTCCCTCACTGTCGTGGAGAGGAGCAACCATGGGAACCATGTCCGTTACCATGGCAACAACATCCCCCCAACAACCCCTACCCCAGGTGATTTTTATGTTTTCAAGACGTCATGGATAATAGAGGATATGGGGAAAATAAATACATCGACTAACTGTGGACATTTCAAGATCACTCACACACACACACACACACACACACACACACACACACACACACACACACACACACACACACACACATACACATACACACACACACACACTAGAGTGTCCATCTCGTCAAACCTATTAGTCGCTGGGAGAAACAGTAGCACATTGTCCAAACCTTATTATAAGACATCCATGGTCTTAACCCACATGAACACATTGACAACTCAAACGGCGCTTCCTGGAGGGGAAACACAGCAGATGCGCCCCCCTGTGGTCCGGAAGGAGAATTACAACCCATTTCCTTTAACTGCCCAGGATGGGGTTGTCCAATTGAGCCCCTCGATATTGGGTGAAATTATAACTAATGCCGCTTTTCCACTGCATGGTACCAGCTCGACACGACTCGACTCGACTCGACTCAGCTCGCCTTTTTTGCGTTTCCACCGCGATCTAGTACCTCAAGTGGCTGCTTTTTCTAGTACCGCCTCGCTCTAGGTTCCAAGCGGCTGAGCCGATGCTAAAAGGTGACGTCGGCAGACGGCCGGCCACTGATTGGCCAGAGAGTGTGACGAAGTCACGAGAGCGACATGGCAACCATGCTGGTAACAGCCATAGCAGCGCCGCAGCCAACATATTCCACTTCTTCAACATGCCAGCTAATAATACGAACACGAATACCATCGCATCGATGTTCTCCATTGTTGTTATGTTGGTTCTGTCCATGTGTAGGTTACGTAGGCGTTGGTTAAGTCGCGTACAAAAATACGTCACAGCCCTTTCGCGCAGACGACCCCGCCCACGTCCCGGAGGTACTATTTGCGGTGGAAAAGCACCCGCGCTGCTACCGTGTCGAGTCGTGTCGAGTCGTGTCGTGTCGAGTCGAGCTACATGTGCGGTGGAAAAGCGGCATAAGAACACAAGAATGAAGAAGAATTGAGGCTTACATGCTGGGAACACTTGGCCGTCGTTCGGCATGAAGTCTGGGGAGGGTGAATCCAAGAACAGGCCGGGGTTAACTTAGAAAGGGAAAAGAGAAAGGAAAAATTAACCGTGCATTATATGTGCTTCATACGCACGTCATGAAACAAGAAATATTCACTAACCGACAGAAATACGTTTTTCTGTACACGGTAAATTTTTAAAATTACCTTTTGGGTGGTTCATTAACATTAACTAACCTTTTAACCACTTGTATACTGATAACAGGGAACACATTAACAATCACCCAGAGCTTGGGGTGCGTTCAGAACCACATAGAACACGTGAAGAATAAAATCTGTTGCTTCACCTTCTGTCGGCGTTTCAGACAGAGTGCCTATTCCCCCTGTGAAGGAGAGCCAGGCACAAACAGTTAAGCACAGTAACAAATATCCACACTGTCATACAATGCCATTTAAAACAGACTACATGGAATAGTCTGCCAAATAAAAATAAAAAGGCGTCATGATGTCATGTTCGCGTTACGCTCAAACTATCTGAATAAAACCTATAACATCTTGTAGCCAGTCTAACGTAAAACATAACTGAAACTAAGTAAGTTCTGGTTTGCCTGTGTTGTTGAGATGCCTCAGAGATATGCCTTGGGTCATTTTAACTACATCTGCCGGCCACTAAACATGGCTGTCAATTCAAAGAAGAGAACGGACAGCCAATTGGCTGCTGGCTACTGAACACGTGTCATTTGTATGTACTTCCTGCTGGCCTATCAGATGGCCGACATCAAACGTGAACACAGTTTTAAGTGGATTGTCTTCATATACTGCGGTAGCTTAGAGGCCAGGTCTCACATGGGTTCCCGCCTCTGAACGACGGACCGCTGCGACTGCTGGCCGGAGGGGTCGCGTCCGGCACAGGGGTGGCCTGGGCGTTGCCACGGCGATGGGAGCGGAAGAGGCTGCTGATGGAGGACATCCGGCTGAAGGCTAGACCAAAGGGAAGGGAGACAAAGAATGACAAAAAAGGACAGGGTAGTACTTACTTTTATATATTCCACCTTGGGCTCGACTAGAGCACAGGTTACCTTCTGACCGCGACCAGAGGCACAGGAGACCAATTTGAATTAACTTTTCAGACTAATATCAGAAATCGGTTCACTAACATGTAACCCACCGTGCTCACATCAAGAAATCACTGAACTTACAAGCCAAAACCTTATAATAAACATAAACCATTGAAATCACAATTGGTGAACTTGCATAATAGTCATTGAACTATCTTAACCATCAGTGAACTCTTAGAAAAAATTCTCTGAACTCCATCTGAAAGCATTGACTAAGCATACAGAAGTCACTGAACCGCCATCAGAAATCACTGAATTGATATGAACAATCATAACCTCAAAAAAATCAATCACAACGGAGCTACCACTGAGAACGTACTGAATCGTCAGCCAAAACCGACCACGTTGAAACATCCTCTCGCTTAACGTCAAAACAACGTCAATAAAACACGACATCAAGCAGTGAAAGACTCGGCACCGTACATCCAGCGAAGGCCTGGGCCGGGCTGGCTGCCCGGACGGGTGCCGGGACGGGAGCTGGCGTGACGGCGGCGGCGGCGGCGGCGGTCGGGCGTGGGGGGTCCGGTTGGGCCGGGGGCGACGGTTGGGTCTGACGGGGGCCGTTCCACTCGGACTCGGACTCACGGCGGCTCAGAGTCGGGCTCGACCGGGGGCTGGGCCGCCTGCTGTTGCTCTCCCTCGCTGGGGGGGGGGGGGGGGGGGGGACGACGACATGGTTTGTTAGTTCAGCGCAGGATGAGGTCTGCGTAGTGGCTTGGGTGTTTGAGTCCCTGGTCACATGGTACTGGGTTCGATCCCCTGTTGTCGGCTGCCTTACCTGTGGCGCCCTTGAGCAAGACATCCTAACCTGTCTGCTAAATGAATCTGGCTCAAGGAGAGGCTGGAACAGAGCCATGCAGGGGACGAAGGTACCGCTATAAACCTCTAAAGACCATTTTCGATTGATTGACACTGGTTTGTGGTTTCTGACCACAGTCGGTATAGAGGTGTTTCGACCAATGGCGTGACGTCGAGGCAGGGCTTGTGATTCCAGATGGGAATTCATTGGCTCGTGTGTGCGTCTATTTTACCTGCTTCTAATCCCCGGTTCTCTCTTCTCGGTCCGTCCTGGGGTCTGGGGGAGCTTCCTGGAGACAAAGGGAAACACACAGGGAGTGAATGAGTGAGCGAGAGACTGAATGAGTGAGGGATTATTTTCATTTTTGAATAAATTAATGTTTGAGTGAAGGTATATGTAGAGATATGAGTAAGTTTACATGGTGTGATGTTCAGAGCTTCTCCTCTGAGACACAGACAGACAGACAGACAGACAGACAGACAGACAGACAGACAGACAGACAGACAGACAGACAGACAGACAGACAGACAGACAGACAGACGTGTTACCTCGTGGTGGGTCCCTACCCCTCACATCTAATCCTAGGATAAACAAAAAACAGATATGTTAATGCATGCAAAGTAAACACAACTATTAATTCTAAAACTCATGATATTGAGACACAACTTTCAGCTCTGCAGCTAACTCAAGTTTCATTTTTTGGAGTTCAAAATGTCCGCCCACCAATTCCTCTCCTGTCCGGCGTCCGGGCCCCTACTGACACGCTGGGGGAGGTCGCTGAGGGACGAGCGGCGGGAAAACATGTGGAAGAATGTCTATTCGTTTAGTACAAGATAAACACTACGCAGCGAAGCTAGAAGCTAACGACAGTGCAGCAGTTAGTGGCGTGATTATAGAAACGAAGAGTGACCAAACCTGTGGGACGACTGGCCGCAGTGCGGGCGCCTAGACCTGAGAACACTGGGGAGGAGACGAGGGAAGAGTTGAATGAAGGGATGGACGAATGAGAGACTCCATTTCCTGGGTCTAGGGTGATGGCCCTCCGGCTGTTGCCCCAGGCCAAGGAAATGAAGTCTCACACAGAACCACAGCGTTGACCACAGAAAGTGGTCAAGATGCTTTCAACACACACTGTGGTTAGAAAATGCTACTTTATAAATACCATAGTTAATGAAGGGGTTTAGTTTATCGATGAATGAGTAAGAAAGGTGCCAGCTGACTCCACATAGCATTAATTTAAACTGATCAAACACAACGATAACCTGTGTTATGCTTTGTGTGCGGCAATTTAAAATATGTGTGTGCGTGGGTGTGTTTTTTTGCATGAACTCTTTAATGCATGTGAAACCAAATACTCACATCTGAGAAAGCCTCCTTTTGCACCGCGGTTAGCTAGGGGAGAAAGGGACAATGGGTTGGCGTCAATCCACAACTTTGTATCACACCACAACAGCAATGCAACCAACATGAACGTGTGTTATTCTGCTCAAAGTCAAATAATCCTCAGGAACTCACAGTTGCTTCCCTCTAGCGTGAACAGGCTTGTGTCGTTCACTGAAAGGAAGAATGTATACGATACAAGTTAGGCCGCAATTAAAACCACAGATCAAAGAACTCGCTAATAACGTGTCACTTGAGATGGATTTGTTCAATATAATGGTTATGTGTTTGTGTGTGTTAGTGTGTGTGTCTGTATGTGTGTGTGTGCCTGCATTCTTGGTGTGTGTGTGCGTGCGTGCGTGCGTGCGTGCGTGCGTGCGTGCGTGCGTGCGTGCGTGCGTGCGTGCGTGCGTGCGTGCGTGCGTGCGTGCGTGCGTGCGTGTGTGTGTGCCTGCATGGTGTGTCTGTGTGTGTGTGTGCCTGCATGCTTGTGGTGTGTGTGTGCGTGTGCGCGTGCGTGCGTGCCTGCGTGCGTGCGTGCGTACGTGCGTGTGTGTGCGTGTGTGTGTGTGTGTGTGCGTGTGTGTGCGTGCTACCCACCTTTCTTGGTTATCTTCCCCAGCTCGGCGTTGCACAGGTCCTCCACGTGCTCCCTGAGGTCCAGGATGGCCTCTCGCGCCGGGTCGAAGGAGGCCTCCAGGTTCACCAGCACGCCCGGCAGCTCCTCCAGCTCCAGAGGGCTGGCCAGCTCCTCACACGTCTGGGGGAGGCGTGAAGCAACGTTACACACGTCATGGCAGAGAGTACTGCAGAGCACGGAGAGCGAGAGATGTAACCCTGACCACTCTCCTATCAAACTAAACCCTAACCCTTCACCTGGAGGTAGTGGACGTCGTCCCCATAAAGCACATTCCCTTTACCTGGAGGTAGTGGATGATGTCCCCATAAAGCACATTCCCTTTACCTGGAGGTAGTGGATGTGGTCCCCATGAAGCACATTCTCTTCACCTGGAGGTAGTGGATGTGGTCCCCATAAAGCACCCTAACCCTTTACCTGGAGGGAGTGGATGTGTGCCCCATAAAGCACACTCCCTTCACCTGGAGGTAGTGCATGTGGTCCCCATAAAGCACTTTCTCTTCACCTGAAGGTAGTGCATGTGGTCCCCATAAAGCACATCCCCTTTACCTGGAGATAGTGGACAAGGTCCCCATAAAGCACATTCTCTTCACCTGGAGGAAGTGTGTGAGGTCCCCACAAAGCACCCTACCCTTTACCTGGAGGTAGTGGATGTGGTCCTCGCAGCGCACCAGATCCTTCATCTCCTCCTCGCGCCTCTTGCGCTCCTTGACCTCAGCCGCCAGGCTGTCGGCCACCTCGCGGGCCTCCGCCATCTTGTCCAGCTCTGCCCGCTCCAGCATGGCCTCCACCAGCGTCTGCAGCCGCTCCACCGAGCAGCGCAGCTCCGAGAGCACCAGCTCCGCGTCGGTGCGCACGCGCTCCGCCGAGTGCTACGGGGGACGAGGTGGGGGTTCATAAAGGTGTTAGCGAGTGTGCGGTGCCCTTTGTGTCAGTAAGTGCCATTCAGTTTAGATACAAAATAATTTTGCCTGTATGTATGTTTGTATGCATGTATGAATTTATGTCATTTATGGCACCCATTGCGTTCCTGATCATCCCTGAAGGGATCAAGATTTCTTCCTTGCTAACTAAGGGAGTTATTTCTTGCCCTCTGGGGGGCTAGGTTCAGGGGGGGCTTCATAAATATACGGCCGGTTGAGCCCTCTGAGACTCTACCTGTGATTAAGGGCTATAGAAATACGATTTAATTGTATTCACGCATTGTTATTTAGTTTATACTTTTATTGTAATACACTGCACTTAATTATTATGAGCTTAATGCCTCATATACAATAATAAGCCTTTTGCTGCTATGCTTTTCCATAATGAAGTCGATTGTGCTATACCATAACAAACCATATGCTATGCAATACCATAATAAACGTAACTATTCTAAGCTATACCATAACAAACCATATGCTATGCAATACCATAATAAACGTAACTATTCTAAGCTATACCATAACAAACCATATGCTATGCAATACCATAATAAACGTAACTATTCTAAGCTATACCATAACAAACCATATGCTATGCAATACCCTAATAAACGTAACTATTCTAAGCTATACCATAACAAACCATATGCTATGCAATACCATCATAAACATAGCTATTCTAAGCTATACCACAACAAACCATATGCTATGCAATACCATAATAAACGTAACTATTCTAAGCTATACCATAACAAACCATATGCTATGCAATACCATAATAAACGTAACTATTCTAAGCTATACCACAACAAACCATATGCTATGCAATACCATAATAAACGTAACTATTCTAAGCTATACCAAAACAAACCATATGCTATGCAATACCATAATAAACGTAACTATTCTAAGCTATACCATAACAAACCATATGTTATGCAATACCATAATAAACGTAACTATTCTAAGCTATACCATAACAAACCACGTGTTATGCAACACCATAATAAACAGTATTATGTGCTATGACATAATTAACCGTCTGCTACGCAGCGCGCTTTACCTTCATGATCTCCATCATTCTGGTCATCTCCTTCAACTCCCTCTCTCTCTCCTGAAGTCTCTGGTGGTTCTCAGCCTGCAGCCCCGTCAGAACTTTCTGGAAAGGCACAAAGTTCGATGTCAACAACAGTTGTCATGATTCCATGTGAGCAAATCTATACAAACAAGGAGACAATATTCCCCACAATGTAGACTAAAACAGAAAACAAGGGGATGATAAGATCAACGAGGAATACAATTCCGTACAGTATGCCTAGAGAATAAATAGTATCTTAATGCTAATATTGTTACTATCCACAACATCCTCATCAATGGTATCATTCATATTTCGAAATACTATTACTGTCAGTTAAACACGTTATTAACGGCGTCAACGCAAACCAATTTTAACGGCGTTAATTATCTTTTGTCACGCGATTAACACAAATGTTTTAATTAAAAAAAGTTTTTTCTTTGGCTCAAAACAAAGAAGCAGTAGCCTGACTGCTATGTTCAAGGCAGTATGTTTGTATGTTCATCGTTTAATGGCACTATAGGCTTTTTTTTTTGTATCGTCCTGTTTTGATCAGTATATGCCAAAGGCAAGCTGATGCCCTTCTCCATGTTGATAAGAGCATTAAAATGAGAACAATTAATGGGACAAAGAAATCAAGGGATATTTAGCATAGAAAAAAATATGCGATTAATCGTGAGTGAACTATGGCATTAATGTGATTAATCGCGATTAAATATTTTAATCGCTTGACAGCACTACAAAATACACACACACAGGTAAAAGCAGAGGGCGAGGCTGGAGGAAGTGACGGTTGAAAACCAGTGGAATGCAGTCTGGAGTGTTCTGTGTCACCGGGCGCTGCCCGCATGTCAGGGAGACACAATGGGAGCAGCACCCAGCTAGCACCTATGGGTGACTGATGACCCAGTGAAACCCATCAGAGAGGGAGTGTCAACGGCCGACGCTCCAC
>NC_044051.1:41446360-41473860 GCF_902167405.1 Gadus morhua
ACAAACCAGACACATCATTATACACAGATATACACAGACATGCACACACAAACACACATAACCACACATACACTTATATCCATACATACATTTGCGTATATATGGATCCAACATTTCAGATTATTATTATGAAACTGTGTTGAAAGCTTCATCCACTCGTCTTAATGAGGGTAGATTCCCGATGAATGAAGTTAGCTTTTGCGCTCTGACTATTCCCCTCCTCCTAATCCACATCAATAATCCACATCATCACTCTGTGAAGTTGACCTGTTTATTGCAAAACAAGACGAAATCGGTACAACACAATGATCCATTTCCAATGTCATCAAATGACGCAAGAGAATCGTTCCTGAGATAGAGGTCAAAATGCTCCAAACTCACTGACCTACCGATTTACCCTAAACTCTCTTTAAGCAAGATTATCAAAAAGATAAATATAAATAAAATGAAGGCGCAGTTACTAGGAATGATTCTCAGTCCGACTTGTAAGTGGCTTTGAATAAAAACACTGAAAAGCTAAATGACAACATGTAAATTACACTTTATTTACATACAAGCCATGGCATTGCTGACAGACCAGCCCAGCTCTGTCTATTTTGTAGGCTTATCAGCTTTAGTACAAATGTCGGTTGTTTGTAATGGCTCACAATCCTTTTGATGGGACAAAATGATTCCATTTTGCAAGCAACCTCTATATATATCTTTAATACTGTTGAAATTAAATGGGACAATGTTTATTTATTTTGATGTGTGTTATAAATCCTCTTATCAGTCTGGAATCACAGGCAGGCAAGGAGTCAAATCTGGAATCAATGGGAAGGATGGATTCCCTGTCATACTCATTGTTTTGCATTTCAAATTTGAGAGCTAGAGATATATATCTTGGGCATTTGTTGGGATAAAGACAGACAGAGGAAGGCATTGACATTAAAACGACTTATTGTCCACTCAACAAGGAAACCCGAAGGTGAGTCTGTTGGTCTTATTTTATGGTACCACTGAGCAGTAACCTATATTAAGTTTAACATTAAATTATAAATAATTAAATCATTAAATCAACAACTGCCTTAAATTGCTTTATAATTGCTGAAAGGCCATATTAAGAATATATTTTTAAATTTCCCCTTACCCTGTTAAAGGGAAACCAGCTTTTTTCCATTTTACGATCATTTTGGGTCTACGGGACTAGTGCAGAAAATTATTTGGAGATTATTCCAGTATTAATAATAATAATAATAATAATAATAGATTCAATTGATATAGCGCTTTTCACACACTCAAAGCGCTTTACATAGGGGCACAAAAATAGATAAACAAGAAAAAAAGTCTGAGTTGATGGGGCTAGGGATAGTGAGTGATCTAGGGGTGGGCAGAGGAGAAGAGATGAGTCTTGAGGCGGGACTGGAAGATGGTGAGGGACTCAGAGTCACGAATATGTATTGACAGATTATGCTGCAGCTGTAATCAGCGAAAGGGCTGAAGTATAATCCTTTTGGGCAATATAGAGCCCGTCAATGTATGGCCTCATAAAGTGCTTGTTTTTTTCAACTGACTGATGCTCAGATTGTTATCACTGTCTATCAACATTAAAATATGCTCTACAGAGAATAAAAAACGTTTTGATTTTTCCTTTTGCTTGATCCGGTCTGTTTTTTATTGGGTCGAACCAAGTCTCGCTCAAGGAATACTCTTGCTCGGAAGTCTCATTGTTGCAGGTCATTTCCCTATCGTCATTAATATCGAAATCTTGAATACAACACTAAGCTAGGCTTTCTGTAGTCCAACAAACAAACTCTCTTCTCTCCCGCTCTCATTCACGTTTCCACCGTTCTCTTCCTGAACTCCCGCGATACTTCTCCTTGAGTGAGACTTGGTTAGACACCAGCCATCTCTGTTGAGTTCTCAGAGCGTGACGGGAGCAACGGCTTTCTGACCGTAGATAACTGTCATTTAAGCATAAAAAAGTGATTTCTTCCTGTCAATTAGTGTGAGGTGAACCAGGATTTTACTTGGAAACGTTTATTATTTGTTCAATGGTTGTTCACTCTGTTCTGAGAATAAATCGCTGCATTCTTCCTTTTCCATCTGCCTCGTTTGCCTTGGATTACTTTTTTGGCGCTTATTGCCTTACGGAAAACACGAGGACTGAAATGTCCTGCAAGAGGTGCAAATAGGTTGCCACTTCACACACACAGACTCCTTCCCCCCGGTCCTGTTGGTCAGAAGGTGAACCCCACCGAGGTGGATTCACCGCCCCCTAGTGGCTCCCCACGCAATAACAGGACTGAAGCATGGCTTTGATAAACGACCTCATATCTTACTATCGACTCATTTATCAGACGCGTCCATCCTACTGCCCCCTCCCACGCACCCAGAGAAGGAGAGGTTCCTCCTCTGCAGCTCAGCGCCTCAAACACACACCTCTGTGTGTTTCAACATGGAGGCTCAGGGCCCTGTTAGACGGGGAGGTGCATCAACCAGCCTGCAAGGCTCGTCTCTGGAGAGACGCCAGTAGCTGGGCTGTTTCCTGTCGGCCCTCGTCTAGAACTCTCTCCATACTCCGTCCCTCATCGGGCGTATGAGTCTGAGGTGGAAATGCACTTGCTGGTGTCCTGGTCATTAATGTTGTGTAGACGAAGCCTCTGTTGTGCTTTTTATTCAGTGAACCCCCGACCTTAAAGTGTAAACTGATCCTCTGCTGAACACAAGAGAAAATTCAGTGGATCCTCTGAGTTGTTTATCACCATTATGCTTTATTAACCAGGACAACAGAAGAACAGACCCTTACATGAACACAATAAACACAAGGACTCAAACAATAGAAGAACAGTCCCTTACATGAACACAATAAACACAAGGACTCAAACAATAGAAGAACAGTCCCTTACATGAACACAATAAACACAAGGACACAATCAATAGAAGAACAGTCCCTTACATGAACACAATAAACGCAAGGACTCAAACAATAGAAGAACAGTCCCTTACATTAACACAATAAACACAAGGACTCAAACAATAGAAGCAGCAGACAGACATTACTAATCATAAACAGGTGTGTTCTGCTGCTGTGTTTTTCCCCACAGAACACAAGGAATCAATACTCAGTTTAAAGTCATCGCAACATGATCTATAGTTTTTCGACCGCTTGCATTACGAATATAATATAAAATCTGCTTTACATCGTGTGAGGCTTATCAAAATATAAACTGATATCAGAGCCCCGCAGTATGAAACTGTTAACGTCTGAAAATAGACACAATATTGTAGTATAAAAATGTTACAATTTACCACCAATCAATCAGGGCCCCGTTTCCCGATAACGATGGATCCACGCTCGTACGATCATTCTCACGATGGATCTTGCGATCCATCGTCAATTTCTTTGGAGCGTTTCCCGAAACTCCTCTTAACGTGAACGCGCATTCGCTGCACTCACGACGTCGTAGGATTGTAACTGTCTACTGACACGGTGCTGAAATGGGCTCCGTAGGAGGGGGAGACGCAGGAATGTCGCAGGAAAATTGTGTTAAAAATGGTTAAAATATATCCCCATCAAGGACAACAGCAGAGTAGCCTACGAAAAAAATAGACTGCAATTATATGAATGCTAAAGACATTAAAACACAATTGATTAGGCTTAAACCGACATATATCAGTCCTAATCCTGAAGGCACTTTGCGTTTCACGGCATTTTCCCCCCTTAAATAATTCCTCTTCACACCTGTGAATAACCCGGGAGACGTCCATGATGAGGAATACAACGAAGCCCACCGTCTTGCCCGGTGCATCGTTGAGCGCACGATCGGGAGGTGGAAGTTGCTCTTTAGATGCCTTCACAAGTCAGGCGGAGGGCTCCAGTTTTCTCCGGCCAAGTCATGCGCCGTGATATGTGTGACGGCTATGTTGCACAACATTGCAGCTAAGGCTGGGGTGGCATTGCTTGAACCGGAGGACGTTGAGGACGATGACGATGAGGAAGATCGGTGTGAGGACGGCCTCCCTCATAACTACGCGGCTGGTTTTCATGCGCGTCGAATAGTGATTGAGACTTTTTTTTAACCCCCTCCACCCTCCCTCATGTCACTAAACATTTCCGTCAACGTGACCAATCCCCACCATATCCCAGCCTTTTGCCTGCTCCTTTGCTTGTTTTTTATAATTTTTTTTATTTCTTTATTTTCTTATTTTTTTTAATTTCTTTTATTTCGTTATTTTTTATTTTTTTTAATTTGTTTAATTTAATTTATTTTTTACATTATTTTATGCTACGTTTTATGAGTAGCCTATGTCAGTCTGCACAAATCCCCCCACTTTCTCTCACACATTTTGAGTGCCCTGCCTGCGCAAACATTTTCTGGACTGTCCCGTTTTATTTTGGCCATTTGAACATCTTTATTAATAAATTAATTAATAATCTTTATTAATTACCAAACTAAGAACATAAAGGCGCAATGCGTTTTAATAAAACGCATCCAATAGACGGAATGTCCGATGGTGACGCCACTGAGGCTATAGCTGACGTTGCTCTTAGCGTCCTACGAGTACCTACGAGCACCCCTGGAGTACTCGTTAGCTACGAGCGTTTTCAAGACGTTCGTTCCCCACGATGCTTTCGGGAAACGCGGTGAAAACTCTACGATGCCCTTTCGACGCACTTCACGATCCACTTAGGCTAACGACGCTTTCGGGAAACGGGGCCCAGAAACATTAGAAATATAGTCTTTGTAAAGATTTAAAAAATCTCTTCCTTTCATGGTTAATCAAGATCAACTTTAAGAAGCCCCAGAAAATGTAGCATTTGGATTATAGTTGAGTACATGAATATAAATCATCAAAACACAGTGTGTGTGTGTGTTTATATATACATGTGTGTGTAGTCTGTGCGTGTCTGTGTTCATATGTGAGTAAGTGTGTGTGTTCATAACTTGAGTAAGTGTGTGTTCATAGATGCGCGTGCGGCGTGTACATGTGTGCGCGCGTTTGCATGTGTGTGTCTGCGTGTATATTTGAGTGTTTATAATATGTACGCGCGTGTGTGTGTTCATATATACGTGTTTGTTTGTGTTCACATACACGTGTTTGTGTGGCTGCGTGTTTGGGTTCCTATATAGTATAGTATGTTTATATGTGTGTGTCTTTATGTTAATTCATATATGCGTGTGTGCGCTTGCATGTGTGTGCGTGGTAATATACGCGTGTGTGTGTGTTCACATGTGCATGTTTGTGTTCACGTGTGTCATCAGACTCAGAGCGAGAGCAAGAGCGAGAGAGACTATAATTTACAGAGACGCTGAGGACACAAAGGTGTGGATAAAAAAGTGAACCAAACGTCCGAGATCAAAACGGGGAACATTATCCCCGAAAAGGGGGGAAAACTAATCTCCAGTGTGACTACCAATCAGATTGAAGAACCCATCCGAGGCTACAGCATTCGAGCATTCGAGGCTATAGCCCCGGATCTTTTGGGAATAGCCCCGGATCGCTGTGCCGTCTAAAAAAATTAAAATAATAATAATAATGATGAAAATAGCTCCGTAGAGTATACTTCTTTGTGATTAAATTACCAGCAGCCACAGATGCAACATTGTAGCGAGTGGAAACCACAACATTCTGGCGTGTCCATATATGGGCAGATTTAGAATCATTTTTTGCAAAATGTTGCAAATTCAACGTGGGTATTCTTTCGTCTCTACGCACAGCGCATCTCGTCGTTATTGCTGTGTTGTGCTGCCAGCCTTTTAGTGAGATCAGAGAGTGTTGAGAAGGACAGTAATAAAATATCTTTGGTGAGATGGATATAAGAAGAGAGACCCGCAGTGAATTCAACCCGGTCCACTTGACATCGGGTCGGTGCATGACAGAGGTACCGGAACACTTCCATAGCCCGGGCTTTTATTGGTTTCAATCACTGAACTTTAGAACGAAACTCTCTGCTCAGCAAAGATGGGAAATACTATCAAATGTATTATTGAAACCAGTGTGAATATTAGTAACCATGGTTACCAGGCAATCGAATAACGCGCGCACGCGCACGCACACACACACACACACACACACACACACACACACACACACACACACACACACACACACACACACACACACACACACACTGACTGTGTGCGTGCGTGCGTGCGTGCGTGCGTGCGTGCGTGCGTGCGTGCGTGCGTGCGTGCGTGTGTGCGTGTGTGTGCGCAGGGGCCATGCTCAGTCAGGAGGTCCTTTGTCCTTGTGTGTGTGTGTGTGTAGGTGTGTGTGTGTGTGTGTGTGTGTGTGTGTGTGTGTGTGTGTGTGTGTGTGTGTGTGTGTGTGTGTGTGTGTGTGCGCGTGTGTGTGTGTGTGTGTGTGTGTGTGTGTGTGTGTGTGTGTGTGTGTGTGCAGGGGCCATGCTCAGTCAGGAGGTCCTTTTTTTTTTTCTACAACCGACACAGAGAGGCTGAGGACCACCATACCGTCACCCCCGGGAGGAGGTCCTCCTGGGTGAAGGAGGAGCAGAAGGTGTGGAGGCGTGTCAGTGTGTCTGAGGACCCTCCTCCACCTGGGGACACTCTGTAGAAGGACAGAGAGCCAGCAGGCCGGTCCAGATACACTCCTACTCTGGTGGAGCCAGCGGGGGGGAGGGGGAGGACTGGTCCTCTACCGTTGTACCAGGCAGAGTAACGACCATCAGTACAATAAAGACTCCAGGACTTGTTGTTCCCTCCAAGCCTGCTGTCAGCACCCTCTCCTCTCCTTGTGATTCCTCTGTATGTCACACCTATATCAACCCATCCTTCCCTCTCTACCTCCCAGTAACAGCGGCCAGTCAGAGCCTCTCTACCCAACACCTGGGGCCAGGTGTCAAATCTGTCTGGGTGATCCGGATACGACTGGTCCTCTCTAACCCACGTCACCTTCCTGTTGTCCTCAGACAGAGAGAGGTCTCTGTGGGCCGTGTTGGGGTCCAGTGTGAGGTCACAGGCATCTGAGGGAGAACCAGACATGATGAGCTGCTGAACCGCTCTTCATCCTCATCATCATCATCATCACTAGCACTGTTCTCCTGCGCTCTGTGTACATATACATAGATATGAACACATACATACATATACATATGTACACATACATAGATACACACACCTCAACAATAACGTTATGAAAACATCAACAACAATATTATGAAAACATCAACAACAAACATCACTCCTTGGATCCAGGCTGCTCTTCTTCTTTTTATTCTCTTTCTTTTTGTGATCGCTCTCTCTTCTTCTTCAGCCCCCTCCCCATCAGCCCCCTCCCCCTCACCAACCCCCCTCAGCCCCCTCCCTCTCATCCCCCCCTCAGCCCCCTCCCCATCAGCCCCCTCCCCCTCACCAACCCCCCTCAGCCCCCTCCCTCTCATCCCCCCCTCAGCCCCCTCCCTCTCATCCCCCCCTCATCCCCCTCCCTCTCACCCCCCCCTCAGCCCCCTCCCTCTCATCCCCCCCTCAGCCCCCTCCCTCTCACCCCCCCCTCATCCCCCCCTCAGCCCCCTCCCTCTCATCCCCCCCTCAGCCCCGTCACCCCCCCTTCCCCTTCCCCTCACTGCCCGGTCACAACCCTCCCCCTCCTCCCTCAGCCCCTTCACCCCCCTCCCCCTCCCCCTCATCCCCCCCTCAGCCCCTTCACCCCCCCTCCCCCTCACACCTAGTCCTCACCCTCAGCCCCCCCTCAGCCGGTCCCCCCCCCCCCCCCTCCTCCTCACCCCTAGTCCTCCCCCTCTGCCCGGTCCCCCCCCCTCCCCTCCCCCTCCCCCTCAGCCCCTTCACCCCCCCTCCCCATCACCCCTAGTCCTCCCCCTCAGCCCGGTCCCCCCCCTCCCCTCCCCCTCCCCCTCAGCCCCTTCACCCCCCTCCCCCTCCCCTCAGCCCCTTCACCCCCCCTCCCCCTCACCCCTAGTCCTCACCCTCAGCCCCCCCTCAGCCGGTCCCCCCCCCTCCCCTCCCCCCCCCCCTCAGCCCCTTCAC
Source organism: Gadus morhua (assembly GCF_902167405.1). NCBI lineage: Eukaryota > Metazoa > Chordata > Actinopteri > Gadiformes > Gadidae > Gadus > Gadus morhua. The sequence continues at coordinate 41,454,349 of NC_044051.1, forward strand.
CCCCCCTCCCCCTCACCCCTAGTCCTCACCCTCAGCCCCCCCTCAGCCGGTCCCCCCCCCTCCCCTCCCCCTCCCCCTCAGCCCCGTCACCCCCCCTCCCCCTCACCCCTAGTCCTCCCCCTCAGCCCCTTCACCCCCCCTCCCCCTCACCCCTAGTCCTCACCCTCAGCCCCCCCTCAGCCGGTCACCCCCCCCCCCCCTCCCCCTCACCCCTAGTCCTCACCCTCAGCCCCCCCTCAGCCGGTCCCCCCCCTTCCCTCCCCCTCCCCCTCAGCCCCTTCACCCCCCCTCCCCCTCACCCCTAGTCCTCACCCTCAGCCCCCCCTCAGCCGGTCGTCCCCCCCCCCCCCCCCCCCCCCCCCCCCCCCCCCCCCCCCCCCTCCCCCTCAGCCCCGTCACCCCCCCTCCCCCTCACCCCTAGTCCTCCCCCTCAGCACCGTCACCCCCTCCCCCTCCCCCTCCCCCCTAGGCCTCCCCATCAGCCCCGTCACCTCCCTCCCCCTCCCCCCCCCCTCAGCCCGGTCACCCCCCTCCCCCTCACCCCCCCCCCTCAGCCCCTTCACCCCCCCACCCCCACACTCCTCCCCCCTCAGCCCGGTCCCTCCCCCCCCCCCCTCACCCCTAGTCCTCCCCCTCAGCCCCTTCACCCCCCCACCCCCACACTCCTCCCCCCTCAGCCCGGTCCCTCCCCCCCCCCCCTCCCCCCTAGTCCTCCCCCTCAGCCCCGTCACCTCCCTCCACCTCCCCCCCCCCCCCCTCATCCCGGTCACCCCCCTCCCCCTCACCCCTCAGCCCCTTCACCCCCCCTCCCCCTCAGCCCCCCCTCAGCCCGGTCATCCCCCCTCCCCCTCCCCCTCCCCCCTAGTCCACCCCCTCAGCCCCCCCCCCTCAGCCTCTCTCTCACCCCTTCCCCTCCCCCACACCGGCCCCTGACCCGGTCAACCCCCCTCTCCTTCACCCCCCCACCCCCACACTCCTCCCCCCTCAGCCCGGTGACTGTGATGGTCGACAGTATTAATATACGTAAGATACATGATGTCAGCCATCATCTTCATTCCCAGTAGGATGTGACCTCACTTCCTGCTGTGTGGATGGACTTTCCATCTCAATAGTGAGTCTGTGATGTGATGAATCAAACAGACACTTACACTTCTTTAGAGCTGGTTTCAGCCTCAACACTCCACCGTACTCCACACTGGGGGGGAAACACAGTGAGAGCAGCATGTTGAAACATTCACCTTCATCATCTGCCGTCTCATCACGTTCTACACAACATGAGTGACAGCTGCCTCTTCAAACCACTTCAAGTAGCAGCAGCTTGAATCATGTAGAAGACTTTGTCCCTCAGTGGTGAGCTGTCCTCTCCATACCTGAGAGTGTCCAGTCTCCAGTGTGGATCCTCCAGTCCAGCAGAGAGCAGCGCAGCTCCAGAGTCTCCTGGGTGATTGTAGCTCAAGTCCAGCACTCTCAGATGGGAGGGGTTGGAGCTCAGAGCTGAGGCCAGAGAAGCACAGCCTTCCTGTGTGACCAGGCAGCCAGACAAGCTACACACACACACACACACACACACACACACACACACACACACACACACACACACACACACACACACACACACACACACACACACACACACACACACACACACACACACACACACAATTTATTGTATCTGGTTGAGAGCAGTTTGTACTAAAGTAAACACATTTATAAAGTGTATTCATTCCATTTGGAGGACAAGTAAAAGCTTTATTGATACTTCATGGAGACAAAGCTGTGTCACCCTGAGAGTCTGAGAACAGGAAGAGGAAGTGGGGAGATGACATCACAGACAGCAGAACTGCCTTCACTTGGATGTGACAGGATCTTAAACAAATGCTCCTTTCTCAATAGCTACAACTCAATGAGATATTGTTTGGTTAGAGTCAGGAGAAGTCTGCTGTGTTTGGTACGTTAAGACCGTTTCTTCACAGGTTCTAACATTGTGTAGAACCAGGGAGTGTTTTGTCAGCAGAGAAAAGAGCAACAGAAATGAGGCAGGAGCAGCACTTACTGGAAGCTAGAATAACCATTTTGAAGAAGAGGCTGATAACTGACCTGAGAGTTTCCAGTGTACAGTGCGGACTCCCCAGTCCAGCAGAGAGCAGCTTCACTCCTGAATCCTTCAGATCATTGGTACTCAGGTCCAGCTTTTTCAGACTAGAGGAGTTGGAGCTGAGAACTGAGGCAAGATCTTCACAGCATCTCTCTGACAGATCACAGCCATTGAGGCTGCACACACAATAAACAGAACACGTTAGGAACTGTGATTCATTTTGCATTTGAAATTTGTTGTTAGAAATGTTTTATTAGTTTACCTAAATGTCAATACAGTAGATCTTCAAAATATGACTAATTTAGAATTCAGATAACTAAAAATTCAGCAAACTCCAGAAAATGTCCATAAAAATACTCAGTTCTAAGAAGAAAAAAATATTTAACTTTACTCTAAAGTCCACCTTACTGTCTGACTACATGATTATGAATAGAATAGGAATCTATAAAACAAACACCTTATACCATCATTAACACACTGAATCCAAGGTACACCTTTTACTGTCATGGCAACACAAATAGAGTGAGATTGAGGTCCTGTGTTTGATAAGATGAGTGGTAATGGCGCTGCGATGCACGCAGACTGCCAAGGTTTAGTTCAGTGCTGGGTTGAATAGCGGCAGTATTGCAGCGCCAGCTTGATCGCTCTATTGGGAAACACGACCCACTTAAGTTCCCCTGAAGACACTCTGCTTTAATCAGAAAACTAAAACACTGGTTTGTACTTTGTGCAAAGTTTCATTTAAATGTCACCGCAGCACTATTCAAGAGCATGTAAAGAAATGCACTATTCAGGATGACCCAGAGAAGAAGATTAATCCTAATTGGATTATATTATCCAATCTGAAGCCGGTTATTATAAGTAGGTATTTGATTGAGGAGGAGGAGGAGGAGGAGGATAAAGAGTTGGTTAGTGAGGAAAGAGATGTCGCGGCGCTGGTGGTAAAAACAGAAACAGACCCCCTATCAGTGCTTACGTTAATTTGTAAAGTGGGAGGTCCCGGAGCGCAGAGGGGGGGTGGATCCAGTGACTCAAAACGGGGGTTGGTAACGGAATACACTGCCTACGTAGCTTCTCCGACTAAAAAAACCTAAACAACGCTGTGTGTACATCCGGGCAATGTTTATTTTATTTACAGAACGTCCATGGGTGGGAAATGTAAAATAAAAGAATACATGGCAACAATCGTTTTCACAAGCAGCAATTATCTATGAGACTATTAAATGAACCAGGATCAACGGATTGCTGCGTGCGCGCCGCAGTGCACCGGCTAAGACATGCACACTGCCATGCACCGACAGTAATGTGCACGCCGCGGTGTACGGACCCTGACCTTAAGGTGCGAGCCTCAGCTTGTATTTTGGGTTAAACAATGTTGCTTTGACGTTGTGGATTTGAAAAGAATCCATTGTTTTACCGTTAATATCAATCTAAATTAATCCACTGCCAAATATGGATCTTGTTAAAACTCAGACGTGAGATTTTACTGGGGCACAGCAGATCAATACTGGTCCTCTGATGGGGAAATTGTGGTGGAACTGTTTGACCATTGAGTGAAACTAACCTGAGAGTTTCCAGTGTACAGTGTGGACTCCTCAGTCCAGCAGAGAGCAGCTTCACTCCTGAATCCTGCAGATCATTGGTACTCAGCTCCAGCTCCCTCAGACTAGAGGAGTTGGAGCTGAGAACTGAGGCAAGAGCTTCACAGCATCTCTCTGACAGATGACAGCCATTGAGGCTGCACACACAATAAACAGAACACGTTAGGAACTGTGATTCATTTTGCATTTGAAATTTGTTATTAGAAATGTTTTATTAGTTTACCTAAATGTCAATACAGTAGATTTTTTAAATATGACTAATTTAGAATTCAGATAACTAAAGATTCAGCAAACTCCGGAAAATGTCCATAAAAATACTCAGTTCTAAGAAGAAAAATGATTAAACTTTACTCTAAAGTCCACCTTACTGTCTGACTACATGATTATGAATAGAATAGGAATCTATAAAACAAACACCTTATACCATCATTAACACGGTGAATCCAAGGTACACCTTTTACTGTCATGGCAACACAAATAGAGACAGATTGAGGTCTTGTGTTTGATAAGATGAGTGGTAATGGCGCTGCGATGCACGCAGACTGCCAAGGTTTAGTTCAGTGCTGGGTTGAATAGCGGCTGTATTGCAGCGCCGGCTTGATCGCTTTATTTGGAAACACGACCCACTTAAGTTCCCCTGAAGACACTCTGCTTTAATCAGAAAATTAAAACACTGGTTTGTACTTTGTGCAAAGTTTCATTTAAATGTCACCGCAGCAAAATTCAAGAGCATGTAAAGAAATGCACTATTCAGGATGACCCAGAGAAGAAGATTAATCCTAATAAGAGTATATTATCCAATCAGCAGCCGGTTATTATTAGTAGGTATTTGATTGAGGAGGAGGAGGAGGAGGAGGAGGAGGATTAAGAGTTGGTCGGTGAGGAAAGTGATGTCACAGCGCTGGTGGTAAAAACAGAAACAGACCCCCTATCAGTGCTTACGTTAATTTGTAACGTGGGAGGTCCCGGAGCGCAGAGGGGGGGTGGATCCAGTGACTCAAAACGGGGGTTGGTAACGGTATACACTGCCTACGTAGCTTCTCTGACTAAAAAAACCTAAACAACGCTGTGTGTACATCAGGGCAATGTTTATTTTAATTACAGAACATTTAACACTAAACTGCATGGGTGGGAAATGTGAAAAAAAAGAATACAAGGCAGCAATTATCTATGAGACTATTAAATTAACCAGGATCACTGGATTGCTGCGTGCGCGCCGCGGTGCACCGTCTACGACATGCACACTGCCGTGCACGGACAGTAATGTGCACGCCGCGGTACACGGACCCGGACCGCAAGGTGCGCGCCTCAGCTTGTATTTTGGGTTAAACTGTGTTTCTTTGATGTTGTGGATTAGAAAATAATCCATTATTTGACCTTTATTATCAAACTAAATTAATCCACTGTCAAATATGGACCTTGTTAAAACTCGAACGGGAGATTTTACTGGGGCACAGCAGATCAATACTGGGGCACAGCAGTTCAATACTTGTCCTCTGATGGGGAAATTGTGGTGGAACTGTTTGACCATTGAGTGAAACTGACCTGAGAGTTTCCAGTGTACAGTGTGGACTCCCCAGTCCAGCAGAGAGCAGCTTCACTCCTGAATCCTGCAGATCATTGGAACTCAGCTCCAGCTCTCTCAGACTAGAGCTGGAGCTGAGAACTGAGGCCAGAGCTTCACAGCATCTCTCTGACAGATCACAGCCATTCAGCCTAAACACACAATAAACAGAACACGTTAAAGTAACTTAGATCTTTTAATTTCAACATAATGAAGGACTTGTGTTGAAAATCTTAAATTTGAGTCGATGTCTTATTAATTTAACTAATATATACATTAGATCTTTATGTTTATTCAATATTGGAGTTTTTTGCAGTGTTTGAGACTCGTATAGTATTTTAATTTTACTTTTTATTGAAGTATTATGTATTTTTTGTGTTGTATTGTAATACATGCTATAGTTCATCTACAGAGATGTTTTGTTTATTAGGGTTACAACCAGCGGCGGTTACAAGGGGAGGGGGCTAGCGGGGGCTTGAGCTCCCCTGAAACAGGCCAAGCCCCCCCTCCCAAAACCCCAAGTCATTTTGTTATGACTAATATTTAATTTAATTTGAAAATATGTTTTTAATAATAATGTGGCGAGAAGCACGGGAACGACCAGACAGGAGCCTATGTTATAAGAGTCTGACACTCTCGTGTCCCATTATCCACACCACCCTGAGAGAGACTTTATGTAAACACACACACACACACCTGAAACACACATCCTATCGCCCACAACCACGACTGCCTCGGTGCCGCCGACCCTCCCAGGATCCGTTCCATGATCGCCACAATAATATATATATTTATATATATCATTAATGAAGACATCGAACTACTTATATGTAACAAAACTGAACGATGAAATCATATTTTTCATTTGTGTAATTGATGATGACCGTTGCTGCTTGTTGTGTGATTTGAATGTTTGATTCGTATCATATTGTAGTGTGTAGTAATATTTTTTGCGTCAAAATATATCAGCCTCTGCTATAAACAATCTAGCCCCCCATAGCTCCTGCAATCATAATTATATGGTGCCGCTACTGGTTACAACTAATAAGTAAATGCTTCAATATCATTTAGCTGGGCGATCTCTACAAAGGATTAAGTACTCTCCTCCTTTGTCTCTTCCCTCTCTCTCCTTTTTCCCTCTCACTCGTGACCTCTCACCCTTCCCCCAGATGACCCGGACGTCTCTGTGTCAACGCATCCTAACGGTCAAACCCAAACAGTGTCCATATAGCCAAACGTAGTGAACAAGGTTAAAATGTTTTAAAATAATGTGTTACCTGTTATTAATAATAAACGTATATTCATGAATCTATCCGTATCAATACTTATTTATACATATAGCTACATATTTCAACACAGCTGTATTTAACTATTATTAGACAATATTCATTTTTGTTTCTTTATTTCTTAATTCATAATAAATAGAGCTTTTCAGTTTGACTTTTCAACCTTGTTACACAATATAACGTTGTGTATATTGAGATACATGTTATAAGATAGCCTCGAAAGAGGTTTTCTATGTTACCATAACATTTATGTTCTACTATAAGGGATATTGTGTATTGTAATAGTGAACCTACAGAGATATTTTGGAGGCTTTGACCACTGGCAGCAGCCTCAGAAGACCCTCCTCTGAAGCAGAGTATTTCTTCAGGTCAAACACGTCCAGCTCCTCTTCTGATGTCACTAGGATGAAGGCCAGAGCTGACAGTTGAGCAAGAGAGAGAGATTTTCCGGAGAGACTTCCTGATGTCAGGTACTGTTCGATCTCCTTCACTAGAGAACGGTCGTTCAGCTCATTCAGACAGTGGAACAGATTGATGCTTCTCTCTGGAGAGAGATCTCCATCTATCTTCTCCTTGATGTAAGACACTGTATTTATATTGGTCACTGAGGTAGTTCCAATCCATCTCAGCAGACCTCGTAGGACAATCTGATTGGTCTCCAGAGAGAGGCCCAGGAGGAAGCGGAGGAACAAGTCCAGTTGTCCGTTCTCACTCTGTAAGGCCTTGTCCACAGCACTCTGGTAGAGGACGAGGAATTCATCTTCCCCATAGCTGGGTCGTTCTTCTGAGAGCAGATTGACATCGTCGTTGATGAAGGACAGAAAGACATAAAGGGCAGCCAGAAACTCCTGGAGGCTCAGATGGACAAAGCAGAACACCCTGGCCTGGTACATCCCACACTCCTCTTTAAAGATCTGGGTGAACACTCCTGAGTACACTGAGGCTTCGTTGATATTGATGCCACAGTCTGCCAGGTCTTCCTCGTAGAAGATTAGGTTGCCTTTCTCCAGCTGGTTAAAAGCCAGTTTTCCCAAAGAAACGATGATCTCTCTGCTCTCTGAACTCCAGAGTGGATCTGTTTCAGATCTCCCACGGTACTTCCTGTCCCCCTGTATCGACTGAACCCTCAGGAAGTGGCTGTACATCTGAGTCACGGTCTTGGGCATCTCTTCTCCTCTCTTGGATGTTTTTAAGATGTCCTCCAGAACTGTAGCAGTGATCCAACAGAAGACTGGGATGTGACACATGATGTGGAGGCTTCGTGATTTCTTGACGTGGGAGATGATTGTGTTGGCCAGCGCCTCGTCTCTGAATCTCTTCCTGAAGTACTCCTCCTTCTGTGGGTCGGTGAACCCCCTCACCTCTGTCACCCTGTCAACACACTCAGCAGGGATCTGATTGGCTGCCGCAGGACGTGTGGTTATCCATATACGAGCGGAGGGAAGCAGGTCGCCCCTGATGAGGTTTGTCAGCAGCACGTCCACCGAGGTGGACTTTGTGACATCAGTCCAGATCGGGTTACTCTGGAATTCCAGAGGAAGTCGACACTCATCCAGACCATCTAAGATGAAGACAACTTGGTACCTGTGGAATCTGCAGATTTCTGCTTCTTTGGTCTCAATAAAGAAGTGATGAACAAGTCCCACCAAGCTAAACTCTTTCTTTTTCAGTATATTCAGCTCTCTGAAAGTGAGGAGAAATGTGAAGTTTATGTCACGGTTGGCTTTGCCTTCAGCCCAGTCCAGAGTGAACTTTTGTGTTAAGACGGTTTTACCAATGCCGGCAACTCCAGTTGTCATTATTGTCCTGATTGATTTATCTGGTTTATCTTGTCCCGGTAAGGGTTTAAAGATGTCCACACATCTGATTGGTGTTTCTTCCTTGGCTGGTTTCCTGGAAGCTGTTTCAATCAGTCTGACTTCATGTTCCTGGTTGACCTCTCCACTGCCTCTCTCTGTGATGAAGAGCTCTGTGTAGATCTCATTCAGAGGTCTTTGCTCTCTTTGTGTGATTCCCTCATCCAAACTCCATAACTTCTTCTTCAAACGAGACTTGAGTTTAGGTTGGCACTCGACAGCAGCAGATTCTAAATGAGGAAGAAAAACAGAAGACATCAGTTGGTGGATGGTGACATCAGTGGAACCAGGTCAATATTTCCTGTTAAATGATCAACATTATGATATTTAGTGGCTTCATTACTAGCAAGGTCTGCACGGTACAGATTAGGGTTGGGCGATTGTCTACAAACTTTCATCATCTGATTGCGCCCCCTAGAGGTCGTCGATCTGATCGTCGTCAATATCACCGTTTCATGTAACGCTGAATGCATCTACTCCTTTCTACTACTTTCAGTTGGTTTCATTGAAGCCGTCTGGTCAACCTGTAACTAATTCAATTTTCAACCGTTTACCTTCAGTCAAACCATTGAACAAATCTATACACTTGTATCTTCAATAATATCAAAGAAATTTTGATAGCTTTTGTACTTTTTTCAGAATCACAGTTTGAGTTTCTTAACCTCATACTTTTCAGTTGCTCTCATTGATTTCCGTTGACGCCAGAGCGTGAGGACGTTCAGGCACACAAACACACACACACACACACACACACACGCACACACACGCAATAGCTCCGCCACATAGCCGCGTTTACAAGGACACTTCTGATCGATTAGAAGTGGAAGAAAAGCTCAATCGGAATACGCCTCAACTGGAATACAATTCTCTGATCGGAATAGAATTCCATGCGGAATAGAAGAGGTGGTGTAGTCCGCTATAATCGACATGTATACACTCATTCTGATTGGTTCGGGGTGGGTGCGGCTACTTTATAACTGAGAGAGATGGCATCAGCAGCTGTAGTAGTTAGCAATTGGTCCGTCTGTACTAGGTCAAGTAAGGTAGATTTCTTGGAGTCCAGGAGACAGGGCGGAGGTAGAGATGTCTGTGGGCGGATAAGGGCTGGGGGGGCATGGGGGCTGTTGGGGAACTACCAAGGCCTAGGGAGATGTGGGGGTTTACCAGCAGGGGCTGAAGGATGTTAAAGAGGCATGGATTTACTGATGTTAGGTTTACTCATATCATATCAGTTAAACATCATAAAATCATACATCATGTTTTAGCATCATCATATCATATATCATGTTTTAGTATCATCATATAACAATCATTTTCTTTGTTCTAAGTATCATCATAAATCTATCTTTTTCTTTTATATCTATCATTCATTCTAAGATTTATCATGTTGTTTTGACATAATCGAGTATGGAAGGAAGCACTTAAAAAGATGAAAGCACTTGTTGGTAAAATGATGTTGTCCTACACTTATGGCATGTTGTATTGTTTGACATTTTATGATCTTACACTTGTGTTGTATTGGTGTATTGTTTATCATTATATGGTGTAATTTACTTATTAGTATAATCTGTGGAACAAGTAAGAACAATCTGAAGGCAGAGTACGTGCCTGAGAGTATTCCTTCCATGGCGAGTTGGAAAAATACCAAGGTCAGAGTGACCTGATGCAGGCCAGCTGCATAAGAGAAAGGGGAGGTTACAGAGGTTAAACTTCTAGATAAGAAGGGCTGGAAAACGCAGAGACCACGAGAGATCAACCCGACGGGGGCTCCATGCAGGGCGGCCCTGGGCCCTTTGCGATCAACGGACTTTCAGACTTAGAAAAATTACAGATACCTACAGCCTTACCCTCCCGGCACAAGGGGAGATCTCTCCCATAGCCCAAGGGGGCTATGAAGGCTACTGGCTGTGGGACCATTCGATGGGACCTTCCTGGCTGTGGGACCATTCGATTCGTTTCCCGAGGAGAGATAGAGAACCCCTCTCTCTCCCTCGGCCGACACCGGAGCAACCCATACCAGGGTGGCTCTCCCCCTGATGTAGAGCCACGGAGCAACCCATACCAGCGTGGCTCTCCCTCTGATGACGCCGGAGCAACCCATACCAGGGTGGCTCTCCCCCTGATGACACCGGAGCAACCCATACCAGCGTGGCTCTCCCTCTGATGGAGAGCCACGGAGCAACCCATACCAGCGTGGCTCTCCCTTTGATGACGCGGGAGCAACCCATACCAGGGTGGCTCTCCCTCTGATGACGCGGGAGCAACCCATACCAGCGTGGCTCTCCCCCTGATGACGCGGGAACAACCCATACCAGGGTGGCTCTCCCTCTGATGACGCGGGAGCAACCCATACCAGCGTGGCTCTCCCTCTGATGACGCGGGAGCAACCCATACCAGCGTGGCTCTCCCTCTGATGGCGCGGGAGCAACTCGTACCAGCGTGGCTCTCCCTCTGATGACGCGGGAGCAACCCATACCAGCGTGGCTCTCCCTCTGATGATGCGGGAGCAACCCATACCAGGGTGGCTCTCCCCCTGATGACGCGGGGGCCCCTCCCTCTGATCAGTGCGGGGGCCACTCGTTTCCCCAAGGGAGCTACGGACATGAGGAGAGATTAAGTCTCCCTCTGTCCTTTCTTCACGCAGCTGAGGGAAGTGTTAGACGTAGTGTAGAGAGGTGAAAAAGTCATGTATCTAAATTATTATAAATTAAATCAGATTTATAGACAAACCCACCAAGATGTGTTCCAGATGTACTTTATATCACTTATTTAGAAGTGTCACTGACGGCATTTTACTAGTCACTGCATTATATGTATTATCATACTTTTTCGATGGCCTTCACCTCTTGCTGCAATGTCCCAGATATTAAACCTGCAAATAAAGCTATATTCAAACCATTCCTTTTCAATCATTCCAAGGACCTGCTACGGGGGAGTGTAGGTTAGAGCTTCAGTGAACGAACTGTTCTAGTATAGGCATCGTGGATCTAAGAGGTTACCTAGTACAAAGAAATCAAACGCATCCCGGGAGTTAGTCATTTCCAAACTCTTAAAACAATCTCAGCAAATTCACCAAGTGCACGGAGGAGAGCTATCAAAACAGACGCGATCGGCACGCCCCATCCCTGGCTACGGGTTATGCCCAGGGGTGGGGCACCGAGGTAAGAGGGGTAGGCGTCTGATGCAAGGTAGTTAGGGGCTGAGCGAGTCTCCTCACCAACCTGTTACAACCGTTACTGGATACAGGTTTCACTGGCACCTCCTTGTATGTGGTGGTAGAATTGACGGATCTGACAACTATTATGCACACCGAACTAGACCGCTGTCAAGGAAAGTGGATTTTTTGCCTGATTCACGTTTTTCTCATCACTCTGCAAGTCGTCCGGTAACTTATCAAGCGTGTCCGGTAGCTAAGACGTCAACATCTTTGGCAGACTATTTCTCTGCCAGTCAACACTACGAATGGTAATTCTAAAAAGACACACCGTGTGAAGCTATTGTTTCGTTTTGACAAGGTGCCGTGTAATAAGCAGGATAATGCATAATATAATGTATCCCTTACATATATCATGTAAGTCCAGACCAACATAAAGGTTGTGCGTGAGAGACACACGGAAGTACGCTTACCACTTTTGTAAATGCCATACATACAGTACATTCAGATTGCATGATAGGAATAGATCTATTCTGATTAGAAATTGAATTGGATCAGAAGTGTCCATGTAAACGCGGCTTAGACACACACGCAATGGCTCCGCCATTCTCTTAAGACACACACACACACAAAGTTTTTCAAAGTGACATGCAGCGGAGGGTGATGTCATTTCGCTGTGCGAGCAGACCGGTAGGCATCGAGCCCTTCCCCTCCCCTCCCCTCCCCTCTCCTCCCCTCTCCTCTCCTCTCCTCCCCTCCCCTCCCCTCTCCTCCTCTCCCCTCCCCTCTCCCCTCTCCTCTCTTCTCTCCTCTCCTCTCCTCTCCCCTCTCTCCTCTCTCCTCCCTCTCCTTTCCTCCTCCTCTCTCTCCTCTCCTCTCCTCCCCTCCTCTCCTCTCTTCTCTCCTCTCCTCCCCTCTCCTCTCCTCTCCTCCCCTCTCCTCTCCTCTCCTCTCCCCTCTCCTCTCCTCCCCTCCTCCCCTCTCTCCTTTCCTCCTCCTCTCTCTCCTCTCCTCTCCTCCCCTCCTCTCTCCTCTCCTCTCTCCTCCCCTCCCCTCTCCTCCCCTCCTCCCCTCTCTCCTTTCCTCCTCCTCTCTCTCCTCCCCTCTCCTCTCCTCTCCTCTCCTCTCCTCTCCTCTCCTCTCCTCTCCTCCCCTCCTCTCCTCTCCTCCCCTCCCCTCCCCTCCCCTCTCCTCCTCCTCCTCTCTCCTCCCCCTCTCCTCCTCCCCTCCTCTCCCCCTCAAACCATTTAACATGATACCCCCACAATAACCCTTCATATCTGGACCAGAGTTCCCGTTGTCCGGTAATTACCGGTCTTTGACCGGAAAAAAATGAGGAGGACGGAAAATTCGAAATGTCTCCGGTCAGAATGACCGATTGGAAATAAGGCCCCGTCCACAAGGAGCCGAAACGGGTGAAAACGATCCGGTTTCGTTTTGTCGTTTTCGTTTTTCGTTTTCAGAAAAAAGTGGAGCGCATCAACCCTGCGCGCATACAGCATGCGCGCTGTACACAAACATTCAGTCACGAGGAGATTCAACCTTTTAAATTGAGCAGAAATACTTTTGAATGTGTTCATTTGAATTGTGTTTAAATATGCTACAGTGGTCATTTGTTTAGCTAATTCATGTAAAACAATGAGGGTTTTGATTGTAACGTAGCCTGTGTGATAAAATAAATAAGTTGTTACATTTCGTGCACTCCCTCAAATTGATCGCTATAGACTACCGTAGGTTTATGAACTAAACGGCGGCAAGCTAATGAAAGCCGGCGGCAAGCTTTGCGGAGTACCGGTATTTAACAACCATGGTGAATCAATTTATGATCACACACCTCTTCTTCTTCTTTATATAGCCTGCCTAGTGCCTACCAATTTTTTTAAATGCAATAAACACAGACAATATCCGACCGATTTTTTTCCAATTTGACCGGTAAAATGAAACCTTCCCGTTCACATGACTGGGAAGGGGGGGGGTGAGGGAGGGGGATCAGTTTTTTACATTTTTTACCTACATATCTGGACTAAACCATTTAACCTGATACCCCCACAATAACCCTTCATATCTGGACTAAACCATTTAACCTGATACCCCCACAATAAATCTTCATATCTGGACTAAACCATTTAACCTGGTACCCCCACAATAACCCTTCATATCTGGACTAAACCATTTAACCTGGTACCCCCACAATAACCCTACATATCTGGATCAAACCATTTGACCTGATAACACCACAATAAGCCTATACTGTATCTGGATCAAACCATTTAACCCCCGAGAGGAAAGATATCTCCACATTGAAGTTAAAAGTCAATTAGTCTGAAAAGAACAAATAAGAGTATCATATTGTTTTTCTAAAATTAAAATTTCTCTTGTTGTTAGGGCCAATTTATTCTTAGTTTTACTTTATTGAAATGACCTCCCCCTGCTGGCCCTGTTTATGTTGGTTTGAGATGCCTCCTGGAACTCAATGTAGGTAGACAGGATGTGAGGCCAGTTAGGGGACCGCATTAGGAAAACACCAGCCACGGTCGGGAGAAATGTTTTGACCACAAATACAAACTAGAATACGAACACGAACACGAATAAGAATTGCCTATGTGAATTATGTACAAAAATACACGCTGGAATATAACCTTTTCGTTTACATTTACACTGAAACCCGCGTACACCTTGGAAAATACATTTTTTGTTATAGTTAGAAGGAAAAGAGATCCTATTTTCGTTGTAATTAGATTATGTTTGATTGAACTGGATCGTGCGTATGAAATACCCCCTCGCCTGGGCTCGCGCGGCGTCTTTAAAGAAGGTAGGACAAGCTACCGAAACACCTGTCTTCAAAGTAAGAGTCTCTTCTGCCCTTCAAAATAATAGTCTCCTCTGTCTTCAAAGTAAGAGTCTCTTACCGCCCCCCAGTGTGTCAGCCAGTTCCTCCTGGTTCATCTCCAGCTCTGTTTGATGCTGCTGTACACACTGAGCACTGGTAACCTTTGACCTCTCATGGTGTCTGTGGAGAGAACACACACACACACACACACACACACACACACACACACACACACACACACACACACACACACACACACACACACACACACACACACACACACACACACACACACACACACACACACACACACACTTCTTTCCTGACCTGTAAACATCAGTATCAGTAGTCTGATAACAACAAACCGGTCTGTTTTCATCGTCTGTTTGAAACTCCTACCTCTCCTCTCTGGAGGGGCGTCCATCTTTAAAGACAGGAGGTTTATTCATAGACCAGTCACTCTTCATGGAGACACAGCTGGGTCCAGGGAAGTCTGCTCTCTGCTGCCTCATTCTGAAAAACAAAAAACATTTGGAGGTTAGGATTTGTGGATGTCGTTTCAATGATCATTTATTGCAGGACTACTCAACTACTTTCTCATGACTTTTGATTTCAATAATCTTTCTCAGTTTATTGAAATGGAAATTTAAGGGGGGGGGGGGGGGGGGGGGCAGAAAAAGTTATTATGGCATTTAAGCACTTACATGTTGTAAGTGCTGTTCTGGGCTTCAACACACACACACACACACACACACACACACACACACACACACACACACACACACACACACACACACACACACACACACACACACACACACACACACACACACACACACACACACACACTTTTCCTGACTTGTGAAACATCAGTAAGGTCTGATAACAACTAACTTGTCTCTTTTATCGTCTGTTTGAAACTCCTACCTCTCCTCTCTGGAGGGGCGTCCATCTTTAAAGTTATCAGGTATATCCATAGAGCGGTCACTCTTCATGGAGACACAGCTGGGTCCAGGGGAGTCTGCTCTCTGCTGCATCCTAATGAGAAACAAACACCATCTGGAAGTTAGGACTTGTGGATATCGTTGCATCGTCATTTATTGCAGGGCTACCCAACTAATATCTCACTTGCCATTTAATTAATCTTTTTATGTTTTTGGAAGTATAAATATGAAGGGTAGCTGAAAAATGAAAAATGCACTTAATCACTATTTTGTTGACATAAAAACACACTAAGTATCCTTCATACTGTGCATAGTCACAGATTCACAATGAGTTTAGCTAACATAGAAAATAGAGCCATCAGTTTCTACATTTCTACCCACCTGTGTTATTCTTCATGGATTATTTGTTTCAATAAATCACCTCACCTCCAAAGATCAATTAAACTGATTCAATAAATGGGGCAGTTTGAAAGACATCGAACCTTTAACATTAAACCTGTAAAGTCTGCTACAAATTGTCTTATAATTTATTTCATTCATACAATTCAAACAGCAGAATAAACGGCCTCAGCCATGAACCAATCAAGCCTGGATGCAGACAGAGGACAGGGAGAGAGAGAGGAGATGGAAGAGGGGTTTTCTATATATGTTTTTATAGGTTTTAAAACAAATAGGGTACAGATTAATAAAGTGCTGCATGAGACTCAGGCATCCTACCAACAAAAGTAGAACAATATAAACCCGGTGTGCAATGTGCATGGCAGTGTTTCCCCCACGTTCACACAGCAGCGGCGCGTCGCCGCTGCTGAATTTTCTCCGCCGCTGCAATAAAAATCCTCCTAATTTTATTTAATTTTTTTTTTTACGTAGCTCCTTTTAGAAAATGTACAGCGCGTAACGTCAATTGCGCAGCACGCGGCACATCGTCACGTAACCAACATCAAAGAAGAAAAATACACAGCGAGTGTGGCAGTTGTTGGCAGTAGGCTACCCTACACGGTTGCAAAGTTACATTGATTCTAGCAGTAGCGAGTGAAGCGGAAGATCGAAGAAAGAAGGAAAGAGAGACAGACAGAGAGAGAGACAGACAGACAGACAGACAGACAGACAGAGAGAGAGAGAGAGAGAAAGTAAGTTGCTAAAATGTGTCGCTACATGACCACCAGTGTTAAAAACCCTCTGAGCCCAATCATTTTATTGTATCTATAAACCGCAACCTCCGTGCCGTTTTTCCTCTAGTATTGTGTGTGTGTGTGTAGGCCTATGTGTGTGTGTGCGTGTTGTCGCTCTTTTTGGGATCACTCATAGCCTTTACAGGAGCTTATATCCAGTCAGGAATTTATAGCCTAGGTATTTTCGGGAACTTTGAAAAATTAATCCATACTGTTAGATCCGATGTTGTTCTTTATTGCCATATAAAATCTGTTTTCATCGCGTATTTTAGTTAGGGATTTATGCTAATCGCCTGTAAGCATGTGGTCATTAGCATAAATGCAGGGGAAAAAACCTAAGGACTTCTTAAAAGATCATGAATAGTTTCTATTATGTATATAACTTATATTTATTTTATAATTTTCTCATCACTTTTTGACTCCCAAGACTAAGAAGAAGTGTTTTAAGCAATAACAAGCTTATCATCGCTCTCTTGTCCTCTTCCCCTGACTCTCACTGTCCCACAAAGGAGCTGAGCTCACCTGAGGTCTATTTGTAGTGCTAAGGCTCACACTGATTGGTATTCAATTAGCTTTATTTTTTATTTTTCATGTGTGTGAGTCTGTGTTCTTTTCAAATTTTAGTTATGTTTATAATTTAAAAAGATGTGTTTTGCCCATTGTTGCAGGAGATTTCATTTTTGAACAAAGTGTCTTATGTAAAAAATAGTTATGCTTTGGGCATTGCAACCATGTTTAGTGTTTAAGCATTAGGCAAAAATCTGTAAATAAATTGTGCAAATTATATTTGCGTTGTGGCATTTTTTGTTTAAATATTACTATACAAAAATATAAAAATCTGTAAATGAAGACACAAAAGGCAAAGTTACAACACCAATAATCCCATCTACAGTAATACACAGGACTGTTTGAATAGGATTTAAGTGCATATTCTCCTCTCAAAGTGCACCAGATTCATGCATTCCAATGTAAAGGGTACAAAAAACATTGGGCCGGGGGGGCATGCCCCCGGACCCCCCTAGAGGGATCAGGGACCACACCGCCGCTGCTGAAAGAAATCCTGCGCGAAACACTGCATGGTGTATACATAATGGTGAGCGAGGGTACCAGATCGACAGGTTTAACTTTGTTAGGAATACCCGAAGCCTCGCTTTGACTGTGAATATTTGTGTGCATTCATCAATAGAAGAATTGTTAAAAATGGTTTGTGATATAGAGAGGTCTGCACAAGGGATGCAGGATAGCTCTCCTTGGAGTTTGAGTCCCCTCCAATGTCTCTGACGCTGCCCATGTTTGATTGACAGCAGTGTGTCCTACCGCTTGATAAGGCTTGTTTGTGCTGTTATGATGGTAGACAGTAAACACATTATCAAGATCGTTCTCCGAAACAATATGCATTTGTTTGCATTAACGGCGGCAATTACGACGGGCGTGCGAGCTGAATTTAGGGCAACCAAACAAGCATTGGTGTTCATTGTTAATTCCAAGGGCTATCATCATTTCCTGTCTGCACAAATAAATGTCATAGGTTTGCTTGTTGTACTGCGTCAAGATGACAACTATTTCGACCAGATGGCGTGTCCATGCACTGGTTCATCATAGGGCTTTGTCCCGCCTTACTGAATAGATATATCATTATCCACTCCCAGTTTAAGTGGCGATTTCCATTGTGTACCTGTAGCCCTACCATTGTGGCTCTCGCAACGCTTTGCCACAGCAGAGACAGATATCGGCCTACGCACAGAGAGGGCGGGTCCTGGGGGAGGGGCTAACTGGACAGAAGGGTATCCTATTGGAGGAAATTAAACTAGCTCTCAATCTTGCTCAGGAACATCTTTCTCCAGGGTGTAATTGACCCTGATTGTTTATGTTTTGATTAATAATCTGCACGCCAGATGAAAATGATGAGAGGACAGCTTAATAGGCCTGATTTATTAGCTGAATCCTTACCTTTTCTTTGAGGGTTGATGATTTCCATCTTCAAACTTAACAGGTGGAAGATTTCCATCTTCAAACTTAACAGGTGGATTCATAGATTGGTCACTCTTCATGGAGACACAGCTGGGTCCAGGGGAGTCTGCTCTCTGCTGCTGGACTCTTCTAGAAAAACAAGAACCAGGATTTATGGATGCTTAATAGAAGCTGTATCTTTATTATATCTGGTAAATCCTTACCTTTTCTCAATTGACTGATTTCCATCTTCAAACTTAACAGGTGGATTCATAGAGTGGTCACTCTTCATGGAGACACAGCTGGGTCCAGGGGAGTCTGCTCTCTGCTGCTGGACTCTAGAAAAACCAAAAGCATCTGGAATTCAGGATTTGTTGAAGTTGTTTAAATTGATCATTTATTGCAGGACTATTCAATTACTTTCTCATGAGGGGCAGATTATAAAAATGGAAACATAAGGAAAAGTTATAATGGCATTCAAGCACTTGCATGTTGACATAAAAACATAGCAAATACCCTTGATATTGTGCTGAGAGTGTTTATTCACAATGGGTTTAGCTATCATAGAAAATAGGGCAGGCAGTTTATACACAACACACACACACACACACAGCTGTTACTAAGACTAATGATGGAGTCATGATGTATCACTGCTGAGCTCTGAGATGGACAACCGTCACACACACACACACACACACACACACACACACACACACACACACACACACACACACACACACACACACACACACACACACACACACACACACACACACACACACACTTGTTCTTTCCTGACCTGTAAACATCAGCATCAGCAGTCTGATAACAACAAACCGGTCTGTTTTCATCGTCTGTTTGAAACTCCTACCTCTCCTCTCTGGAGGGACGTCCATCTTTAAAGACAGGAGGTTTATCCATAGACCGGTCACTCTTCATGGAGACACAGCTGGGTCCAGGGGAGTCTGCTCTGCTCTGCTGCCTCCTTCTGAAAAACAAAAAACATTTGGAGGTTAGGATTTGTGGATGTCGTTTCAATGATCATTTATTGCAGGACTAC
>NC_044051.1:41478860-41513551 GCF_902167405.1 Gadus morhua
CGCCGGCGCCGCGCGTGCTGCGGATGGACGCCCGCTGCTCCGCTCCGAGCGCGGCGCCCGTGCGCAGCTGCTCCACGGCCTCGGCCAGCATGGTGTTGCGGGAGAGGTGGGGCTTGGGGCTGAAGGCCTGCCGGCACTGCGGGCAGCTGTAGGTGCCCGTGGCGTCGGCCTCGCTCCAGTAGTCCCGGATGCAGCCCATGCAGTAGCTGTGGCCGCACGGGATGGTGGCCGGCTCGCTGGGCAGGTCCAGGCACACGGGGCAGTTGAACTGCTCCTCCGTCCAGAGCTTGCCGCTCATGTCTCCTGGGGGGGGGGGGGTGAAGGAGGGGGGAGCCTCTGAAGGTACGTAGCAAGAGGATCCGCGGGTTGGGGGGGGAAAGGAAGAGTAGCTACAGAACTTCTGCGTTAAAGTTATTAAAATGGCTTTTGCCACAGAAGTAGGACATAGAGAGAGAGTCCTCCAGGGAGAGAGAGAGAGGAGGAGTGATTGCGTCCCAGGTGAGGGCATGACGTCCCACTCTCCTGAGAGCAGGAGGGGGCGGGGCAGAGCCACCGGGCAGGTTAGGCGAGGATGCCGGGTGTTTCCAAAAGAGGCCACTGCCTCATGCCTGATGGGTGAGTATGCGGTCGTCAAGGTGAGGGAGGCGTGACACACACACACACACACACACACACACACACACACACACACACACACACACACACACACACACACACACACACACACACACACACACACACACCAGAAACACACACACACACACACCAGAAAAACACACACACACACACACACACACCAGAAACACACACACACACACCAGAAACACACATACACACAAACACCAGACACAAACCAGACACATCATTATACACAGATATACACAGACATGCAAACACAAACACACATAACCACACATACACTTATATCCATACATACATTTGCGTATATATGGATCCCACATTTCAGATTATTATTATGAAACTGTGTTGAAAGCTTCATCCACTCGTCTTAATGAGGGTAGATTCCCGATGAATGAAGTTAGCTTTTGCGCTCTGACTATTTCCCTCCTCCTAATCCACATCAGTAATCCACATCATCGCTCTGTGAAGTTTACCTGTTTATTGCAAAACAAGACGAAATCGGTACAACACAATGATCCATTTCCAATGTCATCAAACGACGCCAGAGAATCGTTCCTGAGATAGAGAGGTTAAAATGCTCCAAACTCACTGACCTACCGATTTACCCTAAACTCTCTTCAAGCAAGATTATCAAAAAGATAAATATAAATAAAATGAAGGCGCAGTTACTAGGAATGATTCTCAGTACGACTTGTAAGTGGCTTTGAATAAAAACACTGAAAAGCTAAATGACAACATGTAAATTACACTTTATTTACATACAGGCCATGGCATTGCTGACAGACCTGCCCAGCTCTGTCTATTTTGTAGGCTTATCAGCTTTAGTACAAATGTCGGTTGTTTGTAATGGCTCACAATCCTTTTGATGGGACAAAATGATTCCATTTTGCAAGCAACCTCTATATATATCTTTAATACTGTTGAAATTAAATGGGACAATGTTTATTTATTTTGATGTGTGTTATAAATCCTCTTATCAGTCTGGAATCACAGGCAGGCAAGGAGTCAAATCTGGAATCAATGGGAAGGATGGATTCCCTGTCATACTCATTGTTTTGCATTTCAAATTTGAGAGCTAGAGATATATATCTTGGGCATTTGTTGGGATAAACACAGACAGAGGAAGTCATTGACATTAAAACGACTTATTGTCCACTCAACAAGGAAACCCGAAGGTGAGTCTGTTGGTCTTATTTTATGGTACCACTGAGCAGTAACCTATATTAAGTTTAACATTAAATTATAAATAATTAAATCATTAAATCAACAACTGCCTTAAATTGCTTTATAATTGCTGAAAGGCCATATTAAGCATATCTTATTAAATTTCCCCTTACCCTGTTAAAGGGAAACCAGCTTTTTTCCATTTTACGATCATTTTGGGTCTACGGACCAGTAAAGACAATTATTTGGAGATTATTCCAGTATTAACAATAATAATAATAATAATTATAATAGATTAAATTGATATAGCGCTTTTCACACACTCAAAGCGCTTTACATAGGGGCACAAAAATAGATAAACAAGAAAAAAAGTTTGAGTTGATGGGGCTAGGGATAGTGAGTGATCTAGGGGTGGGCAGAGGAGAAGAGATGAGTCTTGAGGCGGGACTGGAAGATGGTGAGGGACTCAGAGTCACGAATATGTATTGACAGATTATGCTGCAGCTGTAATCAGCGAAAGGGTTGAAGTGTAATCCTTTTGGGCAATATAGAGCCCGTCAATGTATGGCCTCTATAAGTGCTTGTTTTTTTCAACTGACATGCTCAGATTGTTATCACTGTCTATCAACATTAAAATATGCTCTACAGAGAATAAAAACGTTTAGATTTTTCCTTTTGCTTGATCCGGTCTGTTTTTTATTGTGTCGAACCAAGTCTCGCTCAAGGAATACTCTTGCTCGGAAGTCTCATTGTTGCAGGTCATTTCCCTATGGTCATTAATATCTCCTCTCTCCTTCATCGAAATCTTGAATACAACACTAAGCTACGCTTTCTGTAGTCCAACTAACAAACTCTCTTCTCTCCAGCTCTCATTCACGTTTCCACCGTTCTCTTCCTTAACTCCCGCGATACTTCTCCTTGAGTGAGACTTGGTTATTGGCCGTTTCTCAATTCCTAGCACGCGTGCTACGGACTCGATGACTTGCAAGCACGTACTTGGCAAGTCCGTACTTCAAGCACAGACTTGCGAGCACGCGAGTACGTACCTGCAATTGGAACAGCAGCGGACTCGATGACGTCACCACCTCTGCTCGTCCGTTAACTGTGCTACGGCCTCATTTAGGCATATACTACTAGTACTGAACAATATAAACAAATGATATAAAACAAAATCCCAGCCTCTTTCATTTTCAAATAGTATGTAAATATTCTGAATGAATAAAAATTGAAAAGATATGCGTATCCTGTCTGACCTGTCATGTGTATAAGCTATACACACACGACTTTATCTATCTATATATATTTATATATTATCTTATATTATTATTATGTTATATATTATATAAATATATATAAGTTAAGAGTAACTTAAGCTACAGTTGTGCTTGTGCGTCTTCTCCATATTGTCCGCCATCGTACTGCTGCGAGTGCGAAATGCATCCTGGGATTTATAGCGGTTGCAAGCACACACGAGCCACCTCCGATGCATGCTCGGTGAAACGGCGAGATCGAGCACGCATCAAGAACACTTCCGGGTTTTACGACAGTACTCGCTTGATGCGTGCTTCGAATTGGAACAGTGCTCGGGCAACGACTGATGACGTTTCACGAGTCCACGAGCACACGAGCACGCACAAGTACGCGAATTGAGAAACGGCCACAGACTCCTTCCCCCCGGTCCTGTTGGTCAGAAGGTGAACCCCACCGAGGTGGATTCACCGCCCCCTAGTGGCTCCCCACGCAATAACAGGACTGCAGCATGGCTTTGATAAACGACCTCACATCTTACTATCGACTCATTTATCAGACGCGTCCATCCTACTGCCCCCTCCCACGCACCCAGAGAAGGAGAGGTTCCTCCTCTGCAGCTCAGCGCCTCAAACACACACCTCTGTGTGTTTCAACATGGAGGCTCAGGGTCCTGTTAGACGGGGAGGTGGTGCATCAACCAGCCTGCAAGGCTCGTCTCTGGAGAGACGCCAGTAGCTGGGCTGTTTCCTGTCGGCCCGCTTCTAGAACTCTCTCCATACTCCGTCCCTCATCGGGCGTATGAGTCTGAGGTGGAAATGCACTTGCTGGTGTCCTGATTATTAATGTTGTGTAGACGAAGCCTCTGTTGTGCTTTTTATTCAGTAAACCCCCGACCTTAAAGTGTAAACTGATCCTCTGCTGAACACAAGAGAACATTCAGTGGATCCTCTGAGTTGTTTATCACCGTTATGCTTTATTAACCAGGACAACAGAAAAACAGTCCCTTACATGAACACAATAAACACAAGGACTCAAACAATAGATGAGCAGTCCCTTACATGAACACAAACACAAGGACTCAAACAATAGAAGAACAGTCCCTTACATGAACACAATAAACACAAGGACTCAATCAATAGAAGCAGCAGACATTACTAATCATAAACAGGTGTGCACATATCTTTGATAACTGAACATGTTCTGCTGCTGTGTTTTTCCCCACAAAACACAAGGAATCAATACTCAGTTTAAAGTGATCACAACATGATCTATAGCTTTTCGACCGCTTGCATTACAAATATAATATAAAATCGGCTTTACATCATGTGAGGCTTATCAAAATATAAACTGATATCAGAGCCCCGCAGTATGAAACTGTTAACGTCTGAAAATAGACACAATATTGTAGCATAAAAATGTTACAATTTACCACCAATCAATCAGAAACATTAGAAATATAGTCTTTGTAAAGATTTAAAAAATGTATTCCTTTCATGGTTAATCAAGATCAACTTTAAGAAGCCCCAGAAAATGTAGCATTTGGATTATAGTTGAGTACATGAATATAAATCATCAAAACACAGTGTGTGTGTGTGTGTGTGTTTATATATACATGTGTGTGTAGTCTGTGCGTGTCTGTGTTCATATGTGAGTAAGTGTGTGTGTTCATAACTTGAGTAAGTGTGTGTTCATAACTTGAGTAAGTGTGTGTTCATAGATGCGCGTGCGGCGTGTGCATGTGTGCGCGCGTTTGCATGTGTGTGTCTGCGTGTATATTTGAGTGTTTATAATATGTACGCGCGTGTGTGTGTTCATATATACGTGTTTGTTTGTGTTCACATACACGTGTTTGTGTGCCTGCGTGTTTGGGTTCCTATATAGTATAGTATGTTTATATGTGTGTGTCTTTATGTTAATTCATATATGCGTGTGTGCGCTTGCATGTGTGTGCGTGGTAATATACGCGTGTGTGTGTTCACATATGCATGTTTGTGTTCACGTGTGTCATCAGACTCAGAGCGAGAGCAAGAGCGAGAGAGATTATAATTTTCACAGAGACGCTGAGGACACAAAGGTGTGGATAAAAAAGTGAACCAAACGTCCGAGATCAAAACGGGGAACATTATCCCCGAAAAGGGGGGGAAAACTAATCTCCAGTGTGACTACCAATCAGATTGAAGGACCCATCCGAGGCGACAGCATTCGAGCATTCGAGGCTATAGCCCCGGATCTTTGGGAATAGCCCTGGATCGCTGTGCCGTCTAAAAAAATTAAAATAATAATAATAATGATGAAAATAGCCCCGTAGAGTATACTTCTTTGTGATTAAATTACCTGCAGCCACAGATGCAACAATTCTGGCGTGTCCATATATGGGCAGATTTAGAATAATTTTTTGCCAAATGTTGCAAATTCAACGTGGGTATTCTTTCTTCTCTACGCACAGCGCATCTCGTCATTATTGCGGTGTTGTGCTGCCAGCCTTTTAGTGAGATCAGAGAGTGTTGATAAGGACAGTAATGAAATATCTTTGGTGAGATGGATATAAGAAGAGAGACCCGCAGTGAATTCAACCCGGTCCACTTGACATCGGGGAGGTGCATGACAGTGGTACCGTGACACTTCCATAGCCCGGGCTTTTATTGGTTTCAATCACTGAACTTTAGAACGAAACTCTTGCTCAGCAACGATGGGAAATACAGTGGAATCCGCTTATAGTGGTCACGGATATAGTAATCAACCGCTTATAGTGTTCAAAAGGCTTGGGACCGAATCATTTCTATACAAATGCTGTTTAAATAATTTGTTTATAGTAATCAAGAAATCCGCTTATAATGTTCATTTTTGGCCATTTTATGAATGTAAACATGTGCAAAAATAATTTTAAAATTATTAAAAATTATTATTATTATTATTAAGTGTAGTTATTGTTATTTTTTACCATGATTCCTTTCTGGACGTCTGCTTCTGCCTAGCTAGCTAACGTAAAGAGTTGACGACCAGGCAGCTAGAACTAGCTTGCGAATCATGGCTGGAAAAAGGAAATCATTTTCTATGAATGAAAAACGTAATCTCCTCGAGGCATATGATAAGTTGCCAAAAATGAGCCAACGAGATGCTGCGGCGAAGCTTGGCATTCATCAGGCTACCTTGTGGAGTCTAATTAAGCAACGAGAGACAGTCATGAAGGCTAACGACGGAGACCGAAAACGACGGCGCCCGGGCAAAGCACCTGCGGTTGAGGCTGCCCTGGTGAAGTGGATTGATTAAGCCCGGTCTCGCAACGCTCCGCTGAGCGGACCCTTGGTCAGGGAGAAGGCTGAGTCATTAGCAACAAGTCTCGGAGAGGAGAGTTTCAAAGTTTCTAGCGGCTGGTTTGAGCGATTTAAAAAGAGGGAGAACATTGTGTTTAAGAAGCTGCACGGAGAGGCTGCTGAGGCTGACACTGTGTCACGCGACGAGTGGCTCGAGCAACAGTGGGTCAGGATGAGACAGGAGTACAGTGAGGAAAGCATCTAATTCAGTAAATGTGGAAGCTATCCGTTTCATTTCATTGTTCTCATTGAAAAACCATACAAATTATATTCTGCATAAAAAATAAGTGAAATAACGGTAAATTCGGTTTTAGTAATCATCCGCTTATAGTGTTCAAATTGGCTCTGGACAAACGTGACCACTATAAGCGGATTCCACTGTACCATCAAATGTATTATTGAAACCAGTGTGAATATTAGTGACCATGGTTACCAGGCAATCGAATAACGCCTGCACGCATGCTAACACACACACACACACACACACACACACGCACACACACACACACTGACTAACACACACACACGCCAAGGGACCTCCTCGTCGGACTGAGCGGGGCCCCTGCGCACACACACACACACACACACACACACACACACACACACACACACACACTGACTAACACACACACACACACACACACACACACACACACAAGTAAGTTATAGACACACAGGTGTTAGTCAGTGTGTGTGTGTGTGTGTGTGTGTGTGTGTGTGTGTGTGTGTGTGTGTGTGTGTGTGTGTGTGTGTGTGTGTGTGTGTGTGTGCAGGGGCCATGCTCAGTCAGGAGGTCCCTTTTTTTTTTCTACAACCGACACAGAGAGGCTGACCCCCCCCTGACCCCCCACTCTACCCTCACCCCCGGGAGGAGGTCCTCCTGGGTGAAGGAGGAGCAGAAGGTGTGGAGGTGTGTCAGTGTGTCTGAGGACCCTCCTCCACCTGGGGACACTCTGTAGAAGGACAGAGAGCCAGCAGGCCGGTCCAGATACACTCCTACTCTGGTGGAGCCAGCGGGGCGGAGAGGGAGGTCTGTCTCTGTACCGTTGTACTGGGCAGAGTAACGACCAGCATGACAATAAAGAACCCAGGACTTGTTGTTATATCCAAGCCTGCTGTCACCACCCCGTCCTCTCCTTGTGATTCCTCTGTATGTCACTCCTATCTCAACCATTCCTTCCCTCTCTACCTCCCAGTAACAGCGGCCAGTCAGAGCCTCTCTACCCAACACCTGGGGCCAGGAGTCAAATCTGTCTGGGTGATCCGGATACGACTGGTCCTCTCCAACCAGCGTCACCTTCCTGTTGTCCTCAGACAGAGAGAGTCGTCTGTTGGCCGTGTTGGGGTCCAGTGTGAGGTCACAGGCATCTGAGGGAGAACCAGACATGATGAGCTGCTGAACCGCTCTTCATCCTCATCATCATCATCATCACTAGTACTGTTCTCCTGCGCTCTGTGTACATATACATAGATATGAACACATACATACATGTACATATGTACACATACATAGATACACACACCTCAACAATAACGTTATGAACACATCAACAACAATATTATGAAAACATCAACAACAAACATCTCTCCTTGGATCCAGGCTGCTCTTCTTCTTTTTATTCTCTTTCTTTTTGTGATCGCTCTCTCTTCTTCTTCAGCCCCCTCCCCATCAGCCCCCTCCCCCTCACCAACCCCCCTCATCCCCCTCCCTCTCATCCCCCCCTCAGCCCCCTCCCTCTCATCCCCCCCTCAGCCCCGTCACCCCCCCTTCCCCTTCCCCTCACTACCCGGTCACAACCCTCCCCCTCCTCCCTCAGCCCCTTCAGCCCCCTCCCCCTCCCCCTCATCCCCCCCTCAGCCCGTTCACCCCCCCTCCCCCTCACCCCTAGTCCTCACCCTCAGCCCCCCCTCAGCCCCGTCACCCCCCCTCCCCCTCCCCCTCACCCCTAGGCCTCCCCATCAGCCCCGTCACCTCCCTCCCCCTCCCCCTCACCCCCCCATCAGCCCGGTCACCCCCCCCCCCCTCAGCCCCCCCTCAGCCCGGTCATCCCCCCTCCCCCTCCCCCCTAGTCCTCCCCCTCAGCCCCCTCCCCCTCATTCCCCCCCCCCTCAGCCCCCTCTCTCTCACCCCTTCACCTCCCCCTCAACGGCCCCTAACCCGGTCACCCCCCCCTCAACCCCTTCACCCCCCCACCCCCACACTCCTCCCCCCTCAGCCCGGCCCCTCCCCCCCCCCCCCCCCCCCTCACCCCTAGTCCTCCCCCTCAGCCCCTTCAC
The DNA here is from genome assembly GCF_902167405.1 of Gadus morhua. Taxonomy (NCBI): domain Eukaryota; kingdom Metazoa; phylum Chordata; class Actinopteri; order Gadiformes; family Gadidae; genus Gadus; species Gadus morhua. Next base: position 41,487,509 of record NC_044051.1, read on the forward strand.
CCCCCCACCCCCACACTCCTCCCCCCTCAGCCCGGCCCCTCCCTCCCCCCTAGTCCTCCCCCTCAGCCCCGACCCCCTCAGCCTCTCGCTCACCCCTTCCCCTCCCCCTCACCGGCCCCTAACCCGGTCACCCCCCCTCTCCTTCACCCCCCCACCCCCACACTCCTCCCCCCTCAGCCCGGTGACTGTGATGGTGGACAGTATTAATATACGTAAGATACATGATGTCAGCCATCATCTTCATTCCCAGTAGGATGTGACCTCACTTCCTGCTGTGTGGATGGACTTTCCATCTCAATAGTGAGTGTGTGAGGTGATGAATCAAACAGACACTTACACTTCTTTAGAGCTGGTTTCAGCCTCCACACTCCACCGTGCTCCACACTGGGGGGGAAACACAGTGAGAGCAGCATGTTGAAACATTCACCTTCATCATCTGCTGTCTCATAACGTTCTACACAACATGAGTGACAGCTGCCTCTTCAAACCACTTCATCTAGCAGCAGCTTCAATCCTTGAAGGACTCTTTGTCCCTGAGTGGTGAGCTGTCCTCTCCATACCTGATAGTGTCCAGTCTCCAGAGTGGATCCTCCAGTCCAGCAGAGAGCAGCGCAGCTCCAGAGTCTCCTGGGTGATTGTAGCTCAGGTCCAGCTTCCTCAGATGGGAGGGGTTGGAGCTCAGAGCTGAGGCCAGAGAAGCACAGCCTTCCTGTGTGACCAGGCAGCCAGACAAGCTACACACACACACACACACACACACACACACACACACACACACACACACACACACACACACACACACACACACACACACACACACACACACACACACACACACACACACACTCACACACACACACACACACACACAATTTATTGTATCTGGTTGAGAGCAGTTTCTACTAAAGTAACCACATTTATAAAGTGTATTCATTCAACATTGAAGACAAGTAAAAGCTTTATTGATACTTCATGGAGACAAAGCTGTGTCACCCTGAGAGTCTGAGAACAGGAAGAGGAAGTGGGGAGATGACATCACAGACAGCAGAACTGCCTTCACTTGGATGTGACAGGATCTTAAACAAATGCTCCTTTCTCAATAGCTACAACTCAATGAGATATTGTTTGGTTAGAGTCAGGAGAAGTCTGCTGTGTTTGGTACGCTAAGACCGTTTCTTCACAGGTTCTAACATTGTGTAGAACCAGGGAGTGTTTTGTCAGCAGAGAAAAGAGCAACAGAAATGAGGCAGGAGCAGCACTTACTGGAAGCTAGAATAACCAGTTTGAAGAAGAGGCTGACAACTGACCTGAGAGTTTCCAGTATACAGTGTGGACTCCCCAGTCCAGCAGAGAGCAGCTTCACTCCTGAATCCTTCAGATCATTGGTACTCAGGTCCAGCTTTTTCAGACTAGAGGACTTGGAGCTGAGAACTGAGGCCAGAGCTTCACAGCATCTCTCTGACAGATCACAGCCATTGAGGCTGCACTCACAATAAACAGAACACGTTAGGAACTGTGATTCATTTTGCATTTGAAATTTGTTGTTAGAAATGTTTTATTAGTTTACCTAAATGTCAATACAGTAGATCTTCAAAATATGACTAATTTAGAATTCAGATAACTAAAAATTCAGCAAACTCTAGAAAATTTCCATAAATATACTCAGTTCTAAGAAGAAAAAAATATTTAACTTTACTCTAAAGTCCACCTTACTGTCTGACTACATGATTATGAATAGAATAGGAATCAATAAAACAAACACCTTATACCATCATTAACACACTGAATCCAAGGTACACCTTTTATTGTCATGGCAACACAAATAGAGTGAGATTGAGGTCCTGTGTTTGATAAGATGAGTGGTAATGGCGCTGCGATGCACGCAGACTGCCAAGGTTTAGTTCAGTGCTGGGTTAAATAGCGGCTGTATTGCAGCGCCGGCTTGATCGCTCTATTGGGAAACACGACCCACTTAAGTTCCCCTGAAGACACTCTGCTTTAATCAGAAAACTAAAACACTGGTTTGTACTTTGTGCAAAGTTTCATTTAAATGTCACCGCAGCACTATTCAAGAGCATGTAAAGAAATGCACTATTCAGGATGACCCAGAGAAGAAGATTAATCCTAATTGGATTATATTATCCAATCTGAAGCCGGTTATTATAAGTAGGTATTTGATTGAGGAGGAGGAGGAGGAGGAGGAGGAGGAGGAGGATAAAGAGTTGGTTAGTGAGGAAAGAGATGTCACGGCGCTGGTGGTAAAAACAGAAACAGACCCCCTATCAGTGCTTACGTTAATTTGTAAAGTGGGAGGTCCCGGAGCGCAGAGGGGGGGTGGATCCAGTGACTCAAAACGGGGGTTGGTAACGGAATACACTGCCTACGTAGCTTCTCTGACTAAAAAAACCTAAACAACGCTGTGTGTACATCAGGGCAATGTTTATTTTATTTACAGAACGTCCATGGGTGGGAAATGTAAAATAAAAGAATACATGGCAACAATCGTTTTCACAAGCAGCAATTATCTATGAGACTATTTAATGAACCAGGATCAACGGATTGTTGCGTGCGCGCCGCGGTGCACCGGTTAAGACATGCACACTGCCGTGCACCGACAGTAATGTGCGCGCCGCGGTGTACGGACCCTGACCTTAAGGTGCGCGCCTCAGCTTGTATTATGGGTTAAACTGTGTTGCTTTGACGTTGTGGATTCGAAAATAATCCATTGTTTTTACCGTTAATATCAATCTAAATTAATCCACTGCCAAATATGGATCTTGTTAAAACTCAGACGTGAGATTTTACTGGGGCACAGCAGATCAATACTGGTCGTCTGATGGTGAAATTGTGGTGGAACAGTTTGACCATTGAGTGAAACTAACCTCAGAGTTTCCAGTGTACAGTGTGGACTCCTCAGTCCAGCAGAGAGCAGCTTCACTCCTGAATCCTTCAGATCATTGGTACTCAGGTCCAGCTTTTTCAGACTAGAGGAGTTGGAGCTGAGAACTGAGGCCAGAGCTTCACAGCATTCCTCTGACAGATCACAGCCATTGAGGCTGCACACACAATAAATAGAATACGTTAGGAACTGTGATTAATTTTGCATTTGAAATTTGTTATTAGAAATGTTTTATTAGTTTACCTAAATGTCAATACAGTAGATCTTCAAAATATGACTAATTTAGAATTCAGATAACTAAAAATTCAGCAAACTCCAGAAAATGTCCATAAAAATACTCAGTTCTAAGAAGAAAAAAATATTTAACTTTACTCTAAAGTCCACCTTACTGTCTATCTACATGATTATGAATATAATAGGAATATAATAATACAGACACCTTATACCATCATTAAGAAACTGAATCCAAGGTACACCTTTTACTGTCATGGCAACACAAATAGAGTGAGATTGAGGTCTTGTGTTTGATAAGATGAGTGGTAATGGCGCTGCGATGCACGCAGACTGCCAAGGTTTAGTTCAGTGCTGGGTTAAATAGCGGCTGTATTGCAGCGCCAGCTTGATCGCTCTATTGGGAAACACGACCCACTTAAGTTCCCCTGAAGACACTCTGCTTTAATCAGAAAACTAAAACACTGGTTTGTACTTTGTGCAAAGTTTCATTTAAATGTCACCGCAGCACTATTCAAGAGCATGTAAAGAAATGCACTATTCAGGATGACCCAGAGAAGAAGATTAATCCTAATTGGATTATATTATCCAATCTGAAGCCGGTTATTATAAGTAGGTATTTGATTGAGGAGGAGGAGGAGGAGGAGGAGGAGGAGGAGGATAAAGAGTTGGTTAGTGAGGAAAGAGATGTCACGGCGCTGGTGGTAAAAACAGAAACAGACCCCCTATCAGTGCTTACGTTAATTTGTAAAGTGGGAGGTCCCGGAGCGCAGAGGGGGGGTGGATCCAGTGACTCAAAACGGGGGTTGGTAACGGAATACACTGCCTACGTAGCTTCTCCGACTAAAAAAACCTAAACAACGCTGTGTGTACATCCGGGCAATGTTTATTTTATTTACAGAACGTCCATGGGTGGGAAATGTAAAATAAAAGAATACATGGCAACAATCGTTTTCACAAGCAGCAATTATCTATGAGACAATTAAATGAACCAGGATCAACGGATTGTTGCGTGCGCGCCGCAGTGCACCGGCTAAGACATGCACACTGCCGTGCACCGACAGTAATGTGCACGCCGCGGTGTACGGACCCTGACCTTAAGGTGCGCGCCTCAGCTTGTATTTTGGGTTAAACAATGTTGCTTTGACGTTGTGGATTCGAAAATAATCCATTGTTTTACCGTTAATATCAATCTAAATTAATCCACTGCCAAATATGGATCTTGTTAAAACTCAGACGTGAGATTTTACTGGGGCACAGCAGATCAATACTGGTCCTCTGATGGGGAAATTGTGGTGGAACTGTTTGACCATTGAGTGAAACTGACCTGAGAGTTTCCAGTGTACAGTGTGGACTCCTCAGTCCAGCAGAGAGCAGCTTCACTCCTGAATCCTGCAGATCATTGGTACTCAGCTCCAGCTCTCTCAGACTAGAGGAGTTGGAGCTGAGAACTGAGGCAAGAGCTTCACAGCATCTCTCTGACAGATGACAGCCATTGAGGCTGCACACACAATAAACAGAACACGTTAGGAACTGTGATTCATTTTGCATTTGAAATTTGTTATTAGAAATGTTTTATTAGTTTACCTAAATGTCAATACAGTAGATTTTTTAAATATGACTAATTTAGAATTCAGATAACTAAAGATTCAGCAAACTCCGGAAAATGTCCATAAAAATACTCAGTTCTAAGAAGAAAAATGATTAAACTTTACTCTAAAGTCCACCTTACTGTCTGACTACATGATTATGAATAGAATAGGAATCTATAAAACAAACACCTTATACCATCATTAACACGGTGAATCCAAGGTACACCTTTTACTGTCATGGCAACACAAATAGAGACAGATTGAGGTCTTGTGTTTGATAAGATGAGTGGTAATGGCGCTGCGATGCACGCAGACTGCCAAGGTTTAGTTCAGTGCTGGGTTAAATAGCGGCTGTATTGCAGCGCCAGCTTGATCGCTTTATTTGGAAACACGACCCACTTAAGTTCCCCTGAAGACACTCTGCTTTAATCAGAAAACTAAAACACTGGTTTGTACTTTGTGCAAAGTTTCATTTAAATGTCACCGCAGCACTATTCAAGAGCATGTAAAGAAATGCACTATTCAGGATGACCCAGAGAAGAAGAATAATTCTAATTGGAGTATATTATCCAATCTGCAGCCGGTTATTATTAGTAGGTATTTGATTGAGGAGGAGGAGGAGGAGGAGGAGGAGGAGGAGGATAAAGAGTTGGTTAGTGAGGAAAGAGATGTCACGGCGCTGGTGGTAAAAACAGAAACAGACCCCCTATCAGAGATAACGTTAATTTGTAAAGTGGGAGGTCCCGGAGCGCAGAGGGGGGGTGGATCCAGTGACTCAAAACGGGGGTTGGTAACGGTATACACTGCCTACGTAGCTTCTCTGACTAAAAAAACCTAAACAACGCTGTGTGTACATCCGGGCAATGTTTATTTTAATTACAGAACATTTAACACTAAACTGCATGGGTGGGAAATGTGAAAAAAAAGAATACAAGGCAGCAATTATCTATGAGACTATTAAATTAACCAGGATCACTGGATTGCTGCGTGCGCGCTGCGGTGCACCGTCTACGACATGCACACTGCCGTGCACGGACAGTAATGTGCACGGCGCGGTGTACGGACCCGGACCGCAAGGTGCGCGCCTCAGCTTGTATTTTGGGTTAAACTGCATTTCTTTGATGTCGTGGATTAGAAAATAATCCATTATTTGACCTTTATTATCAAACTAAATTAATCCACTGTCAAATATGGACCTTGTTAAAACTCGAACGGGAGATTTTACTGGGGCACAGCAGATCAATACTGGGGCACATCAGATCAATACTGGGGCACAGCAGATCAATACTGGTCCTCTGATGGGGAAATTGTGGTGGAACTGTTTGACCATTGAGTGAAACTGACCTGAGAGTTTCCAGTGTACAGTGTGGACTCCCCAGTCCAGCAGAGAGCAGCTTCACTCCTGAATCCTGCAGATCATTGGTACTCAGCTCCAGCTCTCTCAGACTAGAGCTGGAGCTGAGAACTGAGGCCAGAGCTTCACAGCATCTCTTTGACAGATCACAGCCATTCAGCCTAAACACAATAAACAGAACACGTTAAAGTAACTTAGATCTTTTAATTTCAACATAATGAAGGACTTGTGTTGAAAATCTTAAAATTGAGTCGATGTCTTATTAATTTAACTAATATATACATTAGATCTTTATGTTTATTCAATATTGGAGTTTTTTGCAGTGTTTGAGACTCGTATAGTATTTTAATTTTACTTTTTATTGAAGTATTATGTATTTTTTGTGTTGTATTGTAATACATGCTATAGTTCATCTACAGAGATGTTTTGTTTATTAGGGTTACAACCAGCGGCGGTTACAAGGGGAGGGGGCTAGCGGGGGCTTGAGCTCCCCCTGAAACAGGCCAAGCCCCCCCTCCCAAAACCCCAAGTCATTTTGTTATGACTAATATTTAATTTAATTTTAAATGTTTTTAATAATAATGTGGCGAGAAGCACGGGAACGACCAGACAGGAGCCTATGTTATAAGAGTCTGACACTCTCGTGTCCCATTATCCACACCACCCTGAGAGAGACTTTATGTAAACACACACACACACCTGAAACACACATCCTAGCGCCCACAACCACGACTGCCTCGGTGCCGCCGACCCTCCCAGGATCAAATGCGGCACGTGGTGAAGCCGGCCATGATCGCCACAATAATATATATATTTATATATATCATTAATGAAGACATCGAACTGACTTATATGTAACAAAACTGAACGATGAAATCATATTTTTCATTTGTGTAAGTGTTGATGACCGTTGCTGCTTGTTGTGTGATTTGAATGTTTGATTCGTATCATATTGTAGTGTGTAGTAATATTTTTTGCGTCAAAATATATCAGCCTCTGCTATAAACAATCTAGCCCCCCGTAGCTCCTGCAATCATAATTATATGGTGCCGCTACTGGTTACAACTAATAAGTAAATGCTTCAATATCATTTAGCTGGGCGATCTCTACAAAGGATTAAGTACTCTCCTCCTTTGTCTCTTCCCTCTCTCTCCTTTTTCCTGCTCACTCGTGACCTCTCACCCTTCCCCCAGATGACCCGGACGTCTCTGTGTCAACGCATCCTAACGGTTAAACCCAAACAGTGTCCATGTAGCCAAACGTAGTGAACAAGGTTAAAATGTTTTAAAATAATGGGTTACCTGTTATTAATAATAAACGTATATTTATGAATCTATGCGTATCAATAATTATTTATATATATAGCTACATATTTAAATACAGCTGTATTTAACTATTATTAAACAATATTCATTTTTCTTTCCTTATTTCTTAATTCATAATAAATCGTTTTTGAGTTTGACTTTTCAACCTTGTTACACGATATAACGTTGTGCATATTGAGATACATGGTATAAGATAACCTCGAAAGATGTTTTTTATGTCATCATAACTTTTATATTCTACTATAAGGTATAATGTGTTGGGAGTATTGTGTGTACATGTTTATAGTGAACCTACAGAGACGTTTTAGAGGCTTTGACCACTGGCAGCAGCCTCAGAAGACCCTCCTCTGAATCAGAGTATTTCTTCAGGTCAAACACGTCCAGCTCCTCTTCTGATGTCAGTAGGATGAAGGCCAGAGCTGACAGTTGAGCAGGAGAGAGATAGTCTCTGGAGAGACTTCCTGATGTCAGGGACTGTTCGATCTCCTTCACTAGAGAACGGTCATTCAGCTCATTCAGACAGTGGAACAGGTTGATGCTTCTCTCTGGAGAGAGATCTCCATCTATCTTCTTCTTGATGTAAGACACTGTTTTTGTATTGGTCTGTGAGGTACTTCTTCTCTGTCCCAGCAGACCTCGTAGGACAATCTGATTGGTCTCCAGAGAGAGGCCCAGGAGGAAGCGGAGGAACAAGTCCAGTTGTCCGTTCTCACTCTGTAAGGCCTTGTCCACAGCACTCTGGTAGAGGAGGAGGAGTTTATCTTCCCCAGAGGTGGGTGGTTCTTCTGAGAGCAGATTGACACCATCGTTGATGAAGGACAGAAAGACATAAAGGGCAGCCAGAAACTCCTGGATGCTCAGATGGACAAAGCAGAAAACCTTGTCCTGGTACAGTCCAAACTCCTCTCTAAAGATCTGGGTGAAGACTCCTGAGTACACTGAGGCTGCTTTGATGTCGATGCCACAGTCTGCCAGGTCTTCCTCGTAGAAGATCGGGTTGCCTCTCTTCAGCTGGTTGAAAGCAAGTTCTCCCAGTTTAAAAATGATATCCTTGCTCTCTGAACTCCACTGTGGATCTTTTTCATCTATCGAACGATACTTCCTGTCCGCCTGTTTGGACTGAACCCTCAGGAAGTGGCTGTACATCTGAGTCAAGGTCTTGGGCCTCTCTTCTACTTTCTGGGTTGTTTTTAAGATGTTCTCCAGAACTGTAGCAATGATCCAACAGAAGACTGGGATGTGACACATGATGTGGAGGCTTCGTGATTTCTTTATGTGGGAGATGATTGTGCTGGCCAGTGCCTTGTCTCTGAATCTCTTCCTGAAGTACTCCTCCTTCTGAGGGTCGGTGAACCCCCTCACCTCTGTCACCATGTGAACACAGTCATTAGGGATCTGATTGGCTGCCGCAGGGCGTGTGGTTATCCAGATGCGAGCAGAGGGAAGCAGTTCACCCCTGATGAGGTTTGTCAGCAGCACGTCCACCGTGGTGGACTTTGTGACATCAGTCAAGATCGGGGTGCACTCGAAGTCCAGAGGAATTCGAAACTCATCTAGACCATCTAAGATGAAGACAACTTGGAACAGGTCGTATCTGCAGATTCCTGCATCTTTGGGCTCACTAAAGAAGTGATGAATAAGTTCCACTAAGCTAAACTCATTCTTTGTTAGTAAATTCAGCTTTCTGAAAGTTAAGAGAAACGTGAAGTCTATGTCTTGGTTAGCTTTGCCTTCAGCCCAGTCCAGAGTGAACTTGTGTGTTAAGATGGTTTTACCAATGCCGGCCACTCCAGTTGTCATTATTGTCCGGATTGATTCATCTTTTCCAGGTAAGGGTTTAAAGATGTCTTCACATTTAATTGGTGTTTCCACCTTGACTGGTCTCCTGGAAGCCGTTTCAATCAGTGTGACCTCATGTTCCTTGTTGACCTCTCCACTGCCTCTCTCTGTGATGAAGAGCTCTGTGTAGATCTCATTCAGAGGTGTTGGACGTCCTGCTTTAGCGATTCCCTCGAACACACAACGTAACTTCATCTTTAAATTAGACTTGATTTTTTGTTGGCACTCGACAGCAGCAGATCCTAAATGAGAAAACAACAGAAGACATCAGTTAGTGGATGGTGACAATGGGAACCTGTCAATATTTCCTGTTGAACTATCAACTTCATGATATTTAGTGGCTTCATAACTTGTGGTTGGAGAAGCTGGTCGTGACAAAGACTGCATGTCACAGATTCAAAATGTTCATGACTATTTCCTTTTTTCCACAGCAATAAGATTGGTCTAATAGTAATAAAGACAGTGAATTGGTGTAAAATGACATGCTGATATAACAAGATAGTGTTGCATCTCTTCCACCGAGTTATTCTGCTGTTGATCTGCAGTTTATGTTTAATATTATTAATAACATTAATAATAATAATCATTACATTGAATAACATTTTATTTCAAGGCGCTTTTCATGACACCCAAGGTCACCTTACAATTCATGAAACACCAAAAATCTAGAGTCAAAAACCGCAAGAGCTGCATCGCCAACACCATGATCAAAACAAGATATAAGACCCAGGTAGGAGGGGGTAAGAACAGTGAGGAGACTCAGTTAGGAGGGGGTAAGAACAGTGAGGAGACCCAGGTAGGAGGGGGTAAGAACAGTGAGGAGACCCAGGTAGGAGGGGGTAAGAACAGTGAGGAGACCCAGGTAGGAGGGGGTAAGAACAGCAGTGAGGAGACCCAGGTAGGAGGGGGTAAAAACAGTGAGGAGACCCAGGTAGGAGGGGGTAAGAACAGCAGTGAGGAGACCCAGGTAGGAGGGGGTAAAAACAGTGAGGAGACCCAGGTAGGAGGGGGTAAGAACAGTGAGGAGACCCAGGTAGGAGGGGGTAAAAACAGCAGTGAGGAGACCCAGGTAGGAGGGGGTAAGAACAGCAGTGAGGAGACCCAGGTAGGAGGGGGTAAGAACAGTGAGGAGACCCAGGTAGGAGGGGGTAAGAACAGTGAGGAGACCCAGGTAGGAGGGGGTAAGAACAGTGAGGAGACCCAGGTAGGAGGGGGTTAGAACAGTGAGGAGACCCAGGTAGGAGGGGGTAAGAACAGTGAGGAGACACAGGTAGGAGGGGGTAAGAACAGTGAGGAGACCCAGGTAGGAGGGGGTAAGAACAGTGAGGAGACCCAGGTAGGAAGGGGTAAGAACAGTGAGGAGACCCAGGTAGGAGGGGTAAAAACAGTGAGGAGACCCAGGTAGGAGGGGGTAAGAACAGCAGTGAGGAGACCCAGGTAGGAGGGGGTAAGAACAGCAGTGAGGAGACCCAGGTAGGAGGGGGTAAGAACAGTGAGGAGACCCAGGTAGGAGGGGGTAAGAACAGTGAGGAGACCCAGGTAGGAGGGGGTAAGAACAGTGAGGAGACCCAGGTAGGAGGGGGTAAGAACAGTGAGGAGACCCAGGTAGGAGGGGGTAAGAACAGTGAGAAGACCCAGGTAGGAGGGGGTAAGAACAGCAGTGAGGAGACCCAGGTAGGAGGGGGTAAGAACAGCAGTGAGGAGACCCAGGTAGGAGGGGGTAAGAACAGTGAGGAGACCCAGGTAGGAGGGGGTAAGAACAGCAGTCAGGAGACCCAGGTAGGAGGGGGTAAGAGCAGTGAGGAGACCCAGGTAGGAGGGGGTAAGAACAGTGAGGAGACCCAGGTAGGAGGGGGTAAGAACAGTAGCTCAATGGGGATACGAGGGGAACCCACGGTAGGGGGTCATTATAGCGAGCAGGCCAGTGGGAACATGTGTTTTGAGGAGATTTTACTGTTGTCAGGGTGTCTCTTTCAGTTCAGTTCAGAGCCCTAGCACCCACGGTGCTGAGAGCCCTAGCACCCACGGTGCTGAGAGCCCTAGCACCCACGGTGCTGAGAGCCCTAGCACCCATGGTGCTGAGAGCCCTAGCACCCATGGTGCGGAGAGCCCTAGCACCCACGGTGCTGAGAGCCCTAGCACCAATGCTGCTCAGAGCTCAAGCACCAAGGTAACGAGGTGATACCCCCACTATAACCCTACATATCTGGATCAAACCATTTAACCTGATACACGGAAATAACCCTACATATCTGGATCAAACCGTTTAACCGAATACCCCAACTATAAACCTAAATATCTGGATCAAACCATTTAACCCCAAAGAGGAAAAATTGTCTCCACGTTGCAGTTGGAAATGCCTCAGTCTCACATTGGGCCCTATCTTTCAGCACAAACATGCAAACTATTAGCCTAATTTAAATATCATGATGTCATAGATTGTTCATATGTGTAAAACTGCATAGAAATAACAAGTCGATTGTGAGAAAAAAGAAAAATCCATATAGGGGCCGCCTGAATGAATACTGTAGTGGGCTATGCCATGCATTAAAATAATAATAATAATAATATTATTAATAACAATAACAATTAAAGCTGGAAGCAGCATTTTACGAGTACCAAGCCTAAAGCCAACCAATAAGACCCTGTCAGACCATTAAGACCCTAACAGACCATTAAGCTGCTTTCCCACCGCCGCACGGCAGCTCGCCGCCTCCGTTCATTTCATTGAGGGAAGGGCGGCAGAGGGGAGGCGGATACAAAAGCGGCTGTAGACCAGGAAGCGGTTGCCGCCCGCGTGAACGCGCACAGATCTTGCCCTACCGCTCAGCTTTCCCCGTGTTGAAACTTTCAGCGGCAGCAGCAGCAGGGCGGTTGCCACGCGGCGATGTACAAGCACCCTAAAGACCCTGACGTTGGGCTGGGCGAGATGGACCAAAACTAACTCGATGATTTTTGTTTGAATGGCGATAGACGATATTATAACTATATTTTGAACAAAACTGGTAAAATGTGTAGTTTTAACTCCACGCCACAAGTATTCACCATCAACCCTTTATTAAGGTTTAGTTTTTACTTTTTTGCTCACCAAGGCACAGCTGTGCTTTAACAAAAGACATGTAAGGGATAATGTATAGGTCATTATCGGGAAAATAATATATTTTCCTCAACGAAAAAATAACTTCATGGTGTGTCTTTCTAGGCGGTACCGAAGTGGGAATGTAACCCTTTGTGTACCGCATGAGGCGTTTTTTTCGTTTCAACCTGAATATTGGTGGCAAATATTTCAGTCGTCATTTGACATTGGTGGGGACACGTCCCCTGGTCCACGCACGCACGCACGCACGCACGCACGCACGCACGCACGCACGCACGCACGCACGCACCATGTCCCTTTACGGGTTACGTACTCTCTACCACCGTGTCTGCCATGTTTTTGTTCAAAGTTTGTTATGACGCGTAACGTGGGTGGGCGAACACTACATACATGTAAGGGGCGGGATTGAGCAGCTGAACATGGCTTGTAGGCTCAGAGAGCAGCTTCCGGCCTTATAAAATAGTTTAGTTTAGTTTAGTTTAGATAGTTTATTTCGAACATGTGCGGGTAACACAACAAAGTGAACTGAAAAAACAACAAAAAAAAAAAAATAAATCCAATGAGAATAGTGAAAACAATAACAATAGTCAGTATAAAAAGTAATAATGTGAACCCAACATGTCCGAAAAGGAGTAGGATGAAGCATATGCTTATTTAAACCTACCCCTTCTCCACTACTCAAGTAATAATCTAACTCCCCAAATATACATATCTAATAATACATAATTACAAACAAAGAAAATAGAAAAAAATAGAAAATAAATAGATAAAATAAACAAATACATAAGTCATTTATAATTCATGAAAACACCCGTTGTTAAAGCCCTTCTTCCTCCCTATATCTTGTGAAAACCATATGTTTGAACCGCTTTTTAAACTGGATCATGCTTGGACATTGCTTGAGTCCCACACCCAGTCTGTTCCACAACCTCACTCCACTAACTGAAAGACAAATTTTTTTTAATGTTGTTCGTGCCCGCTGATGTTTTAAATTGAACTCCCCCCTCAGATTATAACCCCCAACTCTGTAAAAAAACAATTTTTGAATGTTGCTAGGAATAGCGCTCGCAAGGCAACATCAAAATAATATACTATATAATATACTATACTACAGTATGGCGATATTGTCTCAATTACATATCTCTTTCAAAAATATACTGGTATAAATTTTACAACCGGTATATCGTCCAGCCCCACCCTGACGCAGACCATGAAGACCCTGAAAGACCATTAAGACTGCGACGCAGACCATTAAGACCCTGACAAACACAATTAATAGCGGTTTTGTTTGCATACGGTTGACAACGCTTGAATAGCATCAGCTTGGATCTGTGGATGGGCGAACAAAATTTCACTTTAGGGCTTCCTACAGTCCTATTTTGATGAAATTAGCCTGATTAACCTTGACCTATGCTCTTTTTAAATACACCAAGTTTGGAGAGGTTGAATTTTCAGTTAATGTTTTACCGCTCCTTATAGCCTGACATGGATACAATTTGGCAGGGTTCATCTTGACCCTTGTGCCTTTGACTACATTAACTTTGATGAGGATTGGTTTAAGTTAAGCTTGCCTTTTGGAATTAAGTTGATTTTGAACGATTTTGAGCCTCTAGCAGCCATGTTGTTTTGTCTATCAACTTAATTTTACTCGAGCAGTTGGAACTTTGGTCTCCAACAGCCACTAAGTTGGTCCCGCTCAAATCAAACATTCCTTCTATGAACTGTGGTGATTTTAGTCACAGGCCACGCCCATTACGATGCCACGCCCAAATTGAAAATATGTTGACTCCGTCATGTTCAAAATTTGATTCTGTATGGACTCAAGATCATAGGAGTCCAATTTGATGTTGATATAAGCATTTCAGTCTTTATGCGTTTTAAACCACACCCTTTTTAGAAGTCAATGGCTCCTGGGTGCTTTAGTTTTTTTATTGCACAGACTTCGCTTAATGTCAGATAGAAGACATTGATCCATAGTGCTAAAGTATTTTTTAAGTATAACATAAGTAAAATAACCTAGAATCCTTAAGGAATTTAGTCATAGGTTCACCATGAGGATATGCATGTGTTAACAAACTAGCATGACTCTAAGTCAAAGCGGTTATTAGATATGTTTGTTCAAACTTTGTATTTTTGGACTGTTGCTGTAGCGCCGCCTTTGGGCCAATCAGTGTAATACTTATTCTCTCGATCATCAGACAGATCCCGCCCTGCAGAGCGGGTTTTATAAAGAGACAAAGACAATCCACACACAGGCAGGTCAAGTTCCGCCTACTGACGATGTACCACTCAACAAAAATATAGATTTAGTTTTACCCCTTTAGAAATTGGTGTGAGGGGTTAAGGTGAGGGTTTCCAAACTATAAAAAGGTATCCTGTTAAGCTGACAATAACACCATTGAGCCAAGGAATACAGCAGCACTAAGTAAAACCCCTACCTCTCAAAGAAAGTAGGTTGTATTCCACACAAATGCAATCCCGAGTGGATGATAATGAATCACTGGATCCCAGTGGATTAAAGGACAAAGAAGCTCCCCTCTTGTTAAAACAAAGCTGGCAGAGATCGTTTCTTTAAAAAGTAGAATCATGGTAACAACTCACCCACACCAGCAAGAGAAGAGCTCAGACCCAGGTTGATGCATAAGTGTTTGTCCCTCTCCTTGATACCATCGATCATCATCTGACTTGCTCTCTCCCCTTTACCGATCACCGTGTCGATCAGACAACGTGCTTGGTCCGCTCTGCTCCTCTTCTCCTCCATCACAGAGTCCTTTTCCTCAGAACTGAACACTTCATGATGATAAAGGTCATCCAGGAGACCTTTGATAACTGGGTCTGAAACTCCCTTCACAAATTCAGAACGGATCCTTCGAAGCTCCCCTGGAAGATAAATCAAAAGGCAATATGAAATGACAATGAGTAAACACGATACTTGATTCATTAAACTCATCTTTATTGGGCTAAAGATAAAACCGTTTGTTGCACCAACTTGTTCACTCACAACTCACAAATGTCCTTAAAACGAACAACCTTGATAGTTCATTTAAATCTTGTTTCTAATTCAGATCAATATTTCAACTTGAGGTCGCGTGACTGCGAGGCGTGGCACGGTAACTTCCTCTGCAAGTGATAGAACTTAACACCTTTATTGTTGCTCTAAATATTTGTAAACACACTTCAAAGTAACGGAAAAGGTGCCTAAAATAAGGACACGTTAATGTCAGGTGTTGGAAATCACAAAGAGAGTAGGCAAACTGTAAAGCCGCGTGATACCAGTTGGCAAGCTACCAAACAAATCATGGCAGACAAAGACACACCAGGCTGGGCTGTCCACATGATCACGGAGGTCACTGGCATTAGAGAATCGTTTCAACAAAGTTTTGATGAACTGAACGAATAGATCAACGGACTGAAAAAAGAAACACGGGCCACCTTAAGCAGAGTTACTAACGCGGAGAAGCGCATCAGCGCTGTAGAGGATCAGATGGCCGGAGAGAGCACAACTTTAAACGACATGACAAAATAAATGGATTTATTGAAAAACTAATTAACCAAATTCGAAGCTCACGGTAAAATAAACAACATAGTGTTGGTTGGCCTTGAGAAGGGGGCGGAAGCTGGCGATCCAGACAAGATGGTCAAGGGCATTCTGAGATATATTTTGGACTAAAAAGTTGATGACAGGGTCCCAGAAGTTGAAAGACATCATCGGAGTCTCCGTCCCCGCCCCATCCGAACCTCCTCGCCCTTACCTGATGCGGATGCTTAGGGGGAATGACAGACAGGCTATTCTGAAAGCTGCGGGAAAGAAGAAGGAGCTGAGCTGGAGAGGAAGACGCCTCCAAGCATTTCAAGATCTACCTGTGGACATCAAGAAGCAGCGAGAC
Organism: Gadus morhua; assembly: GCF_902167405.1. Lineage (NCBI taxonomy): Eukaryota > Metazoa > Chordata > Actinopteri > Gadiformes > Gadidae > Gadus > Gadus morhua. The sequence goes on from NC_044051.1 coordinate 41,503,733, forward strand.
ATTTTTGCTGACATTAAGAAGAAACGGCAGGGAACGGACTTACGATATGGCCTGTTGTATCCTGCAAGGCTGATTGTCACCATCGAAGGGAATAAGCAGTGTTGGGAAACTTCACTTTCTACGTGAACTAGTTCAAAGTTCAGTTCAAATTTTTTAAAATGAACTAGTTCAGTTAAACGTTATAATTCTAATTTTTTTTAAGTTCACAGTTCCAAAAAATGAATTAGTTCATAGTTCTTTTTTTCAATATGTTGCTGTGAGCTATTAGTGTCTTCTGGTATTTTGTAAATCCCATTGATATCTTTTGGAAGACTCCTTTCTCGTTGGCCGGAAACGGAAAGGGGGGGGGTTCTACCACTACTGTTGAGACGGAGAACCGAGCGAAAAGACTACAGCCAAACATAAACAGCCCCCCTTTCTGTTTCCGGCCAACAAGCAATGATTCTAGAAGGTATTCTAGTCTGCTGAGCTAAGAACTAGAGAGCTAACGTTATGGATTGTTCATATTTATAATTCGAAATTCGTCTCAGCCTGTATACCACAGAAAGCCCATACCGGGTTGTCTGATTACAGTTTAATTCATTTTCCAAAATTTACCAGCCCTCGTTGGAAGAATAATCACCACGGCATTCGTTTCAATGGGAATCGCGACGGCCTATACTTTCAAGAGAGGAAAGATATCTCCACATTGAAGTTAAAAAGTTAGAATTTAGTCTGAACAGAACAAATAATAGTCTCATACTGTTCTTAAAATTAGAAATTCTCCTATTGTTGTTAGGGCCAATTTATTCTTAGTTTTATTTTATTCTAAATTGCCTCCCACTGCTGGCACTTTTATGTTGGTTTGAGATGCCTCCTGGAACTCAATATAGGTAAACAGGATGTGAGGCCAGTTAGGGGGCCGCATTAGGAACACGCCATACAGTCGGGAGCGATATCGCTTTTGACCACGAATACAAACAAGAATACAAACACAAATACAAACACGGATAAGAATAGCCGATACGCCCCTCCTCTCTGGAGGGGCGTCCATCTTTAAGCTCAGGAGGTATACCCATATAGTGCTCACTCTTCATGGAGACACAGCTGGGTCCAGGGAGTCTGCTCTCTCCTGCCTCCTTCTGAAAAACAAGAACCACCTGGAAGTTAGCATTAGTGCATGTCGTTTCATTTGATCATTTATTGCAGGGCTACTCAACTACTTTCTCATGACTTTTCATTTCAATAATCTTTTCTCAGTTTATTGAAATATAAATTAAAGGGGGGGGGGGGAGGGGGCAGAAAAAGTTATTATGGCATTCAAGCACTTACATGTTGACATAAAAGCACACAAGTACCCTTCATACTGTGCATAGTGTTGATTCACAATAGGTTTAGCTAATATAGAAAATAAAGCAGTCAGTTTCTACATTTCTACACAGACCTGTGTTATTATTCATGGGTAATTTGTTTCAACAAATTACTTCACCCCCAAAGATAAATTCTAACTGATTCAATAAATCGGCAGTTTGAAAGACATTGAACCTTTGAACATTAAACCTGCAAAGTCTGCTACAAGTCGTCTTAACATTAATTTCATTAATTCGATTGCTGGGTCCAGGGGAGTCTGCTCTCTCCTGCTGCTCTGGGCTTCAACACACACACACACACACACACACACACCACACACACACACACACACACACACACACACACACACACACACACACACACACACACACACACACACACACACACACACACACACACAGCTGTTTCTCAGACTAATGATGGAGTCATCACTGCTGAGCTCTGAGATGGACAACAGTCACAGACAGAGAGATCCTCTTCTTACCTCTCAGCTTTGCTCCGGCGGCCATGTTCCACAGACAGAGTGGTCTTAGAGGTAGAACCCCCATCCTCTCTCTCCTCATCCATAGTAGACTGGAGACCTGGACACAAACACAACTCCTTCTGAACTTTAGCTGTTTATTGAGAGAGAAGATCATTGTGACTGCGTCACACTAAAGCATTATGGACGTCATAGAACATAAATATGAACCCCATGATATAACCACACTGCCCTCACTACATTACAGATGTGTAAAGCAGATGAAAACCGAGTGATTAAACACCTTGGACACTGTAACAGTTCTTAAACTACAACCCAAAAAAGTAGATGCAATAGCCTTGAAAAATTCATCATGGTATAATTTAGGGCTGAACGATTAATCAAAATCAAACGAAATCGCAATGTAATAGAACGCGGTATGCAAATCGCAAAGGCTGCGATTAAACCAAAAAAAAGTGATTTGTTACTGACTGGAAATCAGTACAATTATTTATTTTTATTTTCATTTTACAATTCAATAGTTAAATAAAGAAGTTTATAATATAAACTAATCTCAACGCATCGGCCTGGCCTAAAGGAAAGGGCCGTTTTTATGTGACTGCTTCCAATGTTGTGTTGGTCATACTAACGAATGATTTATTTATTTATTATTGAATAATACACAACATTGGGACCTAATAAATTAGGAAAATCGCACTTAAATCGCAATCGAAATATTGGTCAAAAATATCGCAATTAGATTATTTCCCCAAAACGTTCAGCCCTAAAAAGTAGAGAACTATTGAACAATTTCTCCACTGGAACAAAGTCGGAGTTCTGTCACTTCACACTTCACAGATCCCATAGACCGTGAATCTACTGGTGATGCTCAACACATCGATTTGGTATCCTCGTATGACCAACGAGTCTCTCTCTCGCTCTATGGCTCCAGCTGTGGTTTAAGCCATAGGAATCGAGTCTAGACCCACATCTATGAAACTGTAGATCCCCAGTCGCTAGCCTGGCTCCGCCCGCCTAAGTACTCAATTTGACTCCCGCTCAATTTGTATTTAACTTAAATATCAGCACATTCAATGACTTATGTCCTTCTTTTAATTTGGAGTAGCATCAAGACAAACGAATCACTTGAATATTGAACGCAGTGTTCAATTTACCACACGGGTCAGAAAACCAGTTAAACATGAACTAACGTTGTATTCTCTACAGTAAACTCATTATTATATACCAGTAACCTAAAGACAATATAAACGGTAGTAAACTGGTTGTTCATTATTACCAGTAACCTAAAGACAATATAAACGGTAGTAAACTGGTTGTTCATTATTATATACCAGTAACCTAAAGACAATATAAACGGTAGTAAACAGGTTTTTCATTATTATATACCAGTAACCTAAAGACAATATAAACGGTAGTAAACTGGTTGTTCATTATTAAATACCAGTAACCTAAAGACAATATAAACAGTAGGCCTACACTGGTTGATCATTATTATATACCAGTAACCTAAAGACAATATAAAGGATAGTACACTGGTTGATCATTATTATATACCAGTAACCTAAAGACAATATAAACGGTAGTACACTGGTTGATCATTATTATATACCAGTAACCTAAAGACAATATAAACGGTAGTACACTGGTTGATCATTATTATATACCAGTAACCTAAAGACAATATAACCGGTAGTAAACTGGTTGATCATTATTATATACCAGTAACCTAAAGACAATATAAACGGTAGTAAACTGGTTGATCATTATTATATACCAGTAACCTAAAGACAATATAACCGGTAGTAAACTGGTTGATCATTATATTCCAGCAACACACAGACAATATAAACGCTAGTCAACTGTCGCCCTACCTTACCTTATCTACTCCGGGATTAAAATGCGTCCATACGATATAAAGTTGTAAAAGTATGAATGTAAGGGAAGAAACGGAGGTTAAAGTGTTCATAAAACAAGTAAATCAGGTGAAAGGTTTTAAAAGCGGAGGAAGAAAGGCTCCTCGCTACGACGAATAGTTAGACGAGGAAGTTCAAGGAGCCGCGCCTCCCAGTGAGTGACACATGTTTTCCGGGTAGTAGAAGATGTGCGCGCGCACACAGACACAGACACACACACACACACACAGAGACACAGACACAGACACAGACACAGACACACACACACACACACACACACACACACACACACACACACACACACACACACACACACACACACACAACACACACACACACACACACACACACAACAAACACACACACTCCAGCAGCCTCAAGAGTCAAAGTAGAGCAAAAGAGAGATTAACAGTAATAAGTACACCGGATACTGGCTCAGTATGTGTGAAAGTACACATGATACTGGCTCAGTATGAGTATAAGTAGGCTACACAGGATACTGGCTCAGCATGAGTATAAATACACAGGATACTAGCTCAGTTTGCGACCATACTTCATGTTATGTGTATTTGCATGACGTGTCATACTTGTTTATCTTTTTATTTTTTGTTCGCAATAAAGACGAATTGAGCTGTGGATGTCCACGGGCTGTGGCGCGCCCAGAGGACGACGGCCTTGGAAGCGTATCGCCCGCCGCGGGGCGCAGCGAGGCCCCCTCCCCCTGAGAACTCTCCGCCCAAGCGCTTTAAAGAGAAACCTGGGGGGGTTGAATCCCAGCTGAACCCGCTGGGCTGCTCTTTAACGAATGCGTCCTTCTGACCCGCGCCGCCCACTGCTCCGGGAGTGCCGGTGTTACACAGAATTCTGCGACCCCGTCGAAATGTGTGACCCCAGAGGGCGCTGTTGCACATGTTCTGCAATATGCACGAGTTTGAAGCGTAGGCAGGCATGACAAAAACATAAATATAACATAACATCTCCCTCCCAACCCCTTACCTTTTATTAAAGGTTGCTTAATACATTTGATTTGAATAGCATTATACAGACCCATACAATGGATAGGGCGTTCAGTACGGTCCATCACCGGTGTGCATGTGTTCACCGGCACCCGGATGGGTCTAAAGCAGAGAAGGAATCGCCCCCAAAAAGAGACTATAAAGGATCACTTAACTTAACTTCCCGGAAGGATGAACAAACCTTTCCTCCCCTCTGTCGTGGGGTGGATGATGTGATGAGCCTCGCTGGGGTCGACCTCCCTTGAGCCAGCCGTTGACGCCGTTCAGACATCATGTAGATATCAGTGATCCTGTGCCACACGTTCTTCACCGAGGTTACTTCAGCAGGAACGTCTCCCTCGCCGCCGGCCGAGCACGACCTGATCCACCGCGTGTGAGACGTGACGCACACTGACACCTCAGCGCATGTCCACCCCACGCAGAAAACTCTTCTCTTCATCCAATGCTCCCCACCAGAAGAACTCCCATCCAGACGCTGCCCCGGCCCGGCCGGCTGTCACGTGGGAGAGAGAGTCTGGGGTTGTCCTGAAGGTGAGGATGAAGTACGGGACGCACACGGAGCTCCAGAGCTTCAGCCAACAGCTCGACTCTTTATTTACTCCACCATCCGTCCACAACTAAACCCCTCCCCCTTTTCCCGACGGTAACTCCTGGGGGCCGACGCACTGGGGCCCAGAGAGTGTCTGTTACCCCCCCCCCCAAGGAGAAAGGTCCCGTCTCCTAACAGCCCTGTTAACAGAACCAAGGCCCCTGAAGCTCCAGGTCCACACACACAGACACACACACAGACACACACACACACACACACACACACACACACACACACACACACACACACACACAGACAGGGCTAACACAGACCAGGTTGGTCTGTGTTAACCCAGAGCCCTCTACTGCACAACCCCCCAGCAGCACTGAGCCCTGAGGACCCAGAGCCCTCTACTGCACAACCCCCCAGCAGCACTGAGCCCTAAGGACCCAGAGCCCTCTACTGCACAACCCCCCAGCAGCACTGAGCCCTGAGGACCCAGAGCCCTCTACTGCACAACCCTCCAGCAGCACTGAGCCCCCCCCCCCCCCCCCCCCCCCACGGTGCAGCAGAGAGGGGCCGGGCCGGGGGGCCGGGGAGACGGACCCCCGGGAGGGGGAAGGCCCCGTGTGGCGGATCAGTCTGACGTCATGAATCCCCCAGCCTCGGTCTCTGCTCCATCCTGGGGCTGCAAGCCTCAGAACCCAGCCTCTCCATCCAGCTGCTGCACGCCTGGACAACATGACAGGTTTATATATTAGTATAGACCATCAACTGATAGGACTCTTACTATTATTATTATTTTAGCTGTTTAACCCATGCCAGGTAGAACACACACACACACACACACACACACACACACACACACACACACACACACACACACACACACACACACACACACACACACACACACACACACACACACACACTCCTCATGCCAACCCCACCCCACCAGCCACGCCCAGCTCTCCTCCAGGACACCCAGGACAGAGCACAACCTTCAGGGCCTCCAGAGAGGTCAGTGATGAACAACGTTCTTCAGTGGCGCCCCACACTGGGGAGGGGTCATGCAGGGGGTCTCCAGAAGGGGTCCCCGGGTGATTCAACGTCTCTGAGGTCATGTCTTTGTAGTCCAGCGGTCTCCTGAAGGAGAAGCCTTCACAGAGCGCGCCGCTTTAGCCTGAGGACTCTGGGGAGGAGGTGAGGAGGAGGTCATGGGTTCAGGAGACCCCCCAGTGGAGGGTGGAGGCTCTTGAGGAGCAGGACCCTCCATCAGCAACAGGCTGACCAGGACTCTGCTGGACCAGGTGAAGCTCTCTGTGGACGGTGTTCACTCCAACCCCCGAGATGGAAGCCTCTCTCAGGCTGAACAGTGATGGGCGGGGCCAGCTGGACCTGGGAGATGGCTCCCTCAGATCAGAACCACCTTGGACCGGCCCCGACGAAGACCCTTTATGACCTGGAGCTGTGCCCCCCCAGCTGAGGGGGTGGAGGGGCTGTGGCTGAGGCGTCTCCATGCCTGGAGGGGAACGTTGGGGTGTGCTCCGTGGTTCTCTGGTGACGGACTGAAGTCGTGTTCTGGTCGTTGAGACGAGGAGTCCTCTCATCTCCCCCTGGAGTTCCTCCTTCTGAATCCCGGTCCCCGTCTTAAAAGGCCGTTCTAGTCCATGGAGCTGATGTCACAACGGATTCTCCAACACTCGGTGGTGAAGGGATGAACACGCTTTAACAAACCCACCTTGAAGGAACCTTTCATTATAGCGATAGTCTGCTCTTCATTTAGTTGTGTTGGGTCTTCTGCTCGCTGGTTGTGTGTGCGTGTGTGTGTGTGTGTGTGTGTGTGTGTGTGCGTGCGTGTGTGTGTGTGTGTGGGGGTGTGTGTGTGTGTGTGGGTTGAGCACAAAAGGCTCTTCAACCATTCCAAACACCTCCACCACACAAACACACACTATTACTATTATTTACAATTTGTTAATTTCTATTTTGCTTTAATTCACAATAATTAAGCACAACGGATATTTGCTCCATCTGATTTGTGTCTATCCAATAGATGAAGTTGTATTGCGTCTTAATTTGTCCTTCGACCACAAATTGATTGAGTTGTTGAGTTGACTGAGTTAATTGAGTTCTCAGAGCATGACGGTAGATAACCGTCATTTAAATACAAACAAGTGATTTCTTCCTGTCAATTACTATGTGGTGACCCAGTATTTTACTTGGAAACGTTTATTATTGGTTCAATGTTTGTTCACTATGTTCTGAGGATAAATCGCTGCATTCTTCCTTTTCCATCTGCCTTGTTTCCTTCTTGGACTACTTTTTTGGCGCTTATTGCCTTACGGAAAACACGAGGACTGAAATGTCCTGCAAGAGTGTCAAATAGGTTGCCACTTCACACACACAGACTCCTTCCCCCTGGTCCTGTTGGTCAGAAGGTGAACCCCACCGAGGTGGATTCACCGCCCCCTAGTGGCTCCCCACGCAATAACAGGACTGAAGCATGGCTTTGATAAACGACCTCACATCTTACTGTCGACTCATTTATCAGACGCCTCCATCCTACTGCCCCCTCCCACGCACCCAGAGAAGGAGAGGTTCCTCCTCTGCAGCTCAGCGCCTCAAACACACACCTCTGTGTGTTTCAACATGGAGGCTCAGGGTCCTGTTAGACGGGGAGGTGGTGCATCAACCAGCCTGCAAGGCTCGTCTCTGGAGAGACGCCAGTAGCTGGGCTGTTTCCTGTCGGCCCGCTTCTAGAACTCTCTCCATACTCCGTCCCTCATCGGGCGTATGAGTCTGAGGTGGAAATACATTGCTGGTTCCTGGTTATTAATGTTGTGTAGACGAAGCCTCTGTTGTGCTTTTTTTCAGTGAACCCCCGACCTTAAAGTGTAAACTGATCCTCTGCTGAACACAAGAGAACATTCAGAGGATCCACTGAGTTGTTTATCACCGTTATGCTTTATTAACCAGGATAACAGAAAAACAGTCCCTTACATGAACACAATAAACACAAGGACTCAATCAATAGAAGAACAGTCCCTTACATGAACACAATGAACACAAGGACTCAATCAATAGAAGAACAGTCCCCATACATGAACACAATAAACACAAGGACTCAATCAATAGAAGAACAGTCCCTTACATGAACACAATAAACACAAGGACTCAAACAATAGAAGAACAGTCCCTTACATGAACACAATAAACACAAGAACTCAGACAATAGAAGCAGCAGACAGACATTACTAATCATAAACAGGTGTGTTCTGCTGCTGTGTTTTTCCCCACAGAACACAAGGAATCAATACTCAGTTTAAAGTGATCACAACATGATCTATAGCTTTTCGACCGCTTGCATTACGAATATAATCTAAAATCTGCTTTACATCGTGTGATGCTTATCAAAATATAAACTGATATCAGAGCCCCGCAGTATGAAACTGTTAACGTCTGAAAATAGACACAATATTGTAGTATAAAAATTTTACAATTTACCACCAATCAATCAGAAACATTAGAAATATAGTCTTTGTAAAGATTTAAAAAATCTCTTCCTTTCATGGTTAATCAAGATCAACTTTAAGAAGCCCCAGAAAATGTAGCATTTGGATTATAGTTGAGTACATGAATATAAATCATCAAAACACAGTGTGTGTGTGTGTGTGTTTATATATACATGTGTGTGTAGTCTGTGCGTGTCTGTGTTCATATGTGAGTAAGTGTGTGTGTTCATAACTTGAGTAAGTGTGTGTTCATAGATGCGCGTGCGGCGTGTGCATGTGTGCGCGCGTTTGCATGTGTGTGTCTGCGTGTATATTTGAGTGTTTATAATATGTATGCGCGTGTGTGTGTTCATATATACGTGTTTGTTTGTGTTCACATACACGTGTTTGTGTGCCTGCGTGTTTGGGTTCCTATATAGTATAGTATGTTTATATGCGTGTGTCTTTATGTTAATTCATATATGCGTGTGTGCGCTTGCATGTGTGTGCGTGGTAATATACGCGTGTGTGTGTTCACATATGCATGTTTTTGTTCACGTGTGTCATCAGACTCAGAGCGAGAGCAAGAGCGAGAGAGACTAAAATTTTCACAGAGACGCTGAGGACACAAGGTGTGGATAAAAAAGTGAACCAAACGTCCGAGATCAAAACGGGGAACATTATCCCCGAAAAGGGGGGGAAGACTAATCTCCAGTGTGACTACCAATCAGATTGAAGAACCCATCCGAGGCTACAGCATTCGAGCATTCGAGGCTATAGCCCCGGATCTTTTGGGGATAGCCCCGGATCGCTGTGCCATCTAAAAAAATTTAAACAATAATAATGATGAAAATAGCCCCGTAGAGTATACTTCTTTGTGATTAAATTACCAGCAGCCACAGATGCAACAATTCTGGCGTGTCCATATATGGGCAGATTTAGAATCATTTTTTGCCAAATGTTGCAAATTCAACGTGGGTATTCTTTCTTCTCTACGCACAGCGCATCTCGTCGTTATTGCGGTGTTGTGCTGCCAGCC
>NC_044051.1:41513651-41568651 GCF_902167405.1 Gadus morhua
CGGAGTACATTTACTTGAGTACAGTACTTAAGTACAATTTTGAGGGATCTGTACTTTACTCGAGTATCATTTTTTGGGAGTACTCATGACTTTACTCAAGTACATTTGAGAGGCAAATATTGTACTCTTTACTCCGTTACATTTCTTAAACTGTGGATATGTCTTATATAAACGTCAAATTATCTTGTGTGAACCTTGTCCAGTCTCATATCTCTCTCTCTTATTCCATTCAATGAGATGTTAACTGATAACATATAGGCTTTTGGTTGTGGTAGCAGCCATGGTGACAATGGCTGGCTGCCACGGGTCGCTCATTCAGCCATACCTCTGGTTGGTTGCGACCTACCGTATTGGTCCGAATATAAGACGACCCTGATGATAAGACGACCCCCGTTTTTCAACACAAACATTTAGAAAAAAAGATTTGCAGACCACATTTGCAGAACAAAGAACTTCATTTATTTTCTTAATAACAATATTAAAAACACAGTGAATTAAACACTTGTTATATTAATGACAATAATAATAATGCCAGTAAAGGCCACGGCACTTTCAAGGCAAAATATGTCCAGTATGATTCAAAATGAATATCAAGCAATAATCAAGCAACATTGTGAATATTTTTGAATAACAGAGAAAATACAGGCCACATATTTAACTAAACTTAACTAAAATTCGCCAAACTTCTCCTCCGATGTCTCTCTATCCCTCACACGTGTCCTCTGCCCCGCTGTGTTCGCTCTCGCTGTCATCGCTCCCCAGCTGCTCCGCTTCCACCGGCTCCTCCCAAAGCGCGTTTTCGCTGACGTATTCAAAAACTCTCCGGTCAACCTCACTGAAACGACCACTTTGAGGACCACGGTAGGATTTGCGCTGACTGTTGGCATCTTTGAGACGTTGTTTTGGTGCTCGCCATCTTCTTACGTTACACTCCGTGACCCCGAACTTCTTGGCAGCTTGGCAGTTGTTACTTGACTCTGCCTTATTGACGACCATTATTTAAAAATTGGCAACATAGCTCCTCCGCTGTTGTTGATTGACCTGACCCACTTTTGAGCCACTTGTCTCTAAATGTCTTTAAACACCGGTAACGGTCTGGTTGTTAAGGACGCTGGACTACTTCTTCCCGGTACCAATTCCTGGCGCCACCTGCGGCCGCGAATGTGTATTGACATTTAAATGTAGAGGCGAAGAAGAGAAACTGCGCTCTGAATACTAGACCCCGAATATAAGACGACCCGACTTTTTCGGACCTATTTCGAGGGGAAAAAAGGTCGTCGTATGTTCGGACCAATACGGTATTTGCCGCCAAAAGGGTCGCGACGTTGTTATGGTCGCGACCTAGGAGCCGTGTCCACCAAAAGCCTTTTTAAAAGGCGGAGCGCTCCGTGAACTGCTTTCAACGCGTTTGTGCGCGCCGCTCAAAAAAGGCGCACAAAGCGTTTTTCGTTTACGTCATAAAATACGCGTCATCGCTTGTATCCATAGATATGCAGCTTCTATCTGTAGGCTCCATCATCTGGCATCTGACACCTCAACGTCCTCTCTGGTTGCTCCTACAATTTTATTAGAAAATGAATAAAAGATTAATAGCGCTTCTTGCCGTGCGGCGGAGGTTGCGTACGATCCCCCTGCGCCTGTCCTGGTTGCCCGGAGGAGAGTGTGGGTCCACAGCATTAATCGTGGCCTGGTTGCGCGTTGTCTGGTCATGATACGCCTTTAACGTGAGGTCGTACAGGACCGGACACTCACTCACAGCTGTTATTAAACTTTCGTCCGACATGTTTCCGTTTGTGTTCTGTTGATACTTTTAGCCTTGCCTCCTCCTCGATTTTGATTGGTCGTTCGAAAAAAGCGCCGATGACGTGGAGCGCTTTTCTTCAAAAGTTGAACTGTTTTCAACTGGGGCGCGCGCCTAGAAGCGCGAGGCGCGCGGAGCGTTTAACCGCCCCGGGCGGCTTTTTAACCCAATCGCCCACCGGTGGGCGATTTGGTTTGTTGACGATATATTTCCACTACGGAGCGACATAACCCGCTTCAACTTTCATCATTACAGACATTCTATACGTCGTTAGAAAGGGTAGAATCTCCACAATTTATTCATCCGGTTGTTTTTTTCTATAAATCATGAGCACAAAACCATAAATATTGATATTTACCAGCATGGTAAACCGGAAATGCCAAAAAACAGAGTGACTCCCTACCTTTGAAGCAATCTGAGAACCGTAATATGTGTCCATTCCTTAATTATTTATATTCCAATTGTCCGTGAGAATCCACTGATCAAAAGCATCCAAATGGTTTTTCATAAAATTATTCCAGCTTGTGAATATCGTCGTGTAAAGTCCATTTGTTTACCATCTCCAAACTTTGTTCGTCAACTAACATACAGACGTTCGCAGCCGTATCGATATTTTCTCTAGCTCCAGTATGCAGTTGTTGGATATGCTTGTTTTCATCACTTTGCTGGCTACAAAATAAACGTGTCCCCGTCTTTTTCTGTTCAGTTTTCACCCCGGTACAGCCCGTGAAGTAGATGGAGCGCTCCCAGTTCGAAGGGCCAATGGGCTTTGTTTACTTTGTTTCGCGGCTTTAGTATAGGGACAGCGTATTGGCTATTGATATATCAATCACTTGGGCTTCTAGCCAATGAGTTTACCTTTCCAACGCTGCCAGGCGTGTCCAGGTGTGATACGTATGAGCCGAGATATAAAGCTGCGTCAACACGGCAGACAACTCACTTTGCGCATATTTTGCGCATATATTGTTCATATTTAGTTCTTGTCATATTTTCATGATATGGCCAATATCTCAATATGAATGTGTGAAAAAATTATGTTTTGAATCATGGAGAAAGGTTTTATAGTCACCAAAATGCTTCAGTAATGTTTCCAGTGTCACAGAAGTAGAGTAAATGCATTTGGCACAATTTGGCCATTTGGAGACATTTTGGAGAGGTTTGTGCCGCCAGTGACAACACACCATAAAAACTCCATTAACTCCCCAAGGTTTAGGCCTAGAACTCCAAAATTTCTTCCAGGTGTAGTTGGCATGATGTAGAAGGTATTTGGCATATTGCCATATGCCTTACATATAAAGCACATCCTAGTTATTGTAGTTCAATTATGACCTATTATTTTCGAAGACAAAAAAAATTGCTTTAGAGCCATGTCTGAACTGATGTCATTTAGGTTGTGTGTATGATACATGCCAAATACATATCTAGGGAAACTAGAGCTTGTCAGCTTTCAAATGAAGTATCAAACATCCATCTAGGACTTAGGGTTACTGTGTTATAAGCTTTTCCATTTGGGTATGTGTATAGGCGAAAAAAAACAAAATACTGCCGGGGCAGAACAGGTTAAAAGGCGCGCTGCATGCGCGTCCTGCCATAGAGAATGCATTGCAGACAGGCGCTCCGCCTTTTAAAAAGGCTTTTGGTGGACACGGCCCCCTAGTCGGTCAGCCTGCCAGAGCCAGCGGCCAGCAGCCAGCGGCTGGCCTGTCGTCGCAGCCAGCCAGCCGATACCAGCCAGGCGTCGCTGCCCGTCATTACGTCGTATGATTGTCATACCATCGTACTAAATCATACAAAAATGTTAAAATGAAAGGGTCCAATTACGTCAATGAGTTTGAGTAAAATAGCAAATATATACCTGACCATGGAGAGTGTCGAACAGCCAAGGTGTTGGTCACTAACCTAGCGTCACTACCGCTTGTACCACCATGGAATTGACTGATAGTCGTTGCACTTATATTTAACTATATCACTCTATAACGAAGAACTTTGTACATAACATACATTATTAGGCTTAATGACATTTAACAAAACAAATAGGCTATGTATAATTTCTAAAATACATTATTTGAATACGCCCCAAATTACAACTAATATATCACTCTATAACGAAGTGCTTTGTGCATAATATATCTTATTAGGCTTAATGACGTTTAACAAAACAAATATATAGGCTATATATAAGATATAAAATACATCACAGTGATGTTGATAGGTTTTCAATGTAGTGAGTCCCCGGGACCCACAGGTGGCGAGTTGGGTGGGTCCCTGAGAAATTCAATGGGTCCCGAGTCGACTCCCCAGTTTAAAAAATGTGTTTCTTTTTTATTATTATTCTATTTCTTAAATTAAATTAATAGTGTTAAACTCCTTGATGGTGGTATGATATGGTTAGAGCTGGAGTACTCAACCGTTCATGTTTAACACTAGAAACGCCGGGCCATTTTTACTTACTCTTAGCGCCGCAAGAGGGGTCAAATGACCCCCTTAGTCATTTTAATGAGAGGCTGTGCATTTGCACATAATGGTCACTAGGTGGCGCCAATGAGCTATTACCGCGCGAGCGCCACATTCGTGTGTGTGTGTGTGTCACAAGCCTAGTCCTCACGATTTTGTCATAAATGTACATATATTCAATCAGAAGGATTGCAAAAAAATCCTGTTTGATTTGCTCATTCGACACGAATGAGCACAGCATCGAGCAGTGGAAACGTGGGTTTATTTACTATGAAGTTCGTATTTTTAATTGTTGAAATGAAATCAGCGGTGACGAGCTAGTTGTTTTGGTAGCGGCTAAATTAGCATGTCGCGATACTTTGTACAGGGGATCACGTCTGCGCCAAGTAGATGCGCAGAGGGTTGAAACAGCGCTTGTCCGATCTGCTCACAAGAAGGTTTCTTTGGCCAGTTACTGTGATTAAACACGAGTTGTTTAATGTTCACAATGTATCGTTTTTCATGGGGAAAATGAGATGCGTCCCTGGGACGCATGGATAGTGAGTTTAGTGCGTCCTTTCAGATTTTAATGCGTCAGGGACGCAGGACGCGTACCTAGCAACATCACTGCATTATTTGAATACGCCACAAATTACAACTAATACATTTTATTGATATTGATAGACCAACGATTTCTTCATTTTAAACTGTAGGCCTACTTCAATATAAAAATATAAAAATAATATTTGCAATAAAGAGCTGTAGGTAGCTTTCGCCAGAGAGCATGGCTTTCTGGTACTTCAACTGTCGCAAAAAATCTGTTGATAACATGCAAATAACTGATTAAGGACCGCCTATAGACTTTGAGTGACCGAGCCAGCCAGCGACCAAAACGGCAGCCAGACGAGAAAACGGCAGCCAGACGAGCGACCAATGCCACCTACGTCGCGACCAATGCGACCTACGTCGCGACCAATGCGACCTACGTCGCGACCAATGCGACCTACGTCGCGACCAATGCGACCTACGTCGCGACCAATGCGACCTACGTCTCGACCAATGCGACCTACGTCGCGACCAATGCGACCTACGTCGCGACGCACGTCGTTGGCCACTCAGAGAGCTCGGCCCTCCTCTCCCAAAGTGAAAGAAGAGGACATCCATGGGTATATGGATGTATGTATCTGGTAGAGAATTTATATATGCAGGGTAAAACCAGCAGAACAATAATTTTAAACACTAATCACATGGTTTTGTTTAAGAACCCACGCAACAAATATCAGATTTTGTTAATAGCCAGGCAGATGTTCCTGTGTAGGACAATGTATTTTCTAGAGCCCTTTACCGATGCTACTAGTACGCCGTATGGCTATCTGCTAGTGGACTTTAAAGCCACGACCCCGACACACTACGGCCAGACAAGTGCTGGATACATCAGTTTAATCTAACCCAGGAACGATAACCAGGACAAAGTGCAAGCCATTGTGAACCCCATTTAAGTTCCCTGTTCTTCAGTGTGTTGTTACACTACATTACCCATGATTCAATATCACAGGGCAGACACACACACACACACACACACCCTCATGACTAGCCACACCTGCCTCCCACACACACACACACACACACACACACACACACACAGGAAGTGGAAGGGGGGTTGTGGCCCCCACCCTCGCAACCAATACCGGAAACAGAAGTCCCCTCGAAAACCCCTATAGTGGGGATCATTATTAACTACTGACAACAGTCACAGACAGAGATCCTCTTCTTACCTCTTAGCTTTGCTCTGGCGGCCATGTTCCCCAGACAGAGCGGTCTTAGAGGTAGGACCCCCATCCTCTCTCTCCTCATCCATAGAAGACTGGAGACCTGGACACAAACACAACTCCTTCTGAACTTTAGCTGTTTATTGAGAGAGAAGATCATTGTGACTGCGTCACACTAAAGCATTATGGACGTCATAGAACATAAATATGAACCCCATGATATAACCACACTGCCCTCACCACAGTACAGATGTGTACAGCAGAAGCAAACTGAGAGATGAGAATTAAACACCTTGGAGACTGTACTAGTTCTTAAACTACAACCCAAAAAAGTAGATGCAATAGCCTTGAAAAATTCATCGTGGTATAATTTAGGGCTGAAAGATTAATCTAATTCAAATCGAAATCGCAATGTAATAGAACGCGGTATGCAAATCGCAAAGGCTGCGATTAAAAAGAAAAAAGTGATTTGTTACCGTTACTGACTGGAAATCAGTACGATTCATTCATTTTATTTTTATTTTACAATTCAATAGTTAAATAAAGAAGTTCATAATATAAATTAATCTCAACACATCTGCCCGGCCTGAAGGAAAGAGCAGATCCCATAGAAAGTAAATCTACTGGTGAAGCGCAACACATCGATTTGGTATCCTTGTATGACCAACGAGTCTCTCTCTCGCTCTATGGCTCCATCTGTGGTTAGACCCACATCTATTAAACTGTAGATCCCCAGTCGCTAGCCTGGCTCCGCCCGTCTAAGTACTCCCGCTCAATTTGAATTTCCCTTCAGTGCTACAAATGAAATGTGTACGAGTCTGGTAGGACCAGACTACAGTCGCTACGCACACATATTTAACTTAAATATCAGCACATTAATATGACTTATGTCCTTCTTTTAATTTGGATTAGCATCAAGACAAATGAATCACTTGAATTTTGAATGGAGTGTTCAATTTACCACACGGGTCAGAAAAGCAGTGAAACATGAACTAACGTTGTATTCTCTACAGTAAACTCATTATTATATACCAGTAACCTAAAGACAATATAAACGGTAGTAAAATGGCTGTTCATTATTATATACCAGTAACCTATAGACAATATAAACGGTAGTACACTGGTTGATCATTATTATATACCAGTAACCTACAGACAATATAACCGGTAGTAAACTGGTTGATCATTATTATATACCAGTAACCTACAGACAATATAAACGGTAGTAAACTGGTTGATCATTATTATATACCAGTAACCTAAAGACAATATAAACGGTAGTAAACTGGTTGATCATTATTATATACCAGTAACCTTAAGACAATATAAACGCTAGTCAACTGTCGACCTACCTTACCTTATCTACTCCGGGATTAAAATGCGTCCATACGATATAAAGTTGTAAACGTATGAATGTAAGGGAAGAAACGGAGGTTAAAGTGTTTATAAAACAAGTTAATCAGGTGAAAGGTTTTAAAAGCGGAGGAAGGGCTGATCGCTACGACGGACAGTCAGATGAGGAAGTCAAGGAGCCGCCACGCTCATTGAGTGTCACGTGTTTTCGGGGGGAAAAAAAGGCGCGCATACACACACACACACACACACACACACACACACACACACACACACACACACACACACACACACACACACACACACACACACACACACACACACACACACACACACACACACACACACACACACACACACACACACACACACACACGCGCGTGTTTAAGGCTCAGTATGAATATAAGTACACAGGATACTGGCTCAGTATGAGTCACTCATTATTATATACCAGTAACCTAAAGACAATATAAACGGTAGCAAACTGGTTGTTCATTATTATATACCAGTAACCTAAAGACAATATAAACGGTAGTAAACTGGTTGTTCATTATTATATACCAGTAACCTAAAGACAATATAAACGGTAGTAAACTGGTTGATCATAATTATATACCAGTAACCTAAAGACAATATAAACGGTAGTAAACTGGTTGATCATTATTATATACCAGTAACTTAAAGACAATATAAACAGCAATAAACTGTCGGCCTACCTTATATATTCTGGGATTAAAATGTGTCCATACGGTATAAAGTAATACAAATATAAATGTAAGGGAAGAAACAGAGGTTGAAGTGTTCCCCAAACAAGTTATTCCGGTGAAAGGGATTAGAGCGGATCTAGAGAAAGATTGCTCTTCATGGCCGCTCACTGAGGAAGAATGAAGTTCAGATGAGGAAGTTGTTTGAACGTCTCAGGGAGGAAGTGATGCAACTCATCTGGCATCACGTGATTTTATGCAAAGTGGTTAGAGACCTCAGACACGCACACATGCATGATCGTAAACACACTGCACACACACATGCAAACACCGGCGGGGACATGCACACGCACACACACAGACACACACTAACACTCACAAACACACACACACACACACACACACACACACACACACACACACACGCACACACACACACACACGAGTTGGGAGTCGAGCAGCGGCGTTCTGCACAAGCTGGGGGCTTTTCGTGGTGAGTCTAACACTCACAAACACACACACACACACACACACACACACACATACACACACTCACAAACACACACACACACACACACACACACACACACAAGGTTTTCGTGGTGAGTCGGTTGAACCAGAGATCAGCGCATCACGCCGTCTAGCGCTGAGGATGCGTGGGAGGGCGTCTCTGCTCCCGCTGCGGTCGACTTTGGTCTGACTCGAGCAACGTCTCTCAGAGGAGAGAAGGCGGTTCTGGGGATCCTTCTTACATGTTGATCATAAGGAAGCATCGGGCCCAACAGAACCCCCAGACTCTGTACCCAGGACCTCTGGGAGACAGTGGAGCCATCACAGTGTGACCCCCCCCCCCACAGTGTGACCTCTGGGAGACAGTGGAGCCATCACAGTGTGACCCCCCCCCCCCACAGTGTGACCTCTGGGAGACAGTGGAGCCGTCACAGTGTGACCCCCCCCCCCCCCCCACAGTGTGACCTCTGGGAGACAGTGGAGCCATCACAGTGTGACCCCCCCCCCCCCCCCCCCCCCCACAGTGTGACCTCTGGGAGACAGTGGAGCCATCACAGTGTGACCCCCCCCCCCCCCCCACAGTGTGACCTCTGGGAGACAGTGGAGCCATCACAGTGTGACCCCCCCCCCCCCACAGTGTGACCTCTGGGAGACAGTGGAGCCATCTCAGTGTGACCCCCCCCCCCCCCTCAGCTCCCCGCTGTCAGGGCGACCACACTAGAAGTATGTTGAGGTACTCTAATTCAAGCTACACGTAGACACGCCCTCCATGGAGGACCTGTTGAATGAGGGGGGGGGGGCTCAGAGACCCAGGCCGCGTTCGCCACGCCGTGAAACCCAGGAGCCCCAACAGGAGTCAGATCCCGGGGTTCAGATCCCACCGTCGTCACCGAGACAGTCGGTGAACGTCCCGCTCTGCTCCGAGCGCAGGGCTCGCTCTCCTGGTGGCGCTGGAGGGCCCGTTGGTACTCTGATGGACGTCAGGACCCAGGAGGGCCCGTTGGTACTCTGGTGGACGTCAGGACCCAGGAGGGCCCGTTGGTACTCTGATGGACGTCAGGACCCAGGAGGGCCCGTTGGTACTCTGGTGGACGTCAGGACCCAGGAGGGCCCGTTGGTACTCTGATGGACGTCAGGACCCAGGAGGGCCCGTTGGTACTCTGATGGACGTCAGGACCCAGGAGGGCCCGTTGGTACTCTGATGGACGTCAGGACCCAGGAGGGCCCGTTGGTACTCTGATGGACGTCAGGACCCAGGAGGGCCCGTTGGTACTCTGATGGACGTCAGGACCCAGGAGGGCCCGTTGGTACTCTGATGGACGTCAGGACCCAGGAGGGCCCGTTGGTACTCTGATGGACGTCAGGACCCAGGAGGGCCCGTTGGTACTCTGATGGACGTCAGGACCCAGGAGGGCCCGTTGGTACTCTGATGGACATCAGGACCCAGGGACACCGGCGGGTGGCGAGGTGTGTGTGGGTGTGTGGAGCTCTGTGTGGGCAGCTTCACTCCCTGGTTGAGGAGTGGATCGCTGGGTGGGGAACTGGACTCTCTCGGCCTGACACAGGACCTGGTCCCGCTCCCCTGGGGGGTCCACAAGACTTTCATTGTTTTAGCCTTTTCTTTCTCCTCGTCTCTGTTTGTTTCATACCATTCAGGTTATGATGGGACCCCCCCCACACCAGGTCCCGTACTACCCCCAGACAAGCACCCGGCCCCCCCCAGACAAGGACCTAGCTCTCCCTGACCAGGACCCGGCCCCACCAGACCCAGACCCGGACCCTTGTGGGCCAGGGCCCAGCTCCCACAACACCTAACCCTACCCTCCCATGCAGCCATCTCTCCCCAGCCATAGCAGCCTCACCTCGGGGCTCTTATGGTGAGGATTGAACATTAGATGAGCTCATATGCGCTCATCTAACGTAAGGGTCTTAACATATAAAATGAGGCATTGATAGCTTTGTAAGTGTACAGATTGTTTATTAAAAATGACATTTTATACACACATTACCATCAGTGGTTCTCCCGTCTACGCCATCTTGTTTTTAAGACTCGATAAGTAGATTGACGAACACAGAGACTGTGACATCCGTCAACAACACGCAAGCTCTGTGTTCGCCAATCTACTTGGAAATGAAAATATACACAATATTGTAGTATGAACATGTTAAGATCAGCAGCGTGCAGTGCCCCTTCATCTCGGTGGGGCAGAAACTACTGGCGTATGACCACACCCACAATTTATATATATTTTTAACATGTAAATTTTGAGCTACATTAAGACATGTTAACTAAACTAATTGTGAGTAAGAATTAAAAATAAACGAATAGCCTAATGTTGCTGCACGCTTATGAAGTGCCATCCGCAACACTAGTCATATGATGTCGGACTAATTAGAATAGCCCATGTGCAATGGTAACACCAACTCTGCAAAGTAACAATTTTCAAAGGACAAATACGACATTATAGGTAAGTTATTTCTTCCATATTTTATTTTAACAATCTACCAACAATTTAACAACAGGCTTAGCGAGTGCATTTCAAATACATGAAAAGTAGAAATACAAGTCATCATTAATCAAGCAGACCTTCGATTTGGAACTTGGCCCGACGATGTTTGCAAATCTCTCAGTAACAACACTTTTGAAAACAGGTATTTCTCAATAACAGCTGTTTAAATCAGGTATGAATCAGAATCAGAATCAGAAAGGATTTAATTGCCAAGAAGGGTTTTACACCAACCAGGAATTTGGCTTGGTGATTAAGGTGCATACATTAAGACAATAACAATGAACAATGAAGAAGAGCCATATAAACAAGCAGGGACATAAGAGATCAATTAAAATAGGATAAAATAGAATAAATTAAAAACTAAAGTAAAAGATACTTAAAAATGTGTAAGAATTTACAAATTGTTAATGGGTATGAGTGCCAGAGTCAGTGTCAGTCAGTGGGGGTGGTGGTCCTGGGACCTGTTAAGGATCCCAACTGAAGAGGGGAAGAAACTGTTCAAGTGGCGGGAGGTTTTGGTCCTAATGGACCGCAGCCTCCTGCCAGAGGGGAGAGTTCCAAATAAACTGTGACCAGGATGGGAGGGGTCGGCCATAATCCTGCCTGCCCGCCTCAGAGCCCTGGAGCTGTGCAGGTCCAGGTAGACTGGACCTGCACAGCCTCAGGTAGCCTACAATTTTCATACCTGCTGAAATAAATAAAAAATAGGCTTCAATGCCGAAAGATACAGGCGGAGTAATTCGACAACAACAGTCCTAGAATATGACCATGTGGCAGACTACTTTACGACCATATGGGCGTCTTATAGCGCGGAATGCAATTCTTATTGCAGCCTGCAGGGTTATGCGAGAAACATACGGAGGGACGCGGTCGTTGAGCTCCACCGCCCCACATTGCATGACACGTTAAACAGAACTCAACTCAAATCGCCACAATCAATTTGATATCAACAGATCAAAAATAGTCGGAAAGCCTACAGAAACAATAGATAGTTAATGTGACAATCACATTATGAAAAATAAACTTGGAGCAATGATTTACTGAGGAACAATTCTTTTGGGAGCATGCTTTTGCAGGGAGTTCGCCGCCCCACCTGCCCATATCGACGGCACGCGCCTGCAAGGAATATTGCCCAAATGTAAAAGGCTGTTTTTAGCTGATTACAACTGCAGCATTCTCGCACATCTTAGAGATTATTGTCCAAATCATTCCATAAAATTGGGTCCAGGTTGCACAATCCTGAAGTCATCCATTACAAGTGTACTACTTTAACCCTCATAGGGTGTTCGTTTTTTTGTTACACAGGAGGTGCTGCTGGGTCTGGTGGACCCATTGCATTTTAGGCCTTTTAATTCAACATAATCTAACTTTTTTTTTAAATACTCACCAAATGGTTACTTCAACCCAATTGCAAGTAATATAAACAACACATATGTTAAATTAGTTCCCTTTACCTTTGTTAAATCAGATTTATGAATAGAGGTGCCACTCGTTTTTGTTTATTTTCGTATTAGCATGTAATAAAATAAGGAAATGCATCATAAAACAGGCATAACTGGGAAATTATCAACATCATTAGAAATTGAAACGTACTCAATAACATCTGTCTGAACAACACATTAAAGCCTTTGAACACAGCCATTATACGTATATCAGACTATACCACACATGAGGGGCAGAGTCTCACTGTGTGTTTATTGCATATGTATTTTTTGCACTGGTTGCATGTATATTGTGTTTTATATTATTATGTATTATGTATATTGTGTATTTGTCTTTTACGTTTCGGAGCTGGCTGATGCTGATCCTCCTCTTCAAACTCAGTGTCAGACTCTGAATTTTCAGAAATGTTATCCTCACTTTCTGAAACTGTTTCCTCTGCATCACCATCAAAACCCTGTCTCTTCAAATATCAACTGTAAGGCAGTCTGAACAGAGAATAGCTTTGCCATCTTGATCAGTTGTGGTATGGAACCACGCTGACAGAGATTTTTTATAGTGTCAGATCCCCAAGCTTGGTTCCCGCAAGACAGAGGGTGAAATGTGTGGGAATATGGGTGTAGATAGTGTTGGGTGCTCCAATGTTGCAACCTTGTGCGGGAACAGTGGGTGCACACTGTGGGTGCTCACACCAAGGGCCCATTCACCTGCTTTACTCTCCACACACACACACACACACACACACACACACACACACACACACACACATACACACACACACACACACACACACACACACACACACACACACACACACACACACACACACACACACACACACACACACAGAGGAGAAAGGGAAAATGAGGGTGCACAGAACCTATGATTTCCACACTTAAACTAGCTCCGGGTCCACTGGACCCGAACACCCTGTGTGTAATATAAATGTGATGGGGGGGTATACAGGGGGGGGGTCCTTGAAAATGTTTTCTGATTTAGGTTCCTCACAGAAAATGAGCCAAAGCCAATGAATCTTAGTTCAAAAAAATAATTATTTGTATCACTTTTATAAAGCTAAAAACTGAAAACGGGTCGCACAGACCCGAACACCTTATGAGGGTTAAGGTCTTTTTTTTTTACTATGCAGACATGAATGCTATGGAATGGATACAAACTCTTCTAATCTCAGGTTGGTAATTGGATTTTTCCTTACTGATAGGTGTGTGCATCAAAGAGGAATGTCTCAGTAATGAATCTCAGCAAGTCATGTGATTATCTACCCTACCAGGACTGTGTGTCCCGTCCTTCTGTGCCGACTACCGCCAACACTGTTTGATTGAAACCCCCAAATCCTGGTTTGATGCCCAGAGCTACTGCCGAGAGAGAGGCTACGACCTGGCCACCATAGACGACATGGGGGCAATGAAGTCTCTGCTGGGCCTGAGTGCAGACAAGGCTCATGACGAGCTGTGGATCGGCCTTCATTATGGAGGTCATAAAGAGTGGCGTTGGTCACTGGCAGACAAAGACTTCTACCAAGAGGGAGGGAGAAAGTACCGTAATTTCGAAGGAAGTAGCAACGCTGAAATGTTTGTTCGACAACATAATGGAAAGTGGTACACTGGTGGAATTTCGACCAAATTATTTTTCATCTGTTATGATGGTAAGGAACATACACACATGAATATGGATCATACACTTCGGTCAGTTATTGGTGCGCTCTGATAATATCTGTTTCGTGATGACCACGCCTGCCTCTGTATGAGATCATTTCAATTTTTTAAAATGCTCCCAGGGCATTCCTGACCAATAAGGGCATCTCTTCTCCGATTGGTTCAGGGTATATCTATATTTTCTTCATCCCAGTTGCGTGAAATGAACACTTGTTTCTCCACTCTAAGGTGGAGAAAAATATGGAGGGAGAGCAGAGAGTGAGGGGATGTCTCCTGTTCTGCTCTTTTCTGCTCTCTCTTTACAACTCATATCTCACCTACAGCACCTTGCAAGCCATAACGTTTTACTTTTTTTCAGAGGTATAATTAATAAAATGCATTTGATTCAAACAAAGGAATGAATGCATTTTCAGGTAACAGAAAAGGTGGAGAACGATATGTCTTGGTGAGCAAGGCAATGTCCTGGACCGATGCACAGGTGTACTGCAGGAGTACCCACACAGACCTGGTCAGCATCAGGAACCCAGAGGAGAACCAGGCAGTCGCGACGGCAATTGATGAATTGAATGTCTGGATCGGCCTATTCAAATATGGAGAACACTGGTCGGACGGGCGCAACTCCTCCTTCAGACATTGGAGTCCCGATTTCGGTGTTCTCCTCCCTCAAAACTGCGCTGTGATGACTGGCAGGACTTCTGGAAGATGGGGCCAACGATCATGTGATGAGTTGCATCCGTTTCTCTGTACCTGTAAGCAACCGTTGAGTGTTCTGGAGTTGGGTTAGCCGTATGTTATTAGAAAAAAAAATACATTAATAATAATAATAATAATAATATATATGATATATGACTCTCGCCAGATGAACTTCGTTCCACCTAGCTCCACTCATCCATATGGCATCAATCCATTGGAGAGGTGTTTTAGTAGGCTGGGCCATGTCAAAAATCCTTGCATATGATTGGATAGACCATCTTTATTGACGCGCTACTTCAACCACTCACCTCGAAATCAACCCGTGACGCTGATGAGAGCGTTCTCTGATGTTCTTTTAAAGAAAGAGTATTTGCTAGATTGGACAACACGGATGAAATAGCAGCATCAATGTTGACGCTGGCTTCCTCGATGCACGCCGCCATTGTTGTCTGAATCTAAACAGTCGCTTATCGGCTACGTCACATCGATCAAAATTAGCTCGACCATTAAATCTGTCGCCCCAAATAACTCCCAACGGGAGCGATCCCAGATGGATGAGTTGAGCTAGGTGGAAGGAAATTCGTCTGATGAGAGTCAGGTTACATATTGTCATCCTTACTTCCAAATGTTGGAAAAAACAGTTCAATTGTTGTTTTGTTGTGTGTGTTTGCGTGTGCGAATCAGGTACTAGGAAGCGGGTTCTCAAGGTGAAGGTGCGTTTAGAGGACATCCAGGAACTGAACGACCCTGCCATGAATACTGCCATCTTGAATCAAGTGAGTCATAACAGCCATTAGGGGGTTTGCGGGAGTTAGGTGCAGAAAGACCAATCAGCCTTCAGCAATCATTATTAGACACTAGCATTGTAAAGTTATTTAGGATTTAATAGGATGTTCTTCATTAAATTAGGATAATGAGACAAATCTCTTGCAGAAGCCTCGTCAAGTCACATGCTTAACTTCAAATAAATTATACAAATACAGCATAGGGGGACAATAAAACCAGATTTCTGAAATGAAAACAGGGAAAAAAAATTGTTTAGTGGCCCACATATCAGTAAAATATCTGATTTTTTAAATGAAGGAAATTGACATATTTAGGGTTTGCCTATTACCATCAAGGTAAATGCAGTAGACTAATGTAGTAAAATATTGGGCAGTACATGCCCAATGGTTAACTGTGATGTGTTTTATGCTTTGGTAGGGCACCGAAAACAAGCCAAAGTAGTCTACCCTTAAAAATAGTCATATATTATTGTCCTCCCATTGTTTATGATACGTCGTAACATACGTCAGGCTCAAGCATACCAGCCTATTAGATAGATGCGTGCCTTTTGTGTTAATGAAGAGTTTTAGAATCTAGAGACAATCCATATTAGAAAAAGGTTACGAAACAGGGTCTCTACATTGTTTTTATTCTGAAATATTGAAAACAATACATTTGTAATGGTTTCACGAGGAACTGCCTGCACTAGAGCTCACCTCTTTTGGTTTCGTTTCCAGACCCAACAGTTGCTGAACGAAGCGACTTTGAGCAACCACCATAAGATGGTGTGGAAAAGCAATTCTGAGGGTCAGGTCTTCACCAAGGAGCAGTGTCAGGAGGACCAAGAGCAAGAGCAAGACTTCTGTGATACTGTATAGCCTCACAAATCAGCAGATTCATGCCTAAAGTCTGTGGGGACATCGAGTCTGGATGAAAGGAGATCCCTCTACTTTTGTTCTTTTTGCCCGATTTTCATTTAGTAAAACATAAATCCCGAGAGTGATTAATAGTCATATTTATAAAATAAGTTTACATTGTGTATCATTTCCATTGATAAGACAACTATATGTAAGGATGAAAAGCATATATGTAAGTGGACTAGAGACACAATTAGTTTTATCTGTAGGGATCATGAATGCCAAATTGGGTCACATATCTCCTACCTTAATGATGTGATTATCTAGGTTTTCTGGATGCAATGGATCCAGTGTTTTAGGGTAAAACAAATATATAAGAGTGATGCTGTTTCTTGAATGAATAATCCTGTGTTTGCTATACAAGACCAAGACTTCAGTTTGAGTAGCTGTCTGAGGGAACAAAAGAAGGGTTAGCCTAAAAGAGTATATGAGGCTCAGCTTCTGAGCAGCATGTTGGCGCTTCAGAGACGGCTCAGGGACACATGTCCGCTCCACATTCAGGTTCAGGGCTTAGTTGACTTTGCATGCTTTAACTTTGTGAAGCACTAGTTTTGATTAAGTCTTTGACCAAAAAAATAGATCTGACCATTGGCTAAGTGTTCATTTAATTGGTCCTATTTTGATGTCCAACATGCATCATATGTCATTTCTGCTGCTGGGGATCTCAATAAAAACAATGACAATACTCATGAGTGTTCTCCATAGAATTGTCTTCTACTTATGGTGTTAGCTGACATGGTAGCTTCAGTTGGTAAGATGTTATTCAACAGATATTTACACTCTGAATCACATCAATGTGATGCAGATGTATGAAATATGAATATGTTATGAGTCATAGAAGTAGTTTGTTTATAAGCCGTTAGAAATGCCCCATCCATCTGTCAGCGTTCCAAGAGTGAAGAACAACTGGGAGAATTTCATCCTGTTGCACGTCAACGGCGCCACGTGCCAGACAATGGTAAATACAATACAATGTAGAACGATCCTTCATGACAGTCCTGTGGCAATCCCACGCCGGCGGCCAGAGCAAGCCCCGCCCTCCCCGTGGACAGGAAGTAAACGGAAGATAGTATCATACCCCTCCGCGCAGCTGCGCCTGATCGCCCATCGAGCGTGTCCAGGCGGTCACGGGCATCAGGGACGGAGACGGGCAAAGAGTCTTGAGGGCTTGACAGGAAGGAGGCGAGGAAGTGGACTGGTGGGAGAGAGTATCGACGGCGGACTAATTCTGCACGCTATACTAACGACCGGACGCTTCCCTTCGACAGGAGTGAGCCGGAGGCAACGGGAGGTGTACCCCCGCCGCCGACCCCGACCCCGACGCGCCTGACCAGGTGGCCCCGCCCTCACCCTAATACCCCATCGAGGAAGAACCTACGTTGTATTGCACTTTCCGTTTTGTTCCTGGGCTGCACGAATGAAATCGTTGCAACGCTAACCCGTCTGTTCATTTCATTGAGAACTACCCGTCGACGACGAGGGACTTGCCACAGGTCGTTTTTATAGTCGACCATTGGCCACGTACTGCCCAGTATTTCTGAGAAATCTGAAGGGGTCGATCCTCCGATTCCTATTTTTGTTTGACATCCAAGAGTTAAAAATGACGGAAAAATATCTATGCACTTCTTTAAAACGGTTCCAAATGAAATGGCACTATGTTTCTTAATTTGTATGTGTGTTATTATCCTCCACCAGCGTGGAATCGCATGCAGGCCAAGAACTCTAATCCGAACAAGGTTTTGCATCTCAAATTTGAGAGCTGGACATGGAAATCTGGGGCGAGTTGATGCGTGACAAACCTCTGGAGGTTAGGGTTAGGGTATCTCTGTGAGACTCCATGACACTCCGCTAGAACCCGCTAGTCCTTCACGCCCAACCAAACTCTTCAAATCATAACCAGTCATCATGTAAAAGCTTACATTTAGAAAAAGAGAAACGATTCATTTGAATGCGTTGATTCAGCATCGAACTAGTAGTATTAGTAGTAGCGTAGTCTTTATTGACCCCGAGGGGCAATTTGGTTTGCAAACAGTAGTCAAAACAGCCAATACACAACATAAAAAATAAAAACATAAATACATATAGCATACAGTAGATGTCATCCTGACAGTGTGTGTGCAGTAGCAGCTAGGCCTACAGCTAGTTTAAAAACCCAACAGCTTGTTGTATGCAGGCATGCTATGTTAGCCCAACTCAAAGTTACAGAAATGTGATTTGATTGCATCCATTTGTCGTTCTTCCTGTGGCAGACAGCCAGTGCCTCTCTTCACCAGCACTGACACTGGGCTCCCTCCGCCACAGGGTCACCAATGCATGACGTCACCCTTCTGGAACAAACCCATCACTTCTATCCCTCTTGAGGAAGGTGACCACTTCTTTATTTGCTTTGGCCCATTTCATTTGTTTTCAAAAGATGTTTTCATGTGTAATCATGTATTTTTGTGCAGGGCTCTCAAGTTTTGAACTGAGGTCAGAGTGAGATTTTGTCGGCGGCAGGGGGGGGGGTTATATTAACATATGACTGCATACAAATGCGTCCACAGACATGGTGACTAATGTATGATAATAAGCATTATTGGCCCTTAACACTAATATTCAGAAACAACAGTGCCTCAAAAGGCTATTGGCTTAAGCAACACCAGTGGAGGCATAAACCTTCCGCTGGACTTTTAAACGTTGCAAACGTGCAAAAACATAATTATATTTTTATGTGGCATTCAGTAGGCCAATGCCGTGGTAAAGTGTGTAAAGTATTTCTTAAGTGTTTCTTTCTGTTCAATAGATAGAACTTTATCAATCCCCAGTAGGGGACATTTGTTAATGTTTGTCCCTATAAAACAATAATGGTGACAAAATAAATACAAAACATGACGGTAACTAACCTGGGGGTCCGCCCTGTGGTGCGGCCGCGGCGCAGGGCGGTCTCGGCCGTCTCGGGGTCAGTCCCAGGACCCCCGGTGAGGCGCGGCCCGGGTGGGGGCGTGGTCTCCCGGTCCTGGCCCCGCCCCCTCTGGAGCGCCACAGCCTTTTTCGCCGAGTTTGAGACTGAAATCATTTACATCGGCCCTCTGGACTTGTGCTGCACGTTCATGTGTGTGTACTGTGTGTGTGTGTGTACTGTGTGTGTGTATTTGTGTACTGTGTGAGTACTGTGTGTGTGTGCACTGTGTGTGTGTGTGTACTGTGCGAGTACTGTTTGTGTACTGTGTGTGTGTGTGTGTGTGTACTGTGTGTGTGTGTGTGTGTACTGTGTGTATTTGTGTACTGTGTGAGTACTGTGTGTGTGTACTGTGTGTGTGTGTGTACAGTGCGAGTACTGTGTGTGTACTGTGTGTGTGTGTCCACAGAAATCACTACAATCAAGGGGTTGATGAAGTGACGTCTGCTGTTGAAGTCAAAGCTGCGTTTCATAGACATTATATTTGTCTGTAAGCTACAAAGGGTTCAACAAGCAAAACACAAACTGCATTGAAGGACAAGAGGTTTCATGATAGAAGATTTATTCAGCGATATAGGCCTAAATAAAGCCCCCCTAAAACCATATGTTCTATTATAACTGAACTCAACGTGCTCTGGATGATGTGAAGGCCAACATGAATCAGTATACTAAGCTCTTCATTAAATGTTCTGCATACATAATGACTTTTAGATACCTCGTCGAGGGTCTACAGCAGGCCTCTCCAAACGGCGGGCCGCGGCCCGGGTCCGGACCAAGTCACGGTCCCATCACCAATTTAAAATAATGCACTTTTTTATTTATTCTTTTACTTTCACTATACAAAGCATGATCATGTTAATAAAGACATTTCTCACTGAAATACAAATCGAAAGGCAGAATAGTTTTTAATCATGTTAATAAAGACATTTCTCACTGAAATACAAATCGAAAGGCAGAATAGTTTGTAGCACAGCATAAAATTCATAAAAAAATTAAAAAATTCGGGAGTATGTAAATTATTCGAAAGAGGTCTAGACTCTGTGCGCAGCCCCGTCTTCTCCAGTCAACCAAGAAAGCCCGTACCCGCGCCCCCTCGGGAAACTTGGGATAAGAGAAAGTGAAAGTGAAATCACTGTGCGAGCCAAGCTGCGACCGAACCGGCATGGCAGTGCAAAAAGGCCTGCGCATCATCTAGACCAAGCTCTCCTCATCGGGTCAGCAATAGCCGTGTGTCAATGCCCAGCCTCTGCGTTCGATAGATGATGAATGAATGAATGGAACGCTGCGTTTTTAATGTTTACACCAATGATTTTACACTAGAAAGTGCGCGTCAATCAATGAACCTTGTGCGGAAGCAGATAAAGTCTGCTCTCTTTGCCGTGCAAAGCATGTTTCAGAAATCAGAACATTAAGATAAATGGAGTTGTCACACAAGCTATTTTTGACTTTCAGGGGGGAATATGCCGTGAAAAAATATACGTACAGTGCGTTCAGGATAAGGACTGAGAAAGCATATGTCGGCCTAGGCCTAATCAATTGTGTTTTGATATTTGTAGCATTCATATTATTGCAGTATATTCATTTATTAGACTACTCTGCTGTTGGCCTTGATGGGGAGATATTTGAACCCGTTTTAACCCCATTTTCTTGCGACGTTCCTGGGTCTTCACCTCAGAGCCCATCTCAGCACCGTGTCAGTGGACAGATACAATCCTAGGAACGTCGTTAGTGCAGTGCACGCACGTTCATGTTAAGAGGAGTTTTGGGAAACGCTCCAAAGAAAAAAAAAAAAAGGGACCTCCTCGTCGGACTGAGCGGGGCCCTGCGCACACACACACACACACGCGCACACACACACACACACACACACACACACACTGACTAACACACACGCACACACACACACACACACACACACGCACACACGCACACACGCACACACACACACACTGACTAACACACACGCACACACACACACACACACACACACACACACACACACACACACACACACACAGCTGCGTCCTCCCCCCCCAGAGCCCCGGGAGGAGGACGCTGAGCCTGTGTGTGTCTATAACTTACACCGAGACGCTGAGCCCGGGCTCAGCGTCTCGGTGTAGCGTCAGCGTCCCCAGAGCCCAGGACCTCCTCCCGGGGCTCTGGGGGGGGGGAGGCCTCAGCTGTGTGTGTGTGTGTGTGTGTGTGTGTGTGTGTGTTCTTGTTTTTGTGACCATGTTAAGACTCGCGGTTGTAAAAATACCTTCCATATTAGGACTTGAAGACAAAGTTGAGACCTAGACCATGGTCCTAAGAAGGAAAAGCTGTTGGGGGGGGTTGTAATGACATGCTTATATGTCTGTAGGAACTAGGTAATGAAAATGTAAAAGTCTTCAGAATCTTGTGTTTTTGTCGAAGTGTGTGTGTGTAGGGGTTGATTCCTGGTTGACTCCTAAGTGGAGACCCCAAAATGGGGACCCCTCTGGTCATTTAGTGGTACTGCAGTGTGTATGAAATTCTGAAACCACACCCATTCCACGCCCATCCTCTATGCCACTCCCAAGTCTCAAGAAGTGTTGTATTTGGAGGTAAATAGGCAATACAATACAAATACAACAAAATATAATTCGAGTAGCCTACTTTTTGGGTACTCCAACTCAGTTGCCATCAACCATGTCTCCCTCCAACTGTTTCCTGTGCCTACAACTGTTTTAGAATAAAAGTCCTTGCTACAATAATTCACTATTAAATAGCCTTATTAAACTGTTTAAACTCATCATGTGTATTTCTGCATCCCTTCTCACTGACGGCAGTTCGCGCCTTTAGTAACACACAAACTGGTGTATGGTCCTAAGATAGACTAGCACTGACGACCCAACCCCCCACTGCTGTAACACGTGATCGTAGTTCGCGCCTTCATTTAAACACAAACTGGTGTATGGTCCTAAGATATACCTTAATGTACCCCTCCCCCAATTTCAACCTGGCAAGTTCGCGGGATATCTCCTCACCTAATGCAAAAGTTTGGATAACAAGACTTGGATGGATGGTCAAGACTGATGTATGAATGCATGCAGGTAAGAAAAATGTTCACCAAAGCCATTTCTGTATAACTCTCCACAGCTATTTTGCTAAAATGTGTACAGTGTTTGACGTGTAAAGCATTATTTCATACGTTTTTAATCGAGTAGAACTTAACATTTTAGGGAGGCTAGTCAGTGTTGCTGAAAATCGCTAAGGAAAGTTAGTTGCTGGATTTGATCATAGCTTTGCTGCTTTGCGTATTTTACCCGACAAGACGGTTTTAATAAAGTGGAGGTTTCATGCTTTTGACAGTTTTATTAGGTAAATGTTTGTCGTGGAGCGTTCGATTATCTCGGCGTCTTCAACTTGCTTTTGCACTATTGGAAAATTCTGGCACAATAAAGAAGTCATTTTAAGTAGCATTACGTCTTAATTACATCTTGCACGCGCGATCCTGATGGCTTTGCCCACTTGCATGCAAACGTCATATAATTTTCTTTAACAACATAGCCTCGAATGATTATAAGCTCAAGACTAGTAGGCCTAGCCAAAACGGATGAACTAGTTCGAGTTGATTAATAGTATTTGCACGTTTTTGTTACAGAGAAGCCATGGAGTCAGCTAATGACAGCACAATTTCACAGCAATGGTCAGAGAAGGTATGTGTTTTACCCTGATTTCATTACTACTGTTTTAATCATCTTTTCAGGCTGCTTTCCGTGCATGGTTTTAATGGATTGTAAATGACTTTATCAGACTACAGATTTACATTACGAGAACACAGGACGAAAATGCTATTGGTGTGCTATTTAGACATTCAAAATGCACGATATTTTCCAATCAGTACACTCCCGTAAGGTTCTTATGCAACTGTTCACTCCTCCAGTAAATAGGACGGACCTTAGCTACGACTTGGCAACGGGAGGTATGGTCCACTCAGCTATGAGCTAACGTTATGCATTGTACATGATTCGAAATCTTCCCAGCTTTTATTCCACAGATACTAGGGTCTATAGCATATAACCGCGTTGTCTGATTACAGTTGAATTCATTTTTCACAATTTACCGGCTCTCGTTTTGAAGAAAATCACCGCGCCATTCGTTTCAATGGGAATCGCCACGGTCTATACTTCAACATAAGGTGGACTTTGAAATTCGTCCCAGCCTTTATACCCAAGATACTATAGGGTTTATAGCATATAACCGCGTTTTCTGATTACAGTTTAATGCATTTTTCACAATTTACCAGCTATCGTTTTGAAGGCTGAACGGACAAGAGTACTAAAGTGTGACGTCACGTTTCGAGAGCAACAGATTTTCGGTTCTACACATACCAAATTAACAAGGGGAAATCCTATGCCACACAAACCTTTTATAGAAAAGGAACAATCTTTTTGCGAATTGATTTGTGAGTTTGCTTTACCAATGATGTAAGTAATATTGAGAATAGATTGTCTTCATATTAAAAAAAAAACTAAACTAAACTAACGTTTACAAACTTTTCCTTTTAATACCCCAGGGGAATACATGAACGCCTCGACATTTTTCGATTGGTAGTGATTTTCACCTCTTGAAATTGATTTATTTTAATTTTGAAAGAAACAACACATGGAAGCA
Organism: Gadus morhua; assembly: GCF_902167405.1. NCBI lineage: Eukaryota > Metazoa > Chordata > Actinopteri > Gadiformes > Gadidae > Gadus > Gadus morhua. The sequence goes on from NC_044051.1 coordinate 41,537,796, forward strand.
ATGGAGAACGCCATCTCTCGTTCGGTTGTTTAGAACTGAAAATCCGGTTGCCAGGACAACGTAACGTTTTCACTTTAGTACTCTATTTGAGTGGAACAACTTAGCAGGTGTCCATATAGCCTATATAGGGTTAGCCTAATTGAACTAGTTTAAAAAGAGAAAACATTTTGACTAAAAGTTGACTAAAATGTAAGGACTTTTCGTCGACTAAAACTACAAAGGAAAACAATGACTAAAATGTGACTAAATATACTAAGCATTTTCGTCAAAAGACTAAGACTAAGACTAAATCTAAAATAAGTGACAAAATTAACACTGGAAATAGATTGTGCCAATGGAACGAGGAAATTGGGGGGTTCCCGTTGCCAGGCCGCGCTATGTAGTACGTATATTTCGTATATTTTTTATGTCCTATGCCAAACGCATCCCTGAACATGACGTGTAGAATGAACAAACATTAATGACACTTTTTTTGTGTTTATGACTGTTGTCATTAAACGTCATTTGCTTTTTGTAAAGTCTGCACCCCAAACAGCGTCAACTTTACAAAAAACAAATGACTCTTTCTTCCTGAAGCAAATCTGTTTTGTCCTAATGTTTCAGCTGAGGTATTCCCTAGTTATCTTGTTCAAGTTATTTGAATAAAGTATGATACTTAGTATTGGCGACTGTCTCACAAATTTCAGTCGCCAAGCAGCTGAGTAGGGGAAACTAACGTGCCCGACGCACTAGTTGTCCAAACTTTCAAACAATCAAGTTTCAGTTTAGGTTGCTTTATTTAATCTTCACAGTATCCAAGCATTAAAAACATCAGTGAGTCAGACAGTTCATATCCATATTATCCACAGTAGCGATAGAATCCACAGGTTCAGCAGTAATCTATAAACGAGACTTCAAGTATATCAGGATAAAGTGCATAAGCGAGGATAAAGTGCAAGTGCAGACTCCCAGCAGGATAAAGTGCAAAGTGCCAAAAATGGGAAGCATAAAGCGGTCAGCAAAAAGTAGGCTTCCCCCATCACCCACTCACTAACTAACTCTCACCTAGCGAGTGAACAGGTGATATTTCAAATCACTACTGCCACCACCACCACGTCATCACGTAGACACACCCAAACACAAGACCCAAGCCTTTGCCTGTCCGTAACACTAAGTGTGCTCAGTAAAACTTGTGTGATTGACATAGGATGTTTTAAATTGTAGGCTTTGGGCAGATTGAGACAACGTATGGATGGATTGCGCCAACACCATGATGAGTGTGCAAAAAGACATCATTTGGTTCAAGACAGCATACCTGTTAGTACTTCTGGTTTGCTTTTGGAAGAACTGCAACAGGTTACTATCCACATTATTCTAGTAAAAAAGCTACTGTTATGTTAGCTGTCAACTTTGCTCTACTGTGGGGTATCCCTATGGATGCATGTTCTTTCATAGAGCCACCAGAGCTTACTGTAATGCATCACTGTGTGTTTTGGAATCTTGTGGATAGACAGTCATTTCAAATGTTGGTTGTATTCTAATTTCATAGCATTGTGAGTGTGTGTAAACTTGTCTGTCTGTCTTAACATCCATTCATCTAGGAAGAGCCAGAGCCACCTCCTCTAGAAAGGACAGACAGCGTATTCGTAAGTGTGGTGTTTGAATTCTTTGACATTCAAAATAACTGGTGATGTAACTCTTTATCCCTTTATATATATATATATATGTATGTATGTATGTATGTATGTATGTATGTATGTATGTATGTATGTATGTATGTATGTATGTATGTATGTATGTATGTATGTATGTATGTGTATGTATGTATGTGTATGTATGTATGTATGTATGTATGTATGTATGTATGTATGTATGTATGTATGTATGTGTATATATATATATATGTATGTATGTGTATATATATATATATATATATATATATATAAATATTAGCATCAACAGTGTACAGTACAGAAGGTTTGCAGAAAGGCTGTAGTAGTTGAATAATTCTGGTTATTTTACCAGGTCAGGGTTAGTAACCTGCTTGTCAGAAGGTTTGTGACAAAGTTGTTAGTCGGAGGTGTTGGCAAGTAGTCTATTGTTGGGGAAAAAATATATAGATATTTTACAATTCAAATGGTTGGTTTCATATCAATTTAGTTAACCAAGAAGATGCTGAACATTACTGAGACTGAGTCCTCCAGTAGTGAAAGTGTAAGTGACGAGGACAAGGAGTATGTCCCTCAAAAATCTGAGGAATCAGATGGCTCCTCTGATGAAGAGCCTTTGAAAGTGCCGGTGAGTTACTTTAAATGTGTGAGAACCTTGAATGTCTTACCTGCTGAAGTCACACTGTGAAGATCTGCTCTTGTAGTTTGTTAGTAGAATATGACAAATGGTCTTGCAATTTAAAATGTGTCTATATTGTCACATGTGCATGCACAATTTACAGTTTACTTTTGTTCTTGCCGATTTGCTTTCAAGATTCCACCCAGAAAAGTGTACAAGAGGGTCAGACAACTGCCAGAGGAAAGTGAAAGTGCAGTGGAGAGTAGCAGTACTTCCGTGGTTGTAATGAACGTAAAAAAACTGAAGGATGGGACAAAAAAGTACCATCAGAAAATAAACTACTGCCTTTTTTGTGATAAATGTTACCCAAAGCTTGCGCGCCATCTCGAACAGAGGCATGCTGATGAGGCAGAAGTGGCCAGAGCACTGGCATGTCCAAAAAGATCTAAGGAAAGAAGGCTGCAGTTAGACTACTTACGGAAAAGGGGGAACCGAGCCCATAACGTAGAGGCACTTAGAGAAGGGAAAGGTGTGGTAGTGCCTTGCAAACAATCCAGTGGTGCCAATGCAGATGCCTCAGACTATCACCACTGTCCCAATTGTCAAGGACTTTTCAAAAAGAAGTTCATGTGGAAGCATATGAAACGGTGTGCTCTTTCACAGAAATGTGGTAAAGCTAAGCCAGGAAAAACGCGAGTTCAGTCTTTGTGTGCATTTGCTCAGCCAGTTCCTGCTGGTGTGACAACCAAAACATGGAAAATGATAAGTAACATGTGCCAGGACAAGATCGCACAGGCAGTTCAAAAAGACAGATGCATAATTGCATTAGCACAGCAAATGCTAAACAAGAAAGGAGCGTCACAGGATGAGCATATCCGCGCAACACTAAGAGAGCTTGGAAGATTATTGCTGGCTGGACAGGAGGTCACTCCTCTGAAGAGTATTGAGCAGTATGTCATGCCATCAAATTTCCATCATTTAATCAGAGCAGTAAAGGTTGTTGCAGGTTATGACGAGAACACCAACACCATCAAAAAGTCATCTCTGGCACTAAAACTGGGACATAGCATAAAGAAAGTAGCAGACCTTGTTGCATGTGAAGCCCTCATATCAGGAAATCAAGACAAAGCAAAGCTGATTGAAAACTTCCGCGAGATATATAGAACACGGTGGAATGAGTTCATTTCTGCGTCTGCTTACCGAACACTGCAGGAAGCTAAATGGAATGCGCCTCAGCTTATTCCATTTACTGATGACGTCAAAAAGTTGCACCTTCATCTGGATGAGAAACAGGAGGAGTACTCCAACGTGCTTTCCGGTGACCAGACGCCAAGAAACTGGACCAATCTCGCCAAAGTGATCCTTGCCAAAGTTATCCTGTTCAATCGGCGTCGACAAGGAGAGGTTTCCAAGATGTTGTTGACGACCTACTTGTCCAGGGTGTCAACACCTGTACATGATGACATCGCTCATGCCTTATCGGAGGTGGAAAAAATTCTATGCAAATACTTTTCACGCATGGAAGTAAGAGGGAAAAGAGGAAGGAAGGTGCCGGTGCTATTGACCCCTGCTATGGTCAAGTCATTGGATCTGCTTGCAAAGGAGAGATCAAATTGCGGGATCCTACCTGACAATGACTTCTTATTCGCCAGGCCTGGCAGTGCATCTCACTTAAAGGGGTCAGACTGCATTCGTGTCTACGCAAGAGAATGTGGAGCTGAGCAGCCGCAGACCCTCTCTTCGACGAAACTCAGAAAGCAAGTGGCCACCTTGAGCAAGGTGCTGAACCTTACAGACACCGAACTTGATCAGTTGGCGGAGTTTTTAGGGCACGACATAAGAATCCACAGGCAGTATTACCGCTTGCCAGAGGGGACTCTGCAATTAGCCAAAATAAGCAAAATTCTGATGGCATGCGAGCAGGGAAAGTTGGCAGACTTCAAAGGGAAAACATTGGAAGAGATTACCATAGAGCCCAGAGGTAAGAAGTGTAGGGTGTAGGGAAAATGACCATGTCCATGTATTGTGCTTATTTTGGCTCATTTGTGTTTTGACTGTTTTCCAGAAACTGTTCAGACAATAACAGAAGAGTTGGATGATGAAGAAGAGAGTCTGAATGAAGAGTCCATTGAGGCCAGTGGTAAGGAATTTGTATTTGACTGTAAATAATGTATCAGTAGTGGATAGGAAGAGGTCTTTACTGAAACAGAATAATAACAGTAGAAGAGAATGGAAATGCCAATATTGTCTACATGATTGATTACAATCTTCTAAGTAGATGAACATGATACCCATGTTGTTTTTTCAGGATCCAGCTCCTCTGTGAGTCGTATGACAAGTCAAGAAGATTATGGTATGTACTTGGAAACAGAATGATTGTTTTTTCATTTCAGGAAGTTTCCAACATTTCAGGGTATTTTGAAAATGTTGTATTTCCTCTAGACTCATCGGTGCCACCGAGCCAATTCAGTGCAGATGTTTCAGGTAATGTACTGAAACAATTTATATCGTTTTGTCTTATGTTTCAAATAATAACTGCATGCATTAATATGTAATTGGGGGTGGGTGATTTCAGGATAAGGAAAATATTTTTAAAAAGTGTGTTCTCTAATTTACTACCGCCTAACCAAAAGTATTTTTAATGCAAGGTTAAGGAGCAGACTTTTAGTCAACCTCTTAAAGAATGGTGGGAAGCAATTTCTTTTGCTTCTGACCTTTGCTTCTGACATTTGTTTTAGTATTTAATATGTTGTTAATTATTAAGTAGTTTTGATTGGCTGTAAATTAACTAGTGTGAGTTTGTGGATAGTTAATGAAGGTCTTATTCTCTTGCACTTTTCCTATGTCAGAATCAAGTTCATCTTCAGAACTTTTGCTGCAGCCTTCTGACTCAGGTATTGTCCTCAAAAAAGTGCTGTAAATTAATTTCCTTTGAACACAGAATTTAAAGTAAACAGAATTAATATGAAATTCACTTTTGAGAAAAACTATTGTGCGTATACTTGGGTTATTCTTCCTTGTTTTTCTAGACTCATCAGTGCGACCCCAGCGCTGTTCCACCCCAAGACGATCATCAGCTTTTAAACCTTCATCTTCATCATCAGACAGCAGAGGTATTTTGGGAAATGTCTTCCTAAGAAGGTCTGTATTTTGCACAATTAATGTATATGGACATTAATTATCTTTCCACTATTCTTTTCTCTACATTTTGTCTCAGTCTCACAAAGATCAACCAGTTCAGCAGAAAAGAAGCCTAAAACAACTCATTCAGGTATGGAATGTAAGGGTTCATGTCTGCCTTCATGGTTTCCTGTTAGTTAGATAATTCTAACTGCAAATCAACACTTTATAAGTTAAAAAGCTGATAAGGTCTTTGTCAGGAGTGCAGCTATTAAATACTATGTTACCTTGGTGCTCTTAGGCTTAGGAATTGCAGACATAGATTGTGTAAAAAAAAATAGAGACACAGAAAGCTTTTAATTCATTTTTTGTTTTTGTTGTTTTGGCCTACTCAACAATGCGTTTGAGCAATTGAAATATGGTTGTCACTCAAATTTTAAAGCAGGTGAATCACATGATCAATAAAATAAGTTCAATCTTAAGTAAACTGTAATGTTGTTTCAATAAGGACTAGGTAGAGAAAGTTCAGTAAGGTTGTTGAGCAAGAGTGAAACGTTTGTGATCATGATTTACAAGTGTTATCTAAATGTTGTGTCTTTCAGACCCGGCACCAAGTTCCCAAAAAAAAAAATGGAGTGACAAGGAAGTTGCTGCTGTGGAGTCGCAAATGGGAAGGTACTGACTGATTGACCTGATTCTAACTTTTTTCTTGATAAGTTGCCCACTTGCCCACTCACTACACGATAGTTGCGTTTCAATCCAACTGATGCGAATTAGTGATGCGCATCCGTGGTAATGCACATAAATAAAATGTGCATTAATCACCGTTTCCAACACCTGTTGACAGGGACGTTGGAAGTATTTTCTGACGGGGGATGGTGTCAGTGGTGGTCCGGGCGTAAATTTTGACATTGGTTTACTATCTGTCTGTCTTGTTGCTTCTATGTTGTGCATGGGGAAATATTGAAGATGTCTCATCCTATCCTAAGGTTCATCACAAAGGGCACAACCCCCGGAAAGGAACAATGTGAGGAGTGCATCAGAAGGAGTCCTGAAGCGCTCAAGAACAGGGACTGGAGGGCAGTTAAGTACTATGTCCGGAATAGGATTGTGTCTCTCACAAGGAAAACATGAGGACATGTTTTGTCAGGGGGGGGTGGGGGGTGGCAGGACATCTTTTTGTTGTCGGGGGATAAGGGGGGGGGGGGGGGGGGGTGGCAGGACATGTTTTCGTTGTCAGTACTCATCTGCTCTCCAGTCCCCATGTTTTTGTTGTCGGGGTTGGGGGCAGGACATGTTTTTGTTGTCAGGGAAGGGGGGAAGGGGGTGTGGGGGGGGGGGGGTGGCAGGACATGTTTTTGTTGTCGGGGGGGGGGGGGGGTTTGGCAACATTGCATTTTAATTTTGTAAAAGTCAGTTGACTTGAAATTACTGTACTGTACTGCAAGTTATTGCACTCTTCACCGAGCCAAGTCAGTGCAGATGTTTCAGGTAATGAAACAATTTATATTTTTTTGTCTCATGTTTCAAATAATAACTGCATGCATTTATATGTAATTGGGGGTGGGTGATTTCAGGATAAGGAAAATATTCAAAAAAAAGTGTGTTCTCTAATTTTCTACCGCCTAACCAAAAGTATTTTTAATGCAAGGTTAGTCAACCTCTTAAAGAATGGTGGGAAGCAATTTCTTTTGCTTATGACATTTGCTTCTGACATTTGTTTTAGTACGGTATTTAATATGTGGGGGGCACTGATCTCAAAAAGAAACTGGATAGCGCTTCGCATGGTTTCAAAGTGAGGCCACATGCAAATCGTGGCGGCCATTTTGTTGGGACTACTTTCCTGCCTGAGACCAATGATTATGACGGGCGATTAATATTATATAAAAGATATTTAATGAATTTGCATATTAAGCCTTATAGTAATTTCAAGTTTTCATAAACCTTGTTATAGAGCTTGTGTTTGCTTGAATAAAAATATTGAAACTTGTTCCTCTATCGTATTTTATTAGTGTTGATGATTAGAACCTGGCCCATTGGTAGCTTTCAATAACTTTATTTCAATAACTGTATTTATAATCACAAGTTTAATGGATATTTGCAAGCCAGAACATGAAAATACACACTGTCAGAATTTATTTGTTATTTGTTTATTTGTGTAGAGTGGAACAAATAAATTCCCACAGTGTGTATTTTCATGTTCTGGCTTGCAAATGTCCATTAAACTTGTTATTGAAATACAGTTATTGAAAGCTACCAATGGGCCAGGTTCTAATCATCAACACTAATAAAATACGATAGAGGAACAAGTTTCAATGTTTTTATTCAAGCAAACACAAGCTCTATAACAAGGTTTATGAAAACTTGAAATTACTATAAGGCTTAATATGCAAATTCATTAAATATCTTATATATAATATTCATCGCCCGTCATAATCATTGGTCTCAAGCAGGAAAGTGGTCCCAACAAAATGGCCGCCACGATTTGCGTGTGGCCTCACTCTGAAACTGTCAGAAACCATGGGATGTGCTATCCAGTTTCTTTTTGAGATCAGTGGTGGGGGTGGCAGGACATGTTTTTGTTGTCGGGGGAGGGGGGGGGGGGGGGGTTATAGCATTTTATTTTCATTTTAAGTCAGTCGACTTGAAATTACTGTACTGTAATTAATGCACTCTTCAATCTTTATTTTGAACAGAAAAAGTGTAATAAAAATACAGTTTACAAAGCACAACAATATAATGTCTTTAGTGGTAGTACTAACCTGGTCTTGACCAGCCCCTCGTTCTACACTATCGTTTCGTACAAGGATACAAGGATACAAGGATACAAGGATGTTTATTTGTCACATGCATATGATTACTAATGTAAAGAATGCAGTGAAATTGTCAGTTCCTGTCAGAGTACAGTACAGAGGGACTGGACATTCAGGTATTGAGAAACGATTGTTTACTGGAGGTGTTTACATTCAAAAAGACTGGATCAGCCCTTGACTGATAGCCTGTAGTATTCTTGCGCTGCCTCACTCCGTTAGCTGACTGGCCAGGTCATGAATTCTCCTGGAGGAATCCAGGTCAATGGCTGAAATCCCAGACGTAGCTACGAAGGGAGAAGATAATCGAGCGGAATTGCGTAGGAAGGCTTTGGCCAGGCTATGGTAGTACAGAAATTAAGGTGAGATAACAGTTACATGGTCAGAAAACTGTTTAACTACAGATGAGGGTGGTTAATATTCATAATCCACTTTGGTCTCCACTTGGTTTTATACACACACTTGTTTGCCCCGCCTTGAGGGGCGGCGACAAGAGGTCCTAACATGCTGTCAAAAAGTGAGGTTTGGTTTACATGAGTGTTTCCACAGTTTCAAGTGCACATGATCAAACTGATTTTTTTCTGAACCTAGTGATGTCACTTTTACCCCTCTATGTTGACAGAAAAGCAGGGTCCTCAGAATGATTGGCCCTACCTGGAGTCCTAAAAAGGTCACAAATGCAAGACTGTGTGTGTGTGTGTGTGTGTGTGTGTGTGTGTGTGTGTGTGTGTGTGTGTGTGTGTGTGTGTGTGTGTGTGCGCGCAGGGGCCATGCTCAGTCCGACGAGGAGGTCCCACACACACACACACAGACACACAGTCGAGGAGGTCCCTTTTTCTTTTTCTACAACCGACACAGAGCGGCTGACCCCGCCCCCCACCCTACCATCACCCCCGGGAGGAGGTGGTGGTAGGGTCTATAATATCTGTGTCTATAACCGACACAGAGAGGCTGACCCCCCCCTGACCCCCCACTCTACCCTCACCCCCGGGAGGAGGTCCTCCTGGGTGAAGGAGGAGCAGAAGGTGTGGAGGTGTGTCAGTGTGTCTGAGGACCCTCCTCCACCTGGGGACACTCTGTAGAAGTACAGAGAGCCAGCAGGCCGGTCCAGATACACTCCTACTCTGGTGGAGCCAGCGGGGGGGGGAGGGAGGGCTGTCCCTGTACCGTTGTACCAGGCATAGTAACGACCATCAGAACAATCAAGAACCCAGGACTTGTTGTTCCATCCAAGCCTGCTGTCACCACCCCGTCCTCTCCTTGTGATTCCTCTGTATGTCACTCCTATAACAACCACTCCTCTCCACTCTACCTCCCAGTAACAGCGGCCAGTCAGAGCCTCTCTACCCAACACCTGGGGCAGGGAGTCAAATCTGTCTGTGTGATCCGGATACGACTGGTCCTTTCTAACCCACGTCACCTTCCTGTTGTCCTCAGACAGAGAGAGGTCTCTGTGGGCCGTGTTGGGGTCCAGTGTGAGGTCACAGGCATCTGAGGGAGAACCAGACATGATGAGCTGCTGAACCGCTCTTCATCATCCTCATCATCATCACTAGTACTGTTCTCCTGCGCTCTGTGTACATATACATAGATATGAACACATACATACATATACATATGTACTCATACATAGATACACACACCTCAACAATAACGTTATGAAAACATCAACAACAATATTATGAAAACATCAACAACAAACATCTCTCCTTGGATCCAGGCTGCTCTTCTTCTTTTTATTCTCTTTCTTTTTGTGATCGCTCTCTCTTCTTCTTCAGCCCCCTCCCCATCAGCCCCCTCCCCCTCACCAACCCCCCTCATCCCCCTCCCTCTCATCCCCCCCTCAGCCCCCTCCCTCTCATCCCCCCCTCAGCCCCCTCCCTCTCATCCCCCCCTCAGCCCCCTCCCTCTCATCCCCCCCTCCCTCCCCCTCCTCCCTCAGCCCCTTCACCCCCCTCCCCCTCCCCCTCATCCCCCCCTCAGCCCGGTCATCCCCCCTCCCCCTCACCCCTAGTCCTCACCCTCAGTCCCCCCTCAGCCGGTCCGTCCCCCCCCCCCCCCCCCCTCCTCCTCACCCCTAGCCCTCCCCCTCAGCCCCTTCACCCCCCCTCCCCCTCACCCCTAGTCCTCCCCCTCAGCCCCGTCACCCCCCCTCCCCCTCCCCCTCACCCCTAGGCCTCCCCATCAGCCCGGTCACCCCCCTCCCCCTCCCCCTCAGCCCCCCCTCAGCCCCCTCATCCCCCCTCAGCCCGGTGACTGTGATGGTCGACAGTATTAATATACGTAAGATACATGATGTCAGCCATCATCTTCATTCCCAGTAGGATGTGACCTCACTTCCTGCTGTGTGGATGGACTTTCCATCTCAATAGTGAGTGTGTGAGGTGATGAATCAAACAGACACTTACACTTCTTTAGAGCTGGTTTCAGCCTCCACACTCCACCGTGCTCCACACTGGGGGGGAATCAAAGTGAGAGCAGCATGTTGAAACATTCACCTTCATCATCTGCCGTCTCATTACGTTCTACACAACATGAGTGACAGCTGCCTCTTCAAACCACTTCATCTAGCAGCAGCTTGAATCATGTAGGAGACTTTGTCCCCCAGTGGTGAGCTGTCCTCTCCATACCTGAGAGTGTCCAGTCTCCAGCGTGGATCCTCCAGTCCAGCAGAGAGCAGCGCAGCTCCAGAGTCCCCTGGGTGATTGTAGCTCAGGTCCAGCACTCTCAGATGGGAGGGGTTGGAGCTCAGAGCTGAGGCCAGAGAAGCACAGCCTTCCTGTGTGACCAGGCAGCCAGACAAGCTACACACACACACACACACACACACACACACACACACACACACACACACACACACACACACACACACACACACACACACACACACACACACACACACACACACACACACACAATTTATTGTATCTGGTTGAGAGCAGTTTCTACTAAAGTAACCACATTTATAAAGTGTATTCATTCAACATTGAAGACAAGTAAAAGCTTTATTGATACTTCATGGAGACAAAGCTGTGTCACCCTGAGAGTCTGAGAACAGGAAGAGGAAGTGGGGAGATGACATCACAGACAGCAGAACTGCCTTCACTTGGATGTGACAGGATCTTAAACAAATGCTCCTTTCTCAATAGCTACAACTCAATGAGATATTGTTCAGTTAGAGTCAGGAGAAGTCTGCTGTGTTTGGTACGCTAAGACCGTTTCTTCACATGTTCTAACATTGTGTAGAACCAGGGAGTGTTTTGTCAGCAGGGAAAGATCAACAGAAATGCATCAGGCAGGAGCAGCACTTACTGAAAGCTAGAGTAACCAGTTTGAAGAAGAGGGTGATAACTGACCTGAGAGTTTCCAGTGTACAGTGTGGACTCCCCAGTCCAGCAGAGAGCAGCTTCACTCCTGAATCCTTCAGATCATTGGTACTCAGATCCAGCTCTTTCAGACTAGAGGACTTGGAGCTGAGAACTGAGGCCAGGGCTTCACAGCATTTCTTTGACAGATGACAGCTATTCAGCCTTCAAACAAAAAGAACATGTTTAAAATACAAGAATAACAAGAAACTGTGTTAAAAATAACATATTTACTTTTAACATTATGAAAGAATTGTGTTGAAATATTTTATGAGAGATGTTTTAATAACTTAACAAAAATATATTAGTCAATACATTAGATCCTTATCTTATTGTATATTGGGTGTAAAATTGTTGGTATTTAATAGTTGTTTTGTAGGGTTTTAAAAGCCATTTGTAGATTAATATGACATTTATTGTAGTATATTGTGTATTGTATTGTAATACATGTTATTAGTGAATCTAGGTGGTTTGTATTAGAAGTTTTAATCCAATATTATGTACATTGTGTTGAGAGGAGAACAATATCAGAGCGAGCAGGAAAACAGTTTGCGAGCACGAGAGCAAAGACAGCATTTGTGGGTGCAGGGGTGTCAGTTGAGTTCTGCTTCACTTTACGTGCACGCTCAATGAATCGTTTCTGCCTCACAGGCTTTATTGTTGCTCTCGCGATCAGAGAACTGCTGAGCGCAAGTGCAGTTAAAGTGTTTACAATAATGATTTGTGCACACGGATGTGTTTGTTGTTCGCCTGCACAAAGTCATGTTTGCTGGCGCCTTTTGTCAGTGATATGCCGTCATAAACGTTGCAGGCCTGTATGGGCTCAGTGTTGCAACACAATAGACTCTTCACTCTTAAAACGTTCAAGAAAAGTCCCGGTACCATTATAGGGAGCGGAGAAGACTGAGGTTTCCGTCCACAACATCCCAGACACAAACAGAAACACCAATAAAACCGGCTCCACATACACTCTCTCCCGTACACCTTTAGCTGTCAAACAACTAAGAAGTAAATGTCTAAACATCATTTTGCTGGGCGATCTCTAGAGAGCATAAAGTACTCTCCTCCTCTGTCTCTTCCCTCTCTCTCCTTTTTCCCGCTCACTCGTGACCTCTCACCCTTCCCCAGATGACCCCGAAGTCTCGATATCAACCAATCCTATTGGTTGAACCCAAATATCATCAATATAACCAGATGTACTGAGCAAGGTAAAAAAAAAAAAAAAGAATAGTGAGTTGACTTACATTAATAATGAAAAGATAATTATTGATGTATCCTACATATCAACAATAACTTATTGTATACATAAAGAGCTTTTTAAGTTAGTCTCTTCACCTGGCATACACAATATTAAAAATATCTTTCTGAAACCTATTCATATGTGTGAATATATGTTTTGTGCATTTAATAATGAATACTGGACATATTAAGCTTTTAAAAATACATTTTGTTTGACTATTGCAGGTTTCAAATCATTTTTATGAAAATGTTGCTGTTGTGGCTTTCAGGAGGTCTTTGGCATCCAACTAGGGGTCTCTGACCCTCCCAGGACCCCCTATATTTCACCCTGCTCTCTACCATCAACATCCTGTATACAGGGGACACTATCGTTATGTTTTGGGTTTATATTTATAATTAAAGATTTGCAAGCATATGGATGGATTTCAATATCCACCTCAACAACAAGGGGTAGCCTTTATATGATATGAAAGTCTTGAATGTGGTCATCACAGGTACTGAGATAAGATTAGTTATATAACTCTGACTTTTAACATTTATTTGTAACTGTTTTGCACATTGAGTGAAACTGACCTAAGAGTTTCCAGTGTACAGTGTGGACTCCCCAGTCCAGCAGAGAGCAGCTTCACTCCTGAATCCTGCAGATCATTGGTACTCAGATCCAGCTCTCTTAGACAACAGGAGTTGGAGCTGAGAACTGAGGCCAGAGCTTCACAGCATCTCGCTGACAGATGACAGCCATTGAGCCTTTACACACAATGAACACAACATGTTAGGAACTGCGATCAAAACAACAGAAAGCTTTAAGTTATTCCATAATGAAGAATGTTATTAGTTTACCAAAAATTACTAAATAATTAGATGCATACATTTTCATTATATATTCAATGTTAAATGTTAAATAGTTATTTATTTGGGATTGAAAATGTTTTTTGAACGGATACTTCTTCTATATTCTATTGTTCTGAATATTCTCTTACGTGTACTGCAATACATTATACGTCCATAGGACAAAAGAGATGTTATGTATAATATAACTAGTATGTTAATTATGTTATGAGTAGAACAGTAACACATGTTGTTATAAACCTACAGGGATTTTTGCATATTATTTTAACCTTATATTCCAGTTATATTTATATTGTGTAGTGTGTATTGTAATACATGCTATTAGTGAACCAACAGAGATGTTTTAGAGGCTTTGACCACTGGCAGCAGCCTCAGAAGACCCTCCTCTGAAGCAGAGTATTTCTGCAGGTCAAACACGTCCAGCTCCTCTTCTGATGTCACTAGGATGAAGGCCAGAGCTGACAGTTGAGCAAGAGAGAGAGATTCTCCGGAGAGACTTCCTGATGTCAGGGACTGTTCGATCTCCTTCACTAGAGAACGGTCGTTCAGCTCATTCAGACAGTGGAACAGATTGATGCTTCTCTCTGGAGAGAGATCTCCAACTATCTTCTTCTTGATGTAAGACACTGTTTTTCTATTGGTCAGTGAGCTGGTTCCTGTCTGTCCCAGCAGACCTCGTAGGACAATCTGATTGGTCTCCAGAGAGAGGCCCAGGAGGAAGCGGAGGAACAAGTCCAGTTGTCCGTTCTCATTCTGTAAGGCCTTGTCCACAGCACTCTGGTAGAGGAGGAGGAGTTTATCTTCCCCAGAGGTGGGTGGTTCTTCTGAGAGCAGATTGACACCATCGTTGATGAAGGACAGAAAGACATAAAGGGCAGCCAGAAACTCCTGGAGGCTCAGATGGACAAAGCAGAACACCTTATCCTGGTACATCCCACACTCCTCTTTAAATATCTTGGTGAACACTCCTGAGTACACTGAGGCTGCTTTGATACCGATGTGACACTCTGCCAGGTCTGCCTCGTAGAAGATCAGGTTGCCTTTCTTCAGCTGGTTAAAAGCCAGTTTTCCCAAAGAAACAATAATCTTCCTGCTCTCTGGACCCCAGTATGGATCCGTTTCAGCTCTCCCATGGTACTTCCTGTCCCCCTGTATGGACTGAACCCAAAGGAAGTAGCTGTACATCTGAGTCACGGTCTTGGGCATCTCTTCTATCTGGGATTTATTTAAGATGTCCTCCAGAACTGTAGCAGTGATCCAACAGAAGACTGGGATGTGACACATGATGTGGAGGCTTCGTGATTTCTTGACGTGGGAGATGATTGTGTTGGCCAGCGTCTCCTCTCTGAATCTCTTCCTGAAGTACTCCTCCTTCTGTGGGTCAGTGAACCCCCTCACCTCTGTCACCATGTCAACACACTCAGCAGGGATCCGATTGGCTGCCGCAGGGCGTGTGGTTATCCAGATGCGAGCGGAGGGTAGCAGGTCGCCCCTGATGAGGTTTGTCAGCAGCACGTCCACCGAGGACGGCTCTTTGACATCAGTCCAGGTCTGGTTGTTCTGGAAGTCCAGAGGAAATCGACACTCATCCAGACCATCCAAGATGAAGAGAACATTGAACCGTTCATATCTACAGATTCCTGCTTCTTTGGTCTCAATAAAGAAGTGATGAAGAAGTTCCACCAAGCTATACTCTTTCTCTTTCAGTAAATTCAGCTCTCTGAAAGTTAACAGAAATGTGAAGTGTATGTCGTGGTTGGCTTTGCCTTCAGCCCAGTCCAGAGTGAACTTTTGCGTTACGATGGTTTTACCAATGCCGGCCACTCCAGTTGTCATTATTGTTCTTATTGGTTGATCTCGTCCAGGTAAGGGTTTAAAGATGTCTTCACATTTGATTGGTGTTTCTTCCATGGCTGGTTTCCTGGAAGCTGTTTCAATCAGTCTGACCTCATGTTCTTTGTTGACCTCTCCACTGCCTCTCTCTGTGATGAAGAGCTCTGTGTAGAAGTCATTCAGACCCGTTGGAATTCCTGCTTTAGGGATTCCCTCAGACACACACTTTAACTTCTTCTTCAAATGAGACTTGATTTTATGTTGGCACTCAACAGCAGCAGATCCTACATGGGAATGAAGAGAAGACATCAGATAGTGGATGGTGACATCACTTGAAGCATGCTAATATTTCCTGTAAAATGATCATCTTCTTAATATTTACTGACTTCATTACTTGTGGTTCGAGAAGCTGGTCGGGATAAGGAATGGATACATATTTTTTCCTTTTTTGTTTGTTATTTAATCAGCAAAATCATTGGTCTAATGATAATAACAATGATAGTGAATCAGTGGAAATTAACTTCATATGCTGATATAACAAGATAGTGATGCATCTCTTCTACTTATTCCACTTATAGTTATTCTTCTGTTGATTTGCCATTTATTGTTTAACATTCTTTATCCTGATGGACGCACAATAACCTTTCATATCTGGATCAAACCATTTAACTTCATATCCCACAATAACCCTACATATCTGGACCAAACCATTAACCTGATCGAACCACAATAACCCTATATATCTGGATTAGGGATGGGCGTGAGGAATCGATTACTCGAGTACTCCTCGTTACAAATGAACTCGTTTGGTGGACAGGCAAACTCGAGTTTGCATATACACACACAAACAAAGTTTTCTGAAGCAAATGTATCAATTTTCTGTCTGCGCCACTAACGCATGACGTGGGCACAAAGAAAATTAAATGCATCCATTTCCATGGCGCGTTCCGTGCCGTGTGCAGGCACGCCAGAATTCAAAAAGTTAAGAGATGGCGGTTAAAGCAAAGCGCAGCGAAGTATTGAAATACTTTAAAGAAATAGGAGATCATAAGGTGAAATGTAAAATATGCAAAGCGAAATCGAGCTACCAGAAAGTACTATGCGGCAACATATGCTCCTGAAACACAACGGTGAGTTCGGGAAAGCAGACCCGCAGCAACGTTGAAAGTGAAAGTGTGTCGGCTATTTTCACCGCCGCAAGACGCAGCTGTAATCCCGGGCGTGTAGAGAAGATCACAACGCTGAGTATTTCCATAGTCCATTTGCTGCCGTTTTATTTGCAGCTTTAAATTATTTGCAATGGTTAGGCTACTTGTTTCGTTTTTTTTAAACTGTTACAGGCCTTGGTTCGACGTGATTTAAATTGTGAGACGCATATTTATTTTTGTAAGGAAAATGTGTTTTGAACGTTTGCAAAAATAAATAATGAATACTCTGATAACTCTGACTGTTTTGATGGAGAATAAGCATTACATGTTTGGTTGGTAATATTGCCGTTCATCATCAGGCCTATTCCTGCTGCAGATGCGTTGCATTCTAAAAATAGATTTGATTTAACGAGTACTCGATTGATCCTCGAGGAATTCCTTCGATTACTCGAGTTTGGAATTTACTACTCGTGCCCATCCCTAATCTGGATCAAACCATTTAACCTGATCGACCGACAATAACAGTTCATATCTGGATCAAACCATTGAACGCCCAAGAAGAAAGATATCTCCACATTGATGAATTATTAATGAAGAATTCACCTAACACTAGGGATGGGCAAAATGATTCTTTTCCGGGAACTAGTTCTTTCAGTTCAGTTCACTATAACGATTCGTTTATTTGATTCGTTCGTTTTGATTCGTTCGTTACGTCAGATTACATCTTAAAAAAAATAAATAATAAAAAAACTTTTTTTTATTATTTTTTTAATTGGTCGTGGGCCCGGATAGGACCGTCAAGACCGCAGTCCGCCGTTTGGAGACGCCTGCTATATAGTATGTCGAACGTCCCACCAATATTTATACCACTTGCTTACTCTCTATATTTCATTCATGGTTTTACATTTATAATTTTATTTTACTTTACATTTAATTCTTCATTGTTCAGGCATTACAGAACTTGCATGGTCATAAATAAAAAATACGAACTGCAGTTTAATTTCTTTGTTTGTTCTTAAATTGACGTAGAATGGAGCAAAGACTCCTGGGATTGGGAAATGCGTTTATCCAATAAACAGATGGAGGTCAAGTCTATTTTCGAAAAAATGTAGGGGGATATATGAGTCGAATGGTATGACCCAAGATACGTCAGACAGAGAAAGCGCGCATATTCGACGGTACCGCCTTGTCATTGGTTTACCCAGGTGCCATTCCAACACCATTGCTACCTCTCATTGGCTGAATCTTTGAGAAAGTTGTAGACTCAATCAATGGAAGTCGCGGGGAGACGGAGCTCTGTTCGTTTGTATATTTTATTTACGTGACCATATGTTTGGTTTATGTTAAAAAAAAAGAATCAAAGAACCAGTTCTTCTTGTTTTGGGGAACCAGTTCTTGTCGTTTCATTTCGGGATTCGTTCGTTGTAACGAATCAGTCGCGACCGACACATCCCTACTTAACACTAAAATAGATTATGGTATTTCTAAACAGAACAAATAAGAGTCTCATACTACTCTAAATATACATTTTCATTCTGTTTTCAAGATAAGAGTCTTCCGCGCTTCAAAATAATAGTCTCCTCTGTCTTCAAAATAAGAGTCTCTTACCGCCCCACAGTGTGTCAGCCAGTTCCTCCTGGTTCATCTCCATCAGGCAGAGCTTTGTGATGTCCACCACTCCCTCTATGGCGCGCCTCCTCTGCTCCTCGTTCTTACCATCCACCTCCTCCTCCTCCCTCTGACTCTCTGAGCATTGTGGGTAATCTGAGAAGAGATCCCTCCAGAGCTTCTTCAGCTCCTTGTCTAGGAAAGCATGTGCGTTCTCCTCAGCCCTCTGGAACAGAACAAACATCAAGGAGGACTTTACTCTGAACTCACTGAGGACATCAGAAGCATCTGTCCTGGATTCACGTCCCACTGGTATAAAGAGGGAAGCCTGGAGACGATGAGCACCACAAGAGATGCTTTCCGATGTTCATGTAGAGCTGAAGTCAGATGACTTGGTGGACATTTACACACCTTGATCAGCTCTGTTTGATGCTTCTGTACAGACTGAGCACTGGTGACCTTTGACCTCTCCTGGTGTCTGTAGAGAACACACACACACACACACACACACACACACACACACACACACACACACACACACACACACACACACACACACACACACACACACACACAC
The DNA here is from genome assembly GCF_902167405.1 of Gadus morhua. Lineage (NCBI taxonomy): Eukaryota > Metazoa > Chordata > Actinopteri > Gadiformes > Gadidae > Gadus > Gadus morhua. Next base: position 41,556,613 of record NC_044051.1, read on the forward strand.
AGTGTTGTTAACGGGGGGGAGGGACCGTACCGGCCTTGTGCTGAATTTTGACGGGGGGGGGGGGGGGGGGCTATGATATATGGGCTATCATGACACGGCTCTTCTCAATGCCGTGGAACGCTCCGTTCACTAGCATGGGCCCTTCTATTGTCCCACTTAACGTCAATATAACTCTGCATGTGGAAGGGAAAATAGCTTTCTTTGTAATTACAATATTATGCTGCTGTATTTTCAGAGACCCCCACAGATATTTGAGTTTGCTGCTTTCATGGGAGTCAGACCTCTCTTTATGGGAGCTCAGCTCCCACTGGCTCCCACCTAACTCGAACCCTGGCTATAGGTCTTTCTACACTGCCGAGCCGGTTCGGTCGCAGCTTATTGGCACGCCCGATGATTTCACCTTCTTATCTCAAGTTTCCTGTGTTAAACCGAGGGGGTTAAATCCCCCATTCGTCACGGCGCGGGGTTTCTTGGTTCACTGGGGAAGGCGGGGCTGTGCACGGAGTCTCTGACCTCTTTAGAATCATTTGTATTATCGCATACTCCCGAATGTTTTCATTTTTTTATGAATGAAGACACCCGCATGCAATAATGAGTTCACGTCTGAGTGGAGACTACAAACGCGATTAACTATGGTCAGGGATGTTCGTTACTGTCTAGACAGGGTCCAATAAATAGTGAACTTCATCACAGCCTCACCGAAGCGCCTACAGTGCTTAATGCAAACAATCGCAACAAAAAACGCCTGCAGAAATTCTCCACCCGCTGGTCTCAGCATGATGCATGCCTAGTAGCCAATGTCTTCTGTCATTGATCAATAAGAGGACATTTTAACCAGAGCGATGGAATCATTTGACTTTATTATATGCCTTGTGACGTGGTGTATGATCGGTACATTTCGGCTGCGCATGTTTTTATGGAATTTTTAATTGCTGCAATTAATGATGTTGTTGTTGACTTCTAACATGTCTCTATCTTTGCTGTTTAAATCTAACAGTAGTCTTTGAGTAATAGATCGGCGGTAACCACTGTTTTTGGTTGGGAAATGGCTCAAGCTGGCATTCCGTGATATTGGATGTGTTTTAATAAAACGCATCCAATACTAGGAATGTCCGCTGGTGATGCCACTGAGTAGGCTAAAGCAGGCTAACGATTCTCTTAGCGTCCTACGAGTACCCTGGAGTCCTCGTTAGCTACGAGCATTTTCACGACATTCGTTACCAAAGATGCTTTCGGGAAACGATGTGAAAACTGTACGATGCTCGTACGACGCACTTCACGATCCACTTAGGCTATCGATGCTTTCGGTAAACTGGGCCCTGTAAACATCAGTATCAGTAGAGTCTGATAACAACAAACCGGTCTGTTTTCATCGTCTGTTTGAATCTCCTACCTCTCCTCTCTGGAGGGGCATCCATCTTTAAAGTTAATAGGTATACCCATAGACCGGTCACTCTTCATGGAGACACAGCTGGGTCCAGGGGAGTCTGCTCTCTCCTGCCTCCTTCTGAAAAACAAATAACATCTGGAAGTTAGGATTTGTGGATGTCGTTTCATTTGATCACTTATTGCAGGGCTACTCAACTACTTTCTCATGACTTTCGATTTCAATAATCTTTGTCAGCTTGTTGAAATGGAAATTTAAGGGGGGGGGGGGGGCAGAAAAAGTTATTATGGCATTTAAGCACTTACATGTTGACATAAAAGCCCACAAACCCTTCATACTGTGCATAGAGTGTTGATTCACAATGCGTTTAGCTAACATAGAAAATAGAGCAGTCAATTTCTACATTTCTACACAGACCTGTGTTATTCTTCATGGATAATTGGTTGCAACAAATCACTTCACCTCCAAAGATAAATTAAAACTGATTCAATAAATGGGGCCGTTTGAACGACACTGAATCTTTAAACAATAAACCTGTAAAGTCGTCTTAAGTCATTTAATTCATACGATTGCTGTGTCCAGGGGAGCCTGCTCTCTCCTGCTGCTCTGGGCTTCCACACACGCACGCACGCACGCACGCACGCACACACACACACACACACACACACACACACACACACACACACACACACACACACACACACACACACACACACACACACACATACACACACACACACACACACACACAGCTGTTACCAAGACTTATAATGGAGTCATGATGAATCACTGCTGAGCTCTGAGATGGACAACAGTCACACGCACACACACACACACACACACACACACACACACACACACACACACACACACACACACACACACACACACACACACACACACACACAATCTATTGTTTCCTCCTGACCTGTAAACATCAGTATCAGTAGAGTCTGATAACAACAAACCGGTCTGTTTTCATCGTCTGTTTGAATCTCCTACCTCTCCTCTCTGGAGGGGCGTCCATCTTTAAAGTTAATAGGTATACCCATAGACCGGTCACTCTTCATGGAAACACAGCTGGGTCCAGGGGAGTCTGCTCTCTCCTGCCTCCTTCAGAAAAACAAAAAAACATCTGGAAGTTAGGATTTGTGGATGTCGTTTCATTTGATCATTTATTGCAGGGCTACTCAAATACTTTCTCATGACTTTTGATTTCAATAATCTTTGTCAGCTTATTGAAATGGAAATTTAAGGGGGGGGGGGGGGCAGAAAAAGTTATTATGACAGCCGTCAAAGTCCTCATATGCGATATCAATGACATTTATCCAGAGTGGGCCAAGCGCAAAAAATATTGCCTGTGGATCCTGTCTCTAGTGTTTTGTGTGATTTGACTGGCAGTTTGTCTGCTTATAGGTCGGAATGAAGCGGCCACCGATTGACAGGATGGGTACTTTATTCTACCGGACTCGTTCGCTTCTTCACTAGACACACGCGCTACCGCTCGCTCTCCTCGCTCGTCCACTCACTTACTGACGTTACTCACACACACTTTGGGGCCGTTTGAAAGACACTGAATCTTTAAACAATAAACCTGTAAAGTCGTCCTAAGTCATTTAATTCATACGATTGCTGTGTCCAGGGGAGCCTGCTCTTTCCTGCTACTCTGGGCTTCCACACACGCACGCACGCACGCACGCACACACACACACACACACACACACACACACACACACACACACACACACACACACACACACACACACACACACACACACACACACACACACACACACACACACACACACGTTACTAAGACTTATAATGGAGTCATGATGAATCACTGCTGAGCTCTGAGATGGACAACAGTCACACGCACGCACACACACACACACACACACACACACACACACACACACACACACACACACACACACACACACACACACACACACACACACACACACACACACACACACACACACACACAATCTATTGTTTCCTCCTGACCTGTAAACATCAGTATCAGTAGAGTCTGATAACAACAAACCGGTCTGTTTTCATCGTCTGTTTGAATCTCCTACCTCTCCTCTCTGGAGGGGCGTCCATCTTTAAAGTTAATAGGTATACCCATAGACCGGTCACTCTTCATGGAAACACAGCTGGGTCCAGGGGAGTCTGCTCTCTCCTGCCTCCTTCAGAAAAACAAAAAAACATCTGGAAGTTAGGATTTGTGGATGTCGTTTCATTTGATCATTTATTGCAGGGCTACTCAAATACTTTCTCATGACTTTTGATTTCAATAATCTTTGTCAGCTTATTGAAATGGAAATTTAAGGGGGGGGGGGGGGGCAGAAAAAGTTATTATGACAGCCGTCGAAGTCCTCATATGCGATATCAACGACATTTATCCAGAGTGGGCCAAGCGCGAAAAAAATTGCCTGTGTGATCCTGTCTCTATTGTTTTGTGTGATTTGACTGGCAGTTTTTCTGCTTATAGGTCGGAATGAAGCGGCCACCGATTGACAGGATGGGTACTTTATTCTACCGGACTCGTTCGCTTCTTCACTAGACACACGCGCTACCGCTCGCTCTCCTCGCTCGTCCACTCACTCGCTGACGTTACTCACACACACTTTGGTTATTCATTTATTTATTTAGCTATACTTTGATAGTATTCTTTCTGTTCAAATCTGTTCAGTGTTCCAAATAATTTCTTATTAAATATTACATTAAGTTAATTGTGATATAAGTGTTGTTTAAATAAAATGCTTTTTAAATTTAAAAAAATCGTGGGATGTATCGAACCGTGGGTCGAAATTCGTGATACAAACCGAATCGTGAGTTGGTGTATTGTCACAGCCCTAGTGTGTGTGTGTGTGTGTGTGTGTGTGTGTGTGTGTGTGGCTCAGTGTGTCTGGGAGGCAGGTGGCTTCCTAAGGTGGGGTGTAGCGAGCGGTCATGTTTGGGGCATGTAGGGGGTATATGGTATTTTATACAACGGGGGGCCTAAATCCAGCGATCTGATTGGTTCCTAACTGTTGTATAATGAGTGTATACATAACTGCTATGACGCCCAATCATTTTGTGAAAGTTTGCATATCACTCCGCGCCTAGAACTAGAAACAGTTACAAAGTAAAACATATGTTGGATGATGGAGAGGGTGTAAATGTTGTTACTCCGGGAGTGAGCAAGGCGATGGAGAGACTAACGACAGCTTAGGCACACGGCGAGTGAACTGCTCCATAGGATAAATTGCCGGCGAACCGCTCTAGCCGAGCCTTCTCTCGGAGGGACGCTAAAGTGTGTTGCATAGCGACCGTCGATGCATTTTGAAGGCAGCCAGGAGGGACCAATTTTTTTATATTCTTTAATAAAACGGCTACTTTGACTTTCTTGGTTTCTTTTTAAATGTAGTGTGTCTATGACTTTCGTTTTCCCATAATAGTAACCGTTGTATAAAAGCAATAGCTCACTTCAGTCAGTGGTATGTGCCCACTGTGAAGGGGGTCGCCGGCCCTCCGCTGCGCGTCGGGGCCGGACAACGCCCCTTAACAGTGGTATAATGAGCACATACCACAGCCTGTCGTGATCTATTGCTTAAACATAATATATATATATATGGGTGCAGGTTGACCGTAGTCATGAGGGTGTGTGTGTGTGTGTGTGTGCGTGCGTGTGCTTGTGTGAGTAGGGCATGTGGGGGTCAAGCGTATATGGGTGAAAGTTGACCGTAGTCGTGTGTGTGTGTGTGTGTGTGTGTGTGTGTGTGTGTGTGTGTGTGTGTGTGTGTGTGTGTGTGTGTGTGTGTGCGTGTGTGTAGCAGCTTTTAAAGTGAGGGAGGAAGGACTGCGTGCTTGGTTGCCATTGGCCTGCTTGCACTGATAGTGGCCTATTGGGGCATAAGTATGTGACACTCAAGTTGTTTCAGGGTGTTTTGATGAACTACAACATCGCAGGATGGGATCATTATGTGAATTGATACAAATCCACCAGTGGCAGCATTGGACTTTGAAAGCTGGAGGGTAGCATGTCTTGGACTACAAGGGCAGAAGGAAAGGATGCAAAGCCAATTAGTCAAATCAGGCCTACTTTTGATTTGTAAAACTAAATTAAAAAAATCTGGGCCTAGCATTGGGCCTATTTTTGCCCTCAATGACTGAAGCTATTGGTTGTTATTTGGCTATGTTTATTTTCAGCTACAATTGCTTTGAGAAAAATAAAGAAACAATACCAAAAGTGATGCCACTTAAAATGCAACACGCTCTGAATCATTCACGTACATCCATTACATAATATCAAACAGAACGGTCAGAGTAACAAACAATTAAAAGAACAACAAGAACATTATTTCACAACTATTTACATGGGTTGTAAGCATAACACTGTTTGACGCAAATGTAGATGAGATGTGTGGGATGGGTTGTTGGCTTAGCTCAGGAGGTAGAGCAATTGTCTTGTAACTGAAAGGTTGCTAGTTCGATCCCCAGCTAGCCTCCTAGCTGAGTGTTGACGTGTCCCTGAGCAAGACACTTAACCCTAACTGTCGCCTTGCATGGGTGACTCTGCCGTCGGCGGGTCAATGAGTGTATTAACCGATGTAAGTCTTTTTGGAAAAAGCGTCTGCTAAATGCCCTAATTGTAAAGTTTCAGAATGTTGGTCATGGTGTCAGGCCAATTATGATCTAGGGACTTCATTTATAGATCAAGTCAACCCTCCTTGCGGCCTCCGCCCGGCCGCGGGCTACGGATCCCTTAGCTAGTCCCACCCACTCAGAGGAGGACTTCCCTCCTCTCTCCCTTTGAACCCCTTGTTATTCACCGGCCGCCAACACTTTCGGGGAAATGAATGGGAGGCAACGGAGGCTGAGGGAGGAACGCCCTCCCTGAAGTAATTATCAATAGGAGATAGGGGGTGGTAATGTCCCTTTCCTAGGGAAACGAACATAACATAAATACAAAGGCATTAAAGTAGTCCTATTTAAGGGCATTAATTCATCAAAGTAGTCAATCTACCTCTTTTATTCTCAACAATGTTAAGGACGATCTCCCTCCTCCTCATTGGAGAAGCCTCCACTGGTGTGTAGTCATGTGTGTGTGCATGGGTGTGTGTGTGTGGGTGTGTGTGTGTGTGTGCATGTGTGGGTGTGTGTGTGTGTGTGCATGTGTGTGCGTGTGTGTGTGTGTGTGTGTGTGTGTGTGTGTGTGTGTGTGTGTGTGTGTGTGTGTGTGTGTAGTCATGAGTGTGTGGGGATGGTTCAGTGTGTCTATGGGGGCTCGTAACAGCCTAATGTGATCTACTGTTGCAGCGACCGGGGATGTTGGGGTATGCCTAGATGGGAGCGAATGAGCATGAGAGTCTGCGAACGTCAAAGTCTTAAAGGGAAACTGTGTAAAAATTACTCCCATCTAGTGGTACAATTGTATATTGCATTCAAACTCAAAAACTACGGTGGGCAGTATGTGCCAAGAAGCTGTGTCATGACATCCAATACTACCTCATCGAGTCATTCGAGTGATGATGAGGTTCGTTATTTCAAACTGCATTTAATCATTAGTGTAAGCTAATGATGTATGAGTAATTACTCCTCGAGCAAGATAGTGAATTATTTCAGTCATCATTCACGCTGGCTCAGAGAGAAAACGCGTTTGCATTTCCTGTACCACGTAGTGCTTTTTGTCCCTCTCGGCAGTTCATAGACCGGAAGAACATGGAAGCCTCCATGAACCTTACCCGTCCTACGTTACTACATATTAATTATTCTTCGCTCAGGAGGATAAGTGAGATTTTTGGCAGAGCTAATTTTACACCAATGAGGACTTATTTATGAATGAATACGTTGATTTGAGGTAATAAATGACTTAAAATATTACACAGTGTCCCTTTAAACGGGGTGTTTTAACTAATATATTATACTATGTGTTATTCTATTATAGTATTATTTTGACATAAAAACGCTATAATATTCCGTATAGTAACAATGGGAAAAACGGGGCTGGTATATACTAGATATGTTCATTAATATGTATATTAAAGTATGTAGTATGTATGTAACCTATTTCGACCTAACCTATTAACGTTAAAGGTTTTGTCTTAAACTGTTGATATTTCTTATATAAACGTCAAATTATCTTGTGTGAACCTTGTCCAGTCTCATATCTCTCTCTCTTATTCCATTCAATGAGATGTTAACTGATAACATATAGGCTTTTGGTTGTGGTAGCAGCCATGGTGACAATGGCTGGCTGCCACGGGTCGCTCATTCAGCCATACCTCTGGTTGGTTGCGACCTACCGTATTGGTCCGAATATAAGACGACCCTGATTATAAGACGACCCCCGTTTTTCAACACAAACATTTAGAAAAAAAGATTTGCAGACCACATTTGCAGAACAAAGAACTTCATTTATTTTCTTAATAACAATATTAAAAACACAGTGAATTAAACACTTGTTATATTAATGACAATAATAATAATGCCAGTAAAGGCCACGGCACTTTCAAGGCAAAATATGTACAGTATGATTCAAAATGAATATCAAGCAATAATCAAGCAACATTGTGAATATTTTTAAATAACAGAGAAAATACAGGCCACATATTTAACTAAAATTCGCCAAACTTTGCCTTCGATGTCTCTCTATCCCTCACACGCGTCCTCTGCCCCGCTGTGTTCGCTCTCGCTGTCATCGCTCCCCAGCTGCTCCGCTTCCACCGGCTCCTCCCAAAGCGCGTTTTCGCTGACGTATTCAAAAACTCTCCGGTCAACCTCACTGAAACGACCACTTTGAGGACCACGGTAGGATTTGCGCTGACTGTTGGCATCTTTGAGACGTTGTTTTGGTGCTCGCCATCTTCTTACGTTACACTCCGTGACCCCGAACTTCTTGGCAGCTTGGCAGTTGTTACTTGACTCTGCCTTATTGACGACCATTATTTAAAAATTGGCAACATAGCTCCTCCGCTGTTGTTGATTGACCTGACCCACTTTTGAGCCACTTGTCTCTAAATGTCTTTAAACACCGGTAACGGTCTGGTTGTTAACGACGCTGGACTACTTCTTCCCGGTACCAATTCCTGGCGCCACCTGCGGCCGCGAATGTGTATTGACATTTAAATGTAGAGGCGAAGAAGAGAAACTGCGCTCTGAATACTAGACCCCGAATATAAGACGACCCGACTTTTTCAGACTTATTTCGAGGGGAAAAAAGGTCGTCTTATGTTCGGACCAATACGGTATTTGCCGCCAAAAGGGTCGCGACGTTGTTATGGTCGCGACCTAGGGGCCGTGTCCACCAAAAGCCTTTTTAAAAGGCGGAGCGCTCCGTGAACTGCTTTCAACGCGTTTGTGCGCGCCGCTCAAAAAAGGCGCACAAAGCGTTTTTCGTTTACGTCATTAAATACGCGTCATCGCTTGTATCCATAGATATGCAGCTTCTATCTGTAGGCTCCATCATCTGCCATCTGACGCCTGAACGTCCTCTCTGGTTGCTCCTACAATTTTATTAGAAAATGAATAAAAGATTAATAGCGCTTCTTGCCGTGGCGGCGGAGGCTGCGTACGATCCCCCTGCGCCTGTCGTGGTTGCCCGGAGGAGAGTGGGGGTCCACAGCATTAATCGTGGCCTGGTTGCGCGTTGTCTGGTCATGATACGCCTTTAACGTGAGGTCGTACAGGACCGGACACTCACTCACAGCTGTTATTAAACTTTCGTCCGACATGTTTCCGTTTGTGTTCTGTTGATACTTTCAGCCTTGCCTCCTCCTCGATTTTGATTGGTCGTTCGAAAAAAGCGCCGATGACGTGGAGCGCTTTTCTTCAAAAGTTGAACTGTTTTCAACTGGGGCGCGCGCCTAGAAGCGCGAGGCGCGCGGAGCGTTTAACCGCCCCGGGCGGCTTTTTAAAAGGCACGCTGCATGCGCGTCCTGCCATAGAGAATGCATTGCAGACAGGCGCTCCGCCTTTTAAAAAGGCTTTTGGTGGACACGGCCCCCTAGTCGGTCAGCCTGCCAGAGCCAGCGGCCAGCAGCCAGCAGCCAGCGGCTGGCCTGTCGTCGCAGCCAGCCAGCCGAAACCAGCCAGGCGTCGCTGCCCGTCATTACGTCGTATGATTATCATACCGTCGTACTAAATCATACAAAAATGTTAAAATGAAAGGGTCCGATTACGTCAATGAGTTTGAGTAAAATAGCAAATATATACCTGACCGTGGAGGGAGTCGAACAGCCAACGTGTTGGTCACTAACCTAGCGTCACTACCGCTTGTACCACCATGGAATTGACTGATAGTCTTTGCACTTATATTTAACTATATCACTCTATAACGAAGAACTTTGTACATAACATTCAATATTAGGCTTAATGACATTTAACAAAACAAATATATAGGCTATATATAAGATATAAAATACATTATTTGAATACGCCACAATTTACAACTAATAAATTGTATTGATACTGATAGACCACCGATTTCTTCATTTTAAACTGTAGGCCTACTTCAATATACAAATATAAAAATAATATTTGCAATAAAGAGCTGTAGGTAGCTTTCGCCAGAGAGCATGGCTTTCTGGTACTTCAACTGTCGCAAAAAACCCGTTGATAACATGCAAATAACTGATTAAGGACCGCCTATAGACTTTGAGTGACAGAGCCAGCCAGCGACCAAAACGGCAGCCAGACGATAAAACGGCAGCCAGACGAGCGACCAATGCAACCTACGTCGCGACCAATGCGACCTACGTCGCGACCAATGCGACCTACGTCGCGACCAATGCGACCTACGTCGCGACCAATGCGACCTACGTCGCGACCAATGCGACCTACGTCGCGACCAATGCGACCTACGTCTCGACGCACGTCGTTGGCCACTCAGAGAGCTCGGCCCTCCTCTCCCCAAGAGAGAGAAGAGGACATCCATGTGTATATGGATGTATCTGGTAGAGAATTTATTTATGCAGGGTAAAACCAGCAGAACAATAATTTTAAACACTAATCACATGGTTTTGTTTAAGAACCCACACGACAAATATCAGATTTTGTTAATAGCCAGGCAGATGTTCCCGTGGAGGACAAAGTGTTTTCTAGAGCCCTTTGCCGATGCTACTAGTACGCCGTATGGCTAACTGCTAGTGGACTTTAAAGCCACGACGCCCGACACTCTACGGCCAGACAAGTGCTGGATACATCAGTTTAATCTAACCCAGGAACGGTAACCAGGACAAAGTGCAAGCCATTGTGAACCCCATTTAAGTTCCCTGTTCTTCAGTGTGTTGTTACACTACATTACCCATGATTCAATATCACAGGGCCCTCCCCATGTGCCTCAGTGCAGCCAGACGGCTGCACTGAGGCGCAGACATGTCGTGTGCTGTTGCATTTACATACACCGGTAAGACAGACCTCCAGGCCAAGACGCATGCCCACAGTGTGAGGACAGTGTGTGTGTGTGTGTGTGTGTGTGTGTGTGTGTGTGTGTGTGTGTGTGTGTGTGACATGGCCTACACTAAAGCCCTTATTGGGCCCACCTGATTAGGACGCCCTTGTACATAACAGCAAAGCGTGTCTTTCACCAGCTGAGCTCAAACAATGGAGGACAAGCACCTGCGTGTGGCTTGATTGATGCGTGTGTTTCTGCCGGGTCAGGGTGGAGGGAGGGAGAGGGTTTAAAGGGTGTCCATGACGAGGTAGTTGTTGTTTGGTAGTCATTGTTGCCATCGTTATTCGGCTTCTCAACCACGATTGCGTCCGAGCACCTTAGCATTGTTTCGCCGTTTGGAAATGATCTATTAATGGTTGGCGGAATTGGTTATGATGATCCATGTTTGCTCACGGCCAAAGGTCTTTGATCAGAGAAAGGATTTGGATCCAGGTTTAAATTATTTACTTTAGATTGTAAAAATAGGATTGTTTTGCGCCTCAAGTGGAGTCATCAAAAGGAGTTAATTGAATCTGAAGTGTGTGGAATAAGTTTGTAACCTGTAACCGAAAGGTTGCTAGTTCGATCCCCGGCTCCTCCTAGCTGAGTGTTGATGTGTCCCTGACAGTGTTTCCCATACATAGACCATTGTGTGGCGCGGTGCCACAGAATCAACATCGAACGCCACGAATTGATTGTGTCTTTTTTTTTTTTTTTTTTTTTTTATAACGCGATTTGGAAATCTAAAAATCGTTTCGTCCATTCATCTCTGCATAGCACTACGGAGTGATAATAACAAAGACGTGAATCAGGCAATAAATCCAATTTCCTTGACAGCGGTAAAGTTCGGTGTGCATTAAAGTACAGACGGAGTGGACCAATTGCGAACTACTGCAGCTGCTCCAAGTTAAACCCCAAACTAATCGGAATAAGTGTTTATAGCGGACTACACCACCTCTCATATTCCGCATAGAATTCTATTCCGAACCGATTGAGGCGTATATAGATGATACTTTTCTATTCCGATTGAGCTGTTCTTCCACATCTATGCGGATCAGATGTGTCCGCATGTAAACGCAGAGTTACATGCACACTCACTGACGGCCGCGTCGCCGTGCTGTGTCGCCGGTGTCATGCCAAATTTGTACCGGCTGCCAAATTTGTACCGGGCGCGTCATCCATACGTAATCCATTCCAAACCTGCCTGGCAGCAGATGGTCGCGTCCGT
>NC_044051.1:41573651-41578651 GCF_902167405.1 Gadus morhua
TGAGCCCAGGCGAGACGCTTTTGACGTTGTCTCTTATTCAAGAGTGGCTTTACACGAGGAATGCGACAGCTGAAGCCCATATCTTGCATACGTCGGTGTGTGGTGCTTCTTGAAGCACTGACTCCAGCTACAGTCCACTCTTTGTGGATCTCCCCCACATTTTTGAATCGGTTTTGTTTGACAATCCTCTCCAGGGCGCGTTTATCCCTCTTGCTTGTACACTCTTTTCTACCACATCTTTTTCTTCCCTTCGCCTCTCTATTAATGTGCTTGGACACAGAGCTCTGGGAACATCCAACCTCTTTGGCAATGACCTTTTGTGTCTTGCCCTCCTTCTTTAAAGTATCAATGGTCATCTTTTGGACAGTTGTCAAGTCAGCAGTCTTCCCCATGATTGTGTGTCATACAGAATCAAAACGAGTGACCATTTAAAGGCTTTTCCAGGTGTTTTGAGTTAGTTAGCTAATTAGAGTGTGGCACCAGGTGTCTTCAATATCTGACCTTTTCACCATATTCTAATTTTCTGAGATGTTGAATTTAGGGTTTTCATTGGTTGTCAGCTATAATCATCTTCTTTTTGGCAAAAAACACTTATAATGTATCAGTCTGTTTGGAATGAATGTATACATTCTACAGGTTTGACTTTCTAAATGGAATTAATGAAATAAATCAACTTTTTCATGATATTCTAATAATATGACCAGCACCTGTATAGTTATTAGCCACGTCTTCAAATCCATTTCACAGAAGGTATTTTTTTACACGCCATGATTGGCAGAGGGTTTCGACGACTGCTTGTTAGTGAACTAATGCGTTCCACTCAATATGGTGACGAGTCATTTAGCAGACGCTTCTATCCAGAGCGATCTACAGGGAATTCAGTCACAGGTGTTTTGACATAAGGTTATAAATAAACACAAAGAATTATAACATGACAAAGAACCACACACTCCTACGCACACACACACACACACACACACACACACACACACACACACACACACACACACACACACACACACACACACACACACACACACACACACACACACACACACACACCTAACATGAGTAGAATAGAAGCGACCGGTGGCGTCTACACCAGCACCTCCCCCTACATCAGCAGGAGGAATGGGAGGAGCCTGCAGGAGGGGGCGGGGCTCCAGAGTCAGGGGGCGCGGCCATGGAGTTGTGTCTTTGGGAAACTTTTTTTTGTCACGTCAAGCTGCCGTGTTGTTTATGGAGGAAATTTGAATTAGATAATAATTCAACTTTTTACCGTTTTTTCCTTTAACTTGTTAACGCGGCCTTACTGTTTCTATCTTGCAGATGCATCGACTCAAAGTGACCAAAAGTGAATCCAGGAACATGGATTTTGCATTCCTCTGCTTTTAGTGTGAACCTTCCCGGGGTCAGAGAAGAGCAGTGATGCCACTGGTTGGACCGTGGCTTCAGTGACCCCCCCGTACGTAACTGGTAGCTGTTGGCATTAGCGCGCTAATGCTAATACCACGGGGCCACGGCATTAGCCCCACAACTCAACGAGATACACCTTCTAAATAATTCAACCATGCATCTATTCACCTGGGGATGTGTGATGTAACAAACAATGTTAAAAAGGCTGATTCCAAAAAACGAGAGTTCAGCCTATAACAGGCGAGCCTGGCCTCGCCAGACCAGCCTGTCAACAGACCGCTGACCAGCACGGGCGGCCATCTCTGTTGTCGTTGAAACGCCTCGACGGCGAACCTGCACCCTGCGCCCCACATCACCGTGTTCATCCCGCCACATGACGGTTCAACGGTTGTGATTGGTCCGTCGGTTTCGCCCTGGCGAACATTGTTTGTACGGGAGGAGGGGCAGACCTTATCCGCAGAGCAAAGTAAACGTGAGCTCGTCTGGTTCCCAGGTTCATCACGAGCAGTGACTACGGCGCTGTCTGGTTCTGGAGAACCTTTCTCTCACTCCTCAACGATAGAGGTGGCTTCTGGTGGTCGCAGTGCTCCCGTCGGACCCTGGGAAGGTCCTGCTGTAGGTCCTTCTGGTGGTCGCAGTGCTCCCGTCGGACCCTGGGAAGGTCCTGCTGTAGGTCCTTCTGGTGGTCCCAGTGCTCCCGTCTGACCCTGGGAAGGTCCTGCTGTAGGTCCTTCTGGTGGTCGCAGTGCTCCCGTCGGACCCTGGGAAGGTCCTGCTGTAGGTCCTTCTGGTGGTCGCAGTGCTCCCGTCTGACCCTGGGAAGGTCCTGCTGTAGGTCCTTCTGGTGGTCGCAGTGCTCCCGTCTGACCCTGGGAAGGTCCTGCTGTAGGTCCTTCTGGTGGTCGCAGTGCTCCCGTCGGACCCTGGGAAGGTCCTGCTGTAGGTCCTTCTGGTGGTCGCAGTGCTCCCGTCTGACCCTGGGAAGGTCCTGCTGTAGGTCCTTCTGGTGGTCGCAGTGCTCCCGTCGGACCCTGGGAAGGTCCTGCTGTAGGTCCTTCTGGTGGTCGCAGTGCTCCCGTCGGACCCTGGGAAGGTCCTGCTGTAGGTCCTTCTGGTGGTCGCAGTGCTCCCGTCGGACCCTGGGAAGGTCCTGCTGTAGGTCCTTCTGGTGGTCGCAGTGCTCCCGTCTGACCCTGGGAAGGTCCTGCTGTAGGTCCTTCTGGTGGTCGCAGTGCTCCCGTCGGACCCTGGGAAGGTCCTGCTGTAGGTCCTTCTGGTGGTCGCAGTGCTCCCGTCGGACCCTGGGAAGGTCCTGCTGTAGGTCCTTCTGGTGGTCGCAGTGCTCCCGTCGGACCCTGGGAAGGTCCTGCTGTAGGTCCTTCTGGTGGTCCCAGTGCTCCCGTCGGACCCTGGGAAGGTCCTGCTGTAGGTCCTTCTGGTGGTCGCAGTGCTCCCGTCGGACCCTGGGAAGGTCCTGCTGTAGGTCCTTCTGGTGGTCGCAGTGCTCCCGTCGGACCCTGGGAAGGTCCTGCTGTAGGTCCTTCTGGTGGTCGCAGTGCTCCCGTCGGACCCTGGGAAGGTCCTGCTTTAGGTCCTTCTGGTGGTCGCAGTGCTCCCGTCGGACCCTGGGAAGGTCCTGCTGTAGGTCCTTCTGGTGGTCGCAGTGCTCCCGTCGGACCCTGGGAAGGTCCTGCTGTGAGGAGCAGGTCGGGGTCGGGGGCCACCGGCTCTGGGGCGAGCAGACGTCAGTCGGTGCACGTTCCCACAGACACTGCCTGGCGGTCCCCTGCTGTGATCGACCACCACCTCCTCCTCCTCCACCTCCTCCTCCACCTTCTCCTCCACCTCCTCCTCCTCCTCCTCCTCCTCCTCCTCCACCTCCACACTATCTGTCCTCTCTCTCTCTCTCTCTCTCTCTCCCTCTCTCTCTCTCTCTCTGCCTCTCTCTCTCTCTCTCTCTCTCTCTCTCTCTCTCTCTCTCTCTCTCTCTCTCTCTCTCTCTCTCTCTCTCTCTCTCTCTCTCTCTCTCTCTCTCTCTCTCTCTCTCTGCTCAACTGACCGCACATATACCGAACCCGACCCCGCCACCAACCTCCTCCTCCTGTACACACACACACGCACGCACGCACACACACACACACACGCACACACACACACACACACACACACACACACACACACACACACACACACACACACACATACACACACGCAGGGAGCGTGACGTCACATACGAGACATGTAGTCTTTCTCATTGTGTTTTCTCTACAGCCTTTAACTGAACAATTGCACAATAAACGGTCAAACTCTTGACATGAAAAATCATCATTAAAATCAACGAACAACATATGTCTAATCCAGGGCATATAAAGACTGGGACCAAAAGATAATTACTTTCTCTCCGTTGAAACCCATTCATATGTTACGATCTCATAGGTCCCATGGGGGTCTACCGGAAGGGGCGGACTCACGAGCTCTATAAATGCTCCCAGACCGGAAATGCAACTTGAAAGGCTGGCGTCCGAGGATGCAGGAACACACCATAACAATAAGATGTTATTACTTTATATCAGTCAGCTGTTATCCTGCTCTAAACCACCACACTAACAATAAGCTGTTCTAACTTTATATCAGTCAGCTGTTATCCTGCTCTAAACCATCACACTAACAATAAGCTGTTATAACTTTATACCAGTCAGCTGTTATCCTGCTCTAAACCACCACACTAACAATAAGCTGTTCTAACTTTATATCAGTCAGCTGTTATCCTGCTCTAAACCACCACACTAACAATAAGCTGTTCTAACTTTATATCAGTCAGCTGTTATCTTGCTCTAAACCACCACACTAACAATAAGCTGTTATAACTTTATATCAGTCAGCTGTTATCCTGCTCTAGACCATCACACTAACAATAAGCTGTTATAACTTTATATCAGTCAGCTGTTATCCTGCTCTAATCCATCACAGTAACAATAAGCTGTTATAACTTTATACCAGTCAGCTGTTATCTTGCTCTAAACCACCACACTAACAATAAGCTGTTATAACTGTATATCAGTCAGCTGTTATCATGACCTCACAGGGGCCAGCTCTACTACAAGAGACAAGAGCTGAACCTACCACTTTATATTTCTAATTTATTTTCACCTTTTTCATTTAATTAATTATCATAAAATTGACATTCATTGCAGAAAAAAGATTTAGCTTGAAAACAATGTTATTTTATGAATTTATAAATGTCTTGTACTGTGTATAAAAAACATTGCTTCTGTTTTAATCACTTATACATTGTTATTTAAACAAGCACTGCATTAAAAAGAAGGCAGTATGGAACCATATAATAAATATTATCACAATAATCATAATCATAAAATAAAAATGTATTTTCTATTACGTGATTCAAATGCGTTCGCCCCAAACGGTATAAAGTTATGAGGGTATAAATGCAAGTGAAGGAACGGATGTTGAAGAGTTTCTAAAACAAGTGAATCAGAGCAAAAGTTTGGAATTTAAGAATGATCGATTTGAGGGTCCTTACTGCGGAGGACGAGGAAGTGGCCTCGAACAACGAGGTGCAGTGC
>NC_044051.1:41581151-41631151 GCF_902167405.1 Gadus morhua
AAAGGTTCATAATAATCACAGTCTCAATAAACCGGTTCGGCCCTTTTGACATTGCACCGTCTGTTCCTTATTCTTTAAACAAAACAAGGAAGGGTAGGAACAGGAAATACTCTACTGACCAGGAACAGTGGTGCTGTAGCCTACTTTTACCAGAAGCACAAAAAGAATATCATAAATAAATAAGACACAGCAACGACAGACATTAAAGTCACAAGTAGAAAAAAACAGTCATACATCTTATAAACAAAATCTTCCGACCATGCCAAACCCCCCAACAATTGCAGGACTTACGTCTTCTTTATTGTAAGTTTGCATTATGCTAAATCTTAAACACATTGCTCCTTCTTTTTATCTTTGCCTTTGTTTTCTATTACTTATCTATTTTATTATTTTAATTTATTGAATGACTAGGTTTCAATGCAAAGCACTTTGAGTCTGCCTCGTGTATGAAGAGCGCTCCATAGATAAAGTTACCCTGCCTTGCGTCCCGTCTCTTCAAACCCCTGCTCCCCCCACAACATAACCCTCCCCTCCCAGGGCCTGCGTACCTGCTTCTCCACGCGCTCAGCCTTGGTCGACACACACTCGTGGCCCTTGTGCTGGTTGCTGGTGCACAGCCAGCACACGAAGCGCCCGCAGGGCCGGCAGTAGAACTCCTGCAGGTACTTGTGCTCCGTGCAGATCTTCTGGGCCAGCTGGCCCGTGGGTCCGATCAGCTCGTGCTGCCGCATCGACTTCTGGCCCTGGTGGTGCTTGAGGTGGCTCTCGCAGTACGAGCTCATGCACACCAGGCAGCTCTTCACCGCCGCGCGCTGCTTCTGCCCGGTGCACATGTCGCACGGCACGGCCGCCGACGACGACGACGGCCGCCGCTTGGCCTTGCCGGCGCCGGCGCCGCGCGTGCTGCGGATGGACGCCCGCTGCTCCGGTCCGAGCGCGGCGCCCGTGCGCAGCTGCTCCACGGCCTCGGCCAGCATGGTGTTGCGGGAGAGGTGGGGCTTGGGGCTGAAGGCCTGCCGGCACTGCGGGCAGCTGTAGGTGCCCGTGGCGTCGGCCTCGCTCCAGTAGTCCTTGATGCAGCCCATGCAGTAGCTGTGGCCGCACGGGATGGTGGCCGGGTCCTTGGGCAGGTCCAGGCACACGGGGCAGTTGAACTGCTCCTCCGTCCAGAGCTTGCCACTCATGTCTCCTGGGGGGGGTGGGGTCGAAAGAGGGGGAGCCTCTGAAGGTACGTAGCAAGAGGGGTCGTCAAACTCGGATCCGTGGGTTGGGGGGGAAAGGAAGAGTAGCTACAGAACTTCTGAGTTAAAGTTATTAAAATGGCTTTTGCCACAGAAGTAGGACATAGAGAGAGAGTCCTCCAGGGAGAGAGAGGGAGAGGAGGAGTGATTGCGTCCCAGGTGAGGGCATGATGTCCCACTCACCTGAGAGCAGGAGGGGGCGGGGCCAGAGCCACCGGGCAGGTTAGGCGAGGATGCCGGGTGTTTCCAAAAGAGGCCACTGCCTCATGCCTGATGAGTGAGTATGCGGTTGTCAAGGTGAGGGAGGCGTGACACACACACACACACACACACACACACACACACACACACACACACACACACACACACACACACACACACACACACACCCACACACACACACACCAAAAACACATGCACACACACACACACACACACACACACACACACAGACACACACACACACACACACACACACACACACCTGAAACGCATACACACACACACCAGAAACACATACACACACACACGCACCAGAAACACACACACACACACACACACACACACACACACACACACACACACACACACACACACACACACACACACACACACACACACACACACACACGCACACACACACACACACACACACACACACCTGACACAAACCAGACACACACCAGACACATTATTATATACAGATATACACAGATATGCACAGACAAACACACATAACCACACATACAATTATATCCATACATACATTTGCGTATATATGGATCCCACATTTCAGATTATTATATGAAACTGTGTTGAAACTAGCCACAACCAGACGGGGTGTGTGGGTGAGGCCAGAGGTTCTATTTCAAGACATTGTGCTGCTTCATATTTATTTTGACCAATCAAGGTGGTGGAGGCAGAGATCTGTAAGCACGTAATTGTCTGACACAAACCCGGCCATCCATCTCATCCACTTCTTCGTTCGAATATCTTTGTAATGAAACGGGAAACCAGGTTGGTATCTCCCAGGCTCTGTGCCATCTCCCACCAGAAGTTCTGCTGTATAATAGACGGACTGCTAGAACCCAGAATCGTCTCAGCATTAGTCGTAAATCGCTTTGGATAAATGTGCCTTGCTAAATGACTACATGTAAATATAACTATGTAAAGACACACCTATTTGCAAACAGGTCTTGGCATTGCCTTCAGAGATGGTTCAGCTCTGCCTGCCTTTGTAGGCTAATCAGCTCTCAGAAATAATTTGCTATGCACAATATACCATCAGGTATACTGTCATTATGAACAGTGAAATTCCATGTTATATTGCAAACAAAACATAGGAGGTATTCGCTTAATATATGAAGTTATGAAGTCGCAAATAAGGGCACGAATCTGGCAAGATAACAATAAAACAAAGAAAAATTGGGGAATACACCGTATGTTTCCTGGTAGTTTTGTGTTTGAGTGTTCATGTGATCAAAAGGATCGATACGATTAGTGTTGCCGTAGCCCTGCATCACCCAATACCATCCTCAAGCCCGCAAAAACAGTTTGTGAGTCTGCTAGTCCGTGCTGAAAGCCTGGGTTGCTAAAGCCTCTTATGATTTACTGTGCTTTCCTCAGTCTTTGTGTGTGGTAGAGGCCTTCTATGCTGTGTCAGTGATTTACCTTTGAGTGATGAAACGTGAAGTTCCTAATGCTGTGCATAGCATAGCCGTTGAGATTACCTTGGAAAGAATCAAACATCTGCATCAATTCATAACTGACTAAAAAACAAGGAAGACACATGCCCATTCGGTCAATGAACAATAATGCAACGCTTCTGCACATAAATGAATCACCTGCAAAATAAAAGATGCTTTGTTTTCTCTCAAAAACAGTAATATTGGCGGCAATATTGTTGCTCGAGGTAGGGATCTGTAAACGCATATATTTTCTTACGCAAACTTGGCAAGGGGCGGTGTACTGTAAAAAAGGGTCAGTAAAGGTTTCTGATCGGCAGGCCACTGTAGGAACACACTCCACTTCTGAAAGCTTCATCCACTCGTCTTAATGTGGGTAGATTCCCGATGAATGAAGTTAGCTTTTGCGCTCTGACTATTCCCCTCCTCCTAATCCACATCAGTAATCCACATCATCACTCTGTGAAGTTTACCTGTTTATTGCAAAACAAGACGAAATCGGTACAACACAATGATCCATTTCCAATGTCATCAAATGACGCAAGAGAATCGTTCCTGAGATAGAGACGTCAAAATGCTCCAAACTCACTCACCTACCAATTTCCCCTAAACTCTCTTTAAGCAAGATTATCAAAAGGATAAATATAAATAAAATGAAGGCGCAGATACTAGGAATGATTCTCAGCCTGACTTGTAAGTGGCTTTGAATAAAAACACTGAAAAGCTAAATGACAACATGTAAATTACCCTTTATTTACATACAGGCCATGGCATTGCTGACAGACCTGCCCAGCTCTGTCTATTTTGTAGGCTTACCAGCTTTAGTACAAATGTCGGTTGTTTGCAATGGCTCACAATCCTTTTGATGGGACAAAATGATTCAATTTTGCAAGCAACCTCTATATATATCTTTAATACTGTTGAAGTTAAATGAGACAATGTTTATTTATTTTGATGTGTGTTATAAATCCTCTTATCAGTCTGGAATCACAGGCAGGCAAGGAGTCAAATCCGGAATAAAATGGAAGGATGGATTCCCTGTCATACTCATTGTTTTGCATTTCAAATTTGAGAGCTAGAGATATATATCTTGGGCATTTGTTGGGATGAAGACAGACAGAGGAAGGCATTGACATTAAAACGACTTATTGTCCACTCAACAAGGAAACCCGAAGGTGAGTCTGTTGGTCTTATTTTATGGTACCACTGAGTAGTAACGTATATTAAGTTTAACATTAAATTATAAATAATTAAATCATTAAATCAACAACTGCCTTAAAATGCTTTATAATTGCTGAAAGGCAATAGTAAGCATATCTTTTTAAATTTCCCCTTACCCTGTTAAAGGGAAACCAGCTTTTTTCCATTTTACGATCATTTTGGGTCTATGGGACTAGTGCAGAAAATTATTTGGAGATTATTCCAGTATTGACAGATCATGCTGCAGCTGTAATCAGCGAAAGGGCTGAAGTGTAATCCTTTTGGGCAATATAGAGCCCGTCAATGTATGGCCTCTAAAAGTGTTTGTTTTTTTCAACTGACAAGCTCAGATTGTTATCACTGTCTATCAACATTTAAATATGCTCTACAGAGAATAAAAACGTTTTGATTTTTCCTTTTGCTTGATCCGGTCTGTTTTTTATTGTGCCGAACCAAGTCTCGCTCAAGGAATACTCTTGCTCGGAAGTCTCATTGTTACAGGTCATTTCCCTATGGTCATTAATATCTCCTCTCTCCTTCTTCCAAATCTGAAACACAACACTAATCTACGCTTTCTGTAGTCCAACAAACAAACTCTCTTCTCTCCAGCTCTCACGTTTCCACCGTTGTCTTCCTTAACTCGAGCGATACTTCTCCTTGAGCGAGACTTGGTTGGACACAATAACAAACAGACAGGATTAGGCTGAAAGGTCAAGAAAAAAAACTGTGTTTGTCTGTAGGAATTACTTACACAATGTTAGAAGACGTACATTGACAAGGAATATTGCCCAAATGTAAAAGGCTGTTTAGCTGATTACACCTGCAGCATTCTCGCATTTCTTAGAAATTATTGTCCAAATCGTTCCATAAAATTGGGTGTACTAGTAGTACAAGTGTACTACTTTAAGGTCTTTTTTTTTTACTATGAAGACATGAATGCTATGGAATGGATACTAACTCTTCTAATCTCAGGTTGGTGATTGTATGTTTCCTTACTGATAGGTGTGTGCATCAAAAAGGAATGTCTCAGTAATGAATCTCAGTAAGTCATGTGATTATCTACCCAACCAGGACTGTGTGTCCCGTCCTTCTGTGCCGACTACCGCCAACACTGTTTGATTGAAACCCCCAAATCCTGGTTTGATGCCCAGAGCTACTGCCGAGAGAGAGGCTATGACCTGGCCACCATAGACCACATGGGGGCAATGAAGTCTCTGCTGGGCTTGAGTGCAGATAAGGCTCATGATGAGCTGTGGATCGGCCTTCATTATGGGGGTCATAAAGAGTGGTATTGGTCGCTGGTAGACAAGGACTTCTACTAAGAGGGAGGGAGAAAGTACCGTAATTTCAAAGGACAAAGGACAACTACCTCAGCTGGACGTCTGGTACCGCCATCGCTAAGAGCTAGCAAAGGCCGTTCAGCAAAGTCACAACCTTTCTCGGTTTTGGGACCTCAGTGGTGGAACGAGCTCCCTGCCGCTCTCAGGACCGCAGAGTCACGCACTATCTTCTGAAAAAGACTGAAGACTCACCTGTTCAGAGTCCACCTCGACTCCGAATAGCCACCCTCCCCCTTCTGGCCATTATTTATTATTGTGTTTTTTATTTTTTTTGTGCCTTCCTGCAATATTGCACTTTACTGCAAAGCACTTTGGTGTGGCTAAACCTTCTGTAAATGCCCTATATAAATAAAATTGACATTGACCATTGTACATTGTATTGTATTGTTTTGTATTATAGTACTTAACTGTGTAGCAACTGCAGTAGTTACTACCATTGCTGTAAAACGGTGAATTGGTTAGCCTAGCGATTGTTGGACATTCAAGCGTTAAAAATGACGGAAAAAACACTTCTTTAAAACGGTTCCAAATGAAATGGCACTATGTTTCTTCATTTGTATGTGTGTTATTATCCTCCACCAGTGTGGAATCGCATGCAGGCCAAGAACTATAATCCGAACAATGTTTTGCATCTCAAATTTGAGAGCTGGACATGGAAATCTTGGGTGATTTGATGCGTGACAAACCTCTGGAGGTTAGGGTTAGCGTATCTCTATGAGACTCTGTGACACTCCGCTAGAACACGTTTGACCGCTAGTCCTGCACGCCCAACCAAACTCTCAAAATCATCCAGTCATTATGTAAAAGCTTACATTTAGAAAAAGAGAAACGATTCATTTGAATGCATTGATTCAGCATCGAACTAGTAGTATTAGTAGTAGCGTAGTCTTTATTGTCCCGGAGAGGCAATTTGGTTTGCAAACAGTAGTCAAAACAGCCAATACACAACATAAAAAAAGAATGAATACATATAGCATACAGTAGATGTCATCCTGACAGTGTGTGTGCAATAGCAGCTAGGCCAACAGCTAGTTTAAACAGCTGGTATGCAGGTATGCTATGTTAGCCCAACACAAAGTTGGGCTAACATAGCATACCTGAGGCCAGTGCCTCTCCTCACCAGCCCTGACACTGGGCTCCAACCACCACAAGGTTGCCAACACGTTGCTGACGTCACCCTTCTGGAACAAACCCATCACTTCTATCCCTGTTAAGGAAGGTAACCTTTTCTTTATTTGCTTGGGCCCATTTCATTGGTTTTCCAAGGATCCCTTTTTAATATTTTATACATACAGTATATACAATAAAATACATGTATTCATGTATTTTTGTGTGTATACATTAATGCATATGCATAAGTATATAATGTAAGCCATGTTAATTTAGTTGGGGACCTCCAAAGAGAGTTCCAAATGCTCCAAACTCATTCCCGATTCCCCCCCAAAGCGAGAGTATTGAAAAACAAATTAAAGAAAATGAAGGTGCACTTACTCGTAATTATTCGCAGCCTTACTTGTAAGTGGCTTTGAATAAAACAAAATAAAAGCTGATTGACGACATGTTAATGGGACTTATGTGAAAAACCTTTTCAGACATTAGTCGTATTATTCTCAGACCTGCAGCTTTGTCTATTGTAGGCTAATCAGCTTTAGTACAAATGTCGGTTATTTGTAATGGCTCACTATCCTTCAATGGGACAAAATGATGTCCATATTGCAAGCAACCTCTATATATATCTGAAATACTGTGGAATTGGGACAATGTATTTTTATTTGTTTGGATGTTTGTTGTAAATCCTCTTATCAGTCTGGAATCACAGGCAGGCAAGGAGTCAAATCTGGTGCAGGATGTATTTCCTCTCAAACTCATTGTTTTGCATTTCAAATTTGAGAGCTAGAGATATATGCCTTGGGCAGATGGTGAGATAAGGACAGACAGAGAAAGGTCTTGACTTAGCTAGTACTTAAATCTACTCATTGTCCACTGAACAAGGAAACCCGGTGAGTCCGTTTGTGTTATTTAATGTATGATTATGGTCCCACTTTGTAGTAACCTATATTAAAATGAACATAATTAAATCATTTTTAACAAGTTTGTTATTCTTTTTGATTAGAAAATTGTTATCAGAACATTTTGGTACATGTATAACAACTTTCTGAATTTACTTTATAATTGCTGAAAGAGAGAATCTTCTTTCAACGTTAAACTTAACAATGTTAAAGGGAAACTTCCAGATTTTTCTGTTTTTACGGTCATTTGGGGTCTAAGGGACGAATACAGATTTTTTTTGAGTGATTGTTCCAGTATTGAGAGAGATCGCTGCAGCTGTAATCAGAGAAAGGGCTGCAATATGACTGCCTCCAATGTACTGCCTCTTAAAGTGCTGATTTTATCTACTGACATGCTCAGATTGCTATTAGTGTCCGAGAACATTACATTATCCTTTACAGTGAATTAAAACGTTTTTATTCTCCTTTCCTTGTATTTCTCTCGAGGGATAATGTTAGAAGACATACATTGATGTGCAATTTTTCCCGAAAGCATTTCATTGCAGCCTGTTTCACTTACTGCTGCAGCCTTCTGGCCAAATACTGGACCAATCTCAAAAATGGTTGGTAATAAGTGTAAACTAATTTTAGTTAGTCCTTTTCTATTATGTAGACATGAATGCTATGGAATGGATGCAAACTCTTCTAATCTCAGGTTGGTGATTTATTTTTACATTACTAACAGGTTTGAGCATAACAAAAAAAATGAATTTCTTGATATAAAATATGTATTGCTAGTCGTCTTTGTGCTAATCATTATGTTTTATTTAGCTTCTCCTGTTTGTCAGCCATTCTTAATAATTTCACCGGCAGGCCAGCCATGTTGACGTCTTATCTTTTCTATTTTATAACTTTCCTGTTTACGAACATATTAAGCAGTATTATTTGTGATTATCTACCCTACCAGGACTGTGTATCCCGTCCTTCTGTGCCGACTACCGCCAACACTGTTTGATTGAAACCCCCAAATCCTGGTTTGATGCCCAGAGCTACTGCCGAGAGAGAGGCTATGACCTGGCCACCATTGACGACATGGGGGCAATGAAGTCTCTGCTGGGCTTGAGTGCAGACAAGGCTCATGACGAGCTGTGGATCGGCCTTCATTATGGGGGTCATAAAGAGTGGCGTTGGTCACTGGCAGACAAAGACTTCTACCAAGAGGGAGGGAGAAAGTACCGTAATTTCGAAGGAAGTAGCGAAACTGAAATGTTTGTTCGACAACATAATGGAAAGTGGTACACTGGTGGAATTTGGACCCAATTATTTTTCATCTGTTATGATGGTAAGGAACATACACACATGAATACGGATCATACACTTCGGTCAGTTATTAGTGCGCTCTGATAATATCTGTTTCGTGTTGACCACGCCTGCCTCTGTATGAGATCATTTCAATTTTTTAAAATGCTCCCAGGGCATTCCTGACCAATAAGGGCATCTCTTCTCCGATTGGTTCAGGGTATATCTATATTTTCTTCATCACAGTTGCATGAAATGAACACTTGTTTCTCCACTCTAAGGTGGAGAAACATATGGAGGGAGAGCAGAGAGTGAGGGGATGTGTCCTGTTCTGCTCTTTTCTGCTCTCTCTTTACAACTCATATCTCACCTACAGCACCTTGCAAGCCATAACGTTTTACTTTTTTTCAGATGCATAATTAATAAAATGCATTTGATTCAAACAAAGGAATGAATGCATTTTCAGGTAACAGAAAAGGTGGAGAACGATATGTCTTGGTGAGCAAGGCAATGTCCTGGACCGATGCACAGGTGTACTGCAGGAGTACCCACACAGACTTGGTCAGCATCAGGAACCCAGAGGAGAACCAGGCAGTCGCGACGGCAATTGATGAATTGAATGTCTGGATCGGCCTATTCAAATATGGAGAACACTGGTCGGACGGGCGCAACTCCTCCTTCAGACTTTGGAGTCCCGATTTCGGTGTTCTCCTCCCTCAAAACTGCGCTGTGATGACTGGCAGGACTTCTGGAAGATGGCGCCAACGATCATGTGATGAGTTGCATCCGTTTCTCTGTACCTGTAAGCAACCGTTGAGTGTTCTGGAGTTGCATTAGCCGTATGTTATTAGAAAAAAAAAATACATTAAATTGAAACATTTGAATAATTTTTCTATATTGTCTAATCTGACTCTCGCCAGATGAACTTCGTTCCACCTAGCTCCACTCATCCATATGGCATCAATCCATTGGAGAGGTGTTTTAGTAGGCTGGGACATGTCAAAAATCCTTGCATATGATTGGATAGACCATCTTTATTGACGTGTTACTTCAACCACTCACCTCGAAATCAACCCGTGACGCTGATGAGAGCGTTCTCCGATGTTCTTTTAAAGAAAGAGTATTTGCTAGATTGGACAACACGGATGAAATAGCAGCATCAATGTTGACGCTGGCTTCCTCGATGCGCGGCGCCATTGTTGTCTGAATCTAAACAGTCGCTTATCGGCTACGTCACATCGATCAAAATGAGCTCGACCATTAAATCTGTCGCCCCAAATAACTCCCAACGGTAGCGATCCCAGATGGATGAGTTGAGCTAGGTGGAAGGAAATTCGTCTGATGAGAGTCAGGTTACATATTGTCATCCTTACTTCCAAATGTTGGAAAAAACAGTTCAGTTGTTGTTTTGTTGTGTGTGTTTGCGTGTGCGAATCAGGTACTAGGAAGCGGGTTCTCAAGGTGAAGGTGCGTTTAGAGGACATCCAGGAACTGAACGACCCTGCCATGAATACTGCCATCTTGAATCAAGTGAGTCATAACAGCCATTAGGGGGTTTGCGGGAGTTAGGTGCAGAAAGACCAATCAGCCTTCAGCAATCATTATTCAACACTTGCATTGTAAAGTTATTTAGCATTTAATAGGATGTTCTTCATTAAATTAGGATAATGAGACAAATCTCTTGCAGAAGCCTTGTCAAGTCACATGCTTAACTTCAAATAACTTATACAAATACAGCATAGAGGGACATAAAACCAGATTTCTGAAATGAAAATAGGGAAAAAAAATTGTTTAGTGGCCCACATATCAGTAAAATATCTGATTTTTGAAATGAAGGAAATTGACATATTTAGGGTTTGCCTATTACCATCAAGGTAAATGCAGTAGACTAATGTAGTAAAATATTGGGCAGTACATGCCCAATGGTTAACTGTGATGTGTTTTATGCTTTGGTAGGGCACCGAAAACAAGCCAAAGTAGTCTACCCTTAAAAATAGTCATATATTATTGTCCTCCCATTGTTTATGATACGTCGTAACATACGTCAGGCTCAAGCATACCAGCCTATTAGATAGATGCGTGCCTTTTGTGTTAATGAAGAGTTTTAGAATCTAGAGACAATCCATATTAGAAAAAGGTTACGAAACAGGGTCTCTACATTGTTTTTATTCTGAAATATTGAAAACAATACATTTGTAATGGTTTCATGAGGAATTGCCTGCACTAGAGCACACCTCTTTTGGTTTCGTTTTCAGACCCAACAGTTGCTGAACGAAGCGACTTTGAGCAACCACCATAAGATGGTGTGGAAAAGCAATTCTGAGGGTCAGGTCTTCACCAAGGAGCAGTGTCAGGAGGACCAAGAGCAAGAGCAAGACTTCTGTGATACTGTATAGCCTCACAAATCAGCAGATTCATGCCTAAAGTCTGTGGGGACATCGAGTCTGGATGAAAGGAGATCCCTCTACTTTTGTTCTTTTTGCCCGATTTTCATTTAGTAAAACATAAATCCCGAGAGTGATGAATAGTCATATTTATAAAATAAGTTTACATTGTGTATCATTTCCATTGATAAGACAACTATATGTAAGGATGAAAAGCATATATGTAAGTGGACTAGAGACACAATTAGTTTTATCTGTAGGGATCATGAATGCCAAATTGGGTCACATATCTCCTACCTTAATGATGTGATTATCTAGGTTTTCTGGATGCAATGGATCCAGTGTTTTAGGGTAAAACAAATATATAAGAGTGATGCTGTTTCTTGAATGAATAATCCTGTGTTTGCTATACAAGACCAAGACTTCAGTTTGAGTAGCTGTCTGAGGGAACAAAAGAAGGGTTAGCCTAAAAGAGTATATGAGGCTCAGCTTCTGAGCAGCATGTTGGCGCTTCAGAGACGGCTCAGGGACACATGTCCGCTCCACATTCAGGTTCAGGGCTTAGTTGACTTTGCATGCTTTAACTTTGTGAAGCACTAGTTTTGATTAAGTCTTTGACCAAAAAAATAGATCTGACCATTGGCTAAGTGTTCATTTAATTGGTCTTATTTTGATGTCCAACATGCATCATATGTCATTTCTGCTGCTGGGGATCTCAATAAAAACAATGACAATACTCATGAGTGTTCTCCATAGAATTGTCTTCTACTTATGGGGTAAGCTGACATGGTAGCTTCAGTTAGTAAGATGTTATTCAACAGATATTTACACTCTGAAACACATCAATGGGATGCAGATACATGAAATATGAATATGTTATGAGTCATAGAAGTAATTTGTTTATAAGCCGTTAGAAATGACCCATCCATCTGTCAGCGTTCCAAGAGTGAAGAACAACTGGGAGAATTTCATCCTGTTGCACGTCAACGGCGCCACGTGCCAGACAATGGTAAATACAATACAATGTAGAACGATCCTTCATGACAGTCCTGTGGCAATCCCACGCCGGCGGCCAGAGACAAGCCCCGCCCTCCCCGTGGACAGGAAGTAAACGGAAGATAGTATCATACCCCTCCGCACAGCTGCGCCTGATCGCCCATCGAGCGTGTCCAGGCGGTCACGGGCATCGGGGACGGAGACGGGCAAAGAGTCTTGAGGGCTGGACAGGAAGGAGGCGAGGAAGTGGACTGGTGGGAGAGAGTATCGACGGCGGACTAATGCTGCACGCTGTACTAACGACCGGACGCTTCCCTTCGACAGGAGTGAGCCGGAGGCGAAGGGAGGGGTACCCCCGCCGCCGACCCCGACCCCAACGACGACGGGTCTGACCAGGTGGCCCCGCCCTCACCCTAACACCCCATCGAGGAAGAACCTGTGTTGTATTGTACTTTCCGTTTTGTTCCCGGGCTGCACAAATAAAATCGTTGCAACGCAAAGCCGTCTGTTCATTTCATTGAGAACTACCCGTCGACGACGAGGGGCTTGCCACAGGTCGTTTTTATAGTCGACCATTGGCCACGTACTGCCCAGTATTTCTGAGAAATCTGAAAGGGTTGATTCTCCGATTCCTATTTTTGTTTGACATCCAAGAGTTAAATATTATGGAAAAATATCTATGCACTTTTTTAAAACGGTTCCAAATGAAATGGCACTATGTTTCTTAATTTGTATGTTTGTTATTATCCTCCACCAGCGTGGAATCGCATGCAGGCCAAGAACTCTAATCCGAACAATGTTTTGCATCTCAAATTTGAGAGCTGGTTACGGAAATCTGGGGCGAGTTGATGCGTGACAAACCTCTGGAGGTTAACCTCTTAAGACCCATTCGCCCACCGGTGGGCGATTTGTGTTTGTTGACCACATGTTCCCACTACGCAGCGACATAACCCGCTTCAACTTTCATCATTACAGACATTCTATACATCGTTAGAAAGGGTAGAATCTCCACAATTTATTCATCCGGTTTTTTTTTTTCATAAATCATGAGCACAAAACCATAAATATTGATATTAACCAGCATGGTAAACCGGAAATGCCAATAAAACAGAGAGACTCCCTACCTTTGAAGCAATCCGAGAACCGTAATATGTGTCCATTCCTCAATTATTTATATTCCAAATGTCCGTGAGAATCCACTGATCAAAAGCATCCACATGGTTTTTCATAAAATTATTCCAGCTTGTGAATATTGTCGTGTAAAGTCCATTTGTTTACCATCTCCAAACTTTGTTCGTCAACTAACATCCAGCTTTTCAATGCCGCATGGCTATTTTCTCTACCTCCAGTATGGAGTTGTTGGGTATGCTTGTTTTCATCACTTTGCTGGCTACAAAATGAAAGTGTCCCCGTCTTTTTCTGTTCAGTTTTCACCCCGGTACAGCCCGTGAAGTAGATGGAGCGCTCCCAGTTCGAAGGGCCAATGGGCTTTGTTTACTTTGTTACGCGGCTTTAGTATAGGGACAGCGTATTGGCTATTGATATATCAGTCACTTGGGCTTCTAGCCAATGAGTTTACCTTTCCAACGCTACCAGGCGTGTCCAGGTGTGATACGTATGAGCCGAGATATACAGCTGCGTCATCACGGCAGACAACTCGCTTTGCGCATGACAGAGCCTCCAGCGGACCAGGACGCACGCCGCACACATTGATCACATTGATTTCGCCGTTTACAATGGCGAAATCAACGAAGAAAACGAAATATTACACACATGAAGAAGCCCTCGCTTTGATTTTGGCTTCATCCGAGGACAGCGAAGACAGCCAATATGATTCTGAGATAGAGGAGATGTTCAAGCAACAATTGGACGAAGTCTTAGATCGGTGAGTGACGCCATCTATGTGTATTTTTGTGTGTGGGTTTTTATGCTTACAGTGAACAATGCAGTATAGTTATATAGTATACATTATATATATAAATGATATAAATTAAATGTTTATTTGTTTTCTATGTAAATAACACCCCATTGAATTGCATTTATATATTTCTTCATTATATTTGGTGACATTTGTGCATTGCATTGTGTTTGTAGGTCAATGTCTGAGGACAGTGATGCGGATTGGGAGCCGCAAAGCCAGACAGGCAGACCCCCGGCCCCCACTCCTACTGAAGGTGGTCGTGAGAGATCCGGTAGTGTCTCATCACATGACAATATCTCAATATGGCCATATCAAATGAATGTGTGAAAAAATTATGTTTTGAATCATGGAGAAAGGTTTTATAGTCACCAAAATGCTTCAGTAATGTTTCCAGTGTCACAGAAGTGAGTAAATGCATTTGGCACAATTTGGCCATTTTGGAGACATTTTGGAGAGGTTTGGGCCGCCAGTGACCACACACCATAAAAACTCCATTAACTCCCAAAGCTTTAGGCCTAGAACTCCAAATTTTTTTCCAGGTGTAGTTGGCATGATGTAGAAGGTATTTGGCATATTGCCATATGCCTTACATAAAGCACATCCTAGTTATTGTAGTTCAAATATGACCCATTATTTTCGAAGACAAAAAAATTGCTTTAGAGCCATGTCTGAACTGATGTCATTTAGGTTGTGTGTATGACACATGCCAAATAAACATATCTACAGAAACTAGAGCTTGTCAGCTTTCAAATGAAGTATCATACATCCATCTAGGACTTAGGGTTACTGTGTTATAAGCTTTTCCATTTGGGTATGTGTTTAGGCGAAAAAAACCAAAATACTGCCGGACCTTAACAGCGTATCTCTGTGAGACTCCATGACACTCCGCTAGAACCCGTGCACGTTTGACCGCTAGTCCTTCACGCCCAACCAAACTCTTAAAATCATAACCAGTCATCATGTAAAAGCTTACATTTAGAAAAAGAGAAACGATTAATTTGAATGCGTTGATTCAGCATCGAACTAGTAGTATTAGTAGTAGCGTAGTCTTTAGTGACCCCGAGGGGCAATTTGGTTTGCAAACCGTAGTCAAAACAGCCAATACACAACATAAAAAATAAAAACATAAATACATATAGCATACAGTAGATGTCATCCTGACAGTGTGTGTGCAGTAGCAGCTAGGCCTACAGCTAGTTTAAAAACCCAACAGCTTGTTGTATGCAGGCATGCTATGTTAGCCCAACTCAAAGTTACAGAAATGTGATTTGATTGCATCCATTTGTCGTTCTTCCTGTGGCAGACAGCCAGTGCCTCTCTTCACCAGCACTGACACTGGGCTCCCTCCGCCACAGGGTCACCATTGCATGACGTCACCCTTCTGGAACAAACCCATCACTTCTATCCCTCTTGAGGAAGGTGACCATTTCTTTATTTGCTTTGGCCCATTTCATTTGTTTTCAAAAGATCCCTTTTATATTGTATACAGATATACAATAACATATGTTTTCATGTATTTTTGTGCAGGGCCCTCAAGTTTATATACTCATGGAAGTACGGGTATTGGAACACAGCATTGGTCATACATTATGTATGACCAATGCCGTGTTCCAATACCCGTACTTCCATGAGTATACTTAAAGGAAGTATACTATCCGTACTATCTACTACGTTAAGTAGTATGACATCCGGGTCCTTGAAGTATACTTCTTTTCGCCAGATCTGAATTGGAACGTACTACGTACTTAAAATTTGGCTAGTAAGTACGGACAGTACGGGTATTGGAACACGGCACAAGTATTTATTTCTGTTCAATAGATAGAACTTTATCAATCCCCAGTAGGGGACATTTGTTAATGTTTGTCCCTATAAAACAATAATGGTGACAAAATAAATACAAAACATGACGGTAACTAATCCCCCCCCTCCCCCCCCCCCCCCCCCCCGCAGTCCTGGGGGTCCGCCCTGTGGTGCGGCTGCGGCGCAGGGCGGTCTCGGCCGTCTCGGGGTCAGTCCCAGGACCCCCGGTGAGGCGCGGCCCGGGTGGGGGCGTGGTCTCCCGGTCCTGGCCCCGCCCCCTCTGGAGCGCCACAGCCTTTTTCGCCGAGTTTGAGACTGAAATCATTTACATCGGCACTCTGGACTTGTGCTGCACGTTCATGTGTGTGGACTGTGTGTGTGTGTGTACTGTGTGTGTGTGTACTGTGTGTGTGTATTTGCGTACTGTGTGAATACTGTGTGTGTGTGTGTGTGTACTGTGTGTGTGTGTGTGTGTACTGTGTGTGTGTGTACTGTGTGTGTGTGTATTTGTGTACTGTGTGAGTACTGTGTGTGTGTACTGTGTGTGTGTGTGTGTACAGTGCGAGTACTGTGTGTGTACTGTGTGTGTGTGTGTGTCCACAGAAATCACTACAATCAAGGGGTTGATGGAAGTGACGTCTGCTGTTGAAGTCAAAGCTGCGTTTCATAGACATTATATTTGTCTGTAAGCTACAAATGGTTCAACAAGCAAAACACAAACTGCGTTGAAGGACAAGAGGTTTCATGATCGAAGATTTATTCAGCGATATAGGCTTAAATAAGCCCCCCTAAAACCATATGTTCTATTCTAACTGAACTCAACGTGCTCTGGATGGCGTGAAGGCCAACATGAATCAGTATACTAAGCTCTTCATTAAATGTTCTGCATTCAAAATGACACTTTTAGATACCTCGTCGAGGGTCTACAGCAGGCCTCTCCAAACGGCGGGCCGCGGCCCGGGTCCGGACCAAGTCACGGTCCCATCACCAATTTAAAATAATGCACTTTTTTATTTATTCTTTTACTTTCACTATACAAAGCATGATCATGTTAATAAAGACATTGCTCACTGAAATACAAATCGAAAGGCAGAATAGTTTTTAATCATGTTAATAAAGACATTTCTCACCGAAATACAAATCGAAAGGCAGAATAGTTTGTAGCACAGCATAAAATTCATAAAAAAATTAAAACATTCGGGAGGATGTAAATTATTCGAAAGAGGTCTAGACTCTGTGCGCAGCCCCGTCTTCTCCAGTCAACCAAGAAAGCCCGCACCCGCGCCCCCTCGGGAAACTTGGGATAAGAGAAAGTGAAAGTGAAATCACTGTGCGAGCCAAGCTGCGACCGAACCGGCATGGCAGTGCAAAAAGGCCTGCGCATCATCTAGACCAAGCTCTGCTCATCGGGTCAGCAATAGCCGTGTGTCAATGCCCAGCCTCTGCGTTCGATAGATGATGAATGAATGAATGGAACGCTGCGTTTTTAATGTTTACACCAATGATTTTACACTAGAAAGTGCGCGTCAATCAATGAAACCTTGTGCGGAAGCAGATAAAGTCTGCTCTCTTTGCTGTGCAAAGCATGTTTCAGAAATCAGCACATTAAGATAAATGGAGTTGTCACACAAGCTATTTTTGACTTTCAGGGGGGAATATGCCGTGAAAAAATTTACGTACAGTGCGTTCAGGATTAGGACTGAGAAAGCATATGTCGGCCTAGGCCTAATCAATTGTGTTTTGATATTTGTAGCATTCATATTATTGCAGTATATTCATTTATTAGACTACTCTGCTGTTGGCCTTGATGGGGAGATATTTGAACCCGTTTTAACCCCATTTTCTTGCGACGTTCCTGGGTCTTCACCTCAGAGCCCATCTCAGCACCGTGTCAGTGGACAGATACAATCCTAGGAACGTCGTTAGTGCAGTGCACGCACGTTCATGTTAAGAGGAGTTTTGGGAAACGCTCCAAAGAAAAAAAAAAAAAGGGACCTCCTCGTCGGACTGAGCGAGGCCCTTTGCACACACACACACACACACACACACACACACACACACACACACACACACACACACACACACACACACACACACACACACACACACACACACACACACACACACACACACACAGCTGCGTCCTCCCCCCCCAGAGCCCCGGGAGGAGGACGCTGAGCCTGTGTGTGTCTATAACTTACACCGAGACGCTGAGCCCGGGCTCAGCGTCTCGGTGTAGCGTCAGCGTCCCCAGAGCCCAGGACCTCCTCCCGGGGCTCTGGGGGGGGGGAGGCCTCCCCAGATTACTAATAACTCTCCTGGTTACTAATATTCGCAGGGGCCCCGCTCAGTCCGACGAGGAGGTCCCTTTTTTGTTTTCTACAACCGACACAGAGACGCTGACCCCCCCCACCCCACTAACTTATTCGATTGCCTGGTAACCATGGTTACTAATATTCGCAGGGGCCACGCTCAGTCCGACGAGGAGGAGGTCCCTTTTTTTTTTTTTACACCCGACACAGAGCTGACCACCCCCCCACCCTGACCCCCACCCTGACCCCCACCCCCGGGAGGAGGTCCTCCTGGGTGAAGGAGGAGCAGAAGGTGTGGAGGTGTGTCAGTGTGTCTGAGGACCCTCCTCCACCTGGGGACACTCTGTAGAAGGACAGAGAGCCAGCAGGCCGGTCCAGATACACTCCTACTCTGGTGGAGCCAGCGGGGGGGAGAGGGAGGGCTGTCCTCCTACCGTTGTACCGGGCAAAGTAATAAACATCAGAACAATCAAGACTCCAGGACTTGTTGTTCCCTCCAAGCCAGCTGTCATCACCCGCTCCTCTCCTTGTGATTCCTCTGTATGTCACTCCTATATCAACCCATCCTTCCCTCTCTACCTCCCAGTAACAGCGGCCAGTCAGAGCCTCTCTACCCAACACCTGGTACCGGGAGTCAAATCTGTCTGGGTGATCCGGATACGACTGGTCCTCTCCAACCCACGTCACCTTCCTGTTGTCCTCAGACAGAGAGAGTCGTCTGTAGGCCGTGTTGGGGTCCAGTGTGAGGTCACAGGCATCTGAGGGAGAACCAGACATGATGAGCTGCTGAACCGCTCTTCATCCTCATCATCATCATCACTAGTACTGTTCTCCTGCGCTCTGTGTACATATACATAGATATGAACACATACATACATATACATATGTACACATACATAGATACACACACCTCAACAATAACGTTATGAACACATCAACAACAATATTATGAAAACATCAACAACAAACATCTCTCCTTGGATCCAGGCTGCTCTTCTTCTTTTTATTCTCTTTCTTTTTGTGATCGCTCTCTCTTCTTCTTCAGCCCCCCCCCCATCAGCCCCCTCCCCCTCACCAACCCCCCTCATCCCCCTCCCTCTCATCCCCCCCTCAGCCCCCTCCCTCTCATCCCCCCCTCAGCCCGTTCACCCCCCTCCCCCTCCCTCTCATCCCCCCCTCAGCCCCGTCACCCCCCCTCCCCCTCCTCCCTCAGCCCCTTCACCCCCCTCCCCCTCACCCCTAGTCCTCACCCTCAGCCCCCCCTCAGCCGGTCACCCCCCCCCCCCCCCCCTCCTCCTCACCCCTAGTCCTCCCCCTCAGCCCGGTCCCCCCCCTCCCCCTCAGCCCCTTCACCCCCCCTCCCCATCACCCCTAGTCCTCACCCTCAGCCCCCCCTCAGCCCCGTCACCCCCCCTCCCCCTCCCACTCACCCCCCCATCAGCCCCGTCACCTCCCTCCCCCTCCCCCTCACCCCCCCCATCAGCCCGGTCACCCCCCTCCCCCTCAGCCCCCCCTCAGCCCGGTCATCCCCCCTCCCCCTCCCCCCTAGTCCTCCCCCTCAGCCCCCTCCCCTCAGCCCCCTCTCTCTCACCCCTTCACCTCCCCCTCACCGGCCCCTAACCCGGTCACCCCCCCTCAGCCCCTTCACCCCCCCACCCCCACACTCCTCCCCCCTCAGCCCGGCCCCTCCCCCCCCCCCCCCCCCCCTCACCCCTAGGCCTCCCCATCAGCCCCGTCACCTCCCTCCCCCTCCCCCTCACCCCCCGATCAGCCCGGTCACCCCCCTCCCCCCTAGTCCTCCCCCTCAGCCCCCTCCCCCCCTCAGCCTCTCTCTCACCCCTTCCCCTCCCCCTCACCGGCCCCTAACCCGGTCACCCCCCCTCTCCTTCACCCCCCCACCCCCACACTCCTCCCCCCTCAGCCCGGTGACTGTGATGGTGGACAGTATTAATATACGTAAGATACATGATGTCAGCCATCATCTTCATTCCCAGTAGGATGTGACCTCACTTCCTGCTGTGTGGATGGACTTTCCATCTCAATAGTGAGTGTGTGATGTGATGAATCAAACAGACACTTACACTTCTTTAGAGCTGGTTTCAGCCTCCACACTCCACCGTGCTCCACACTGGGGGGGAAACACAGTAGCCGCGTTTACATGGACACATCTATGCCGCATAGATTTCTATGCAGCATAGAAAATGGTCATGTATACGCCTCATTCGGAATACAATTATCTGTTCGGCATAGATTCTATGCCGAATAGAATAGGTGGTGTAGTCCGTTTTAAATCGCCATGTATACACTTATTCCGCATAGATTGGGGTTTAACTTAGAGCAGCCGCAGTAGTTCGCAATTCCACTAAGCTCCGTCGGTACTTTTAAGCACACCGAACTTCACCGCTGTCAAGGAAAGTGGATTTATTGCCTGATTCACGTCTTTGTTATCACTCCGTAAAAGTAGTCCGGTAAGCGTGTCCGGTTGCTAAGCGACGGGACATGGGTGTTTATTAATGAAGTATCCGTGCACGTCCGAGATAACTGTAAATGAGTAGGCTACTACTAGTACTTTTGCAGGCTGAACGTTAAAATACTTCTTAACTTAGAGAGATGGCAGCTGCAGTAGTGCGCAATTGGACCTTCGAGGATTCCTGGTCACTAAATTCCCGTAAGACCACTCTCTCCCACCAGTCTTGGCTGCGGACTCGCATCCAAATTCCTCTTGTTTGCGGCGGAGCATAGGGTAAATATAAAGATCTGACGAGAAATTGACTTGCTGCGCTGTCCTCCTCCTTCTTAATTGAAGGAGCAGGCAGAGAAAAGCTCTATCCTGCTGTGCTTTCATCAAAATCAAATTTAAAATCCCCGATAGTGATAAGACATCCATTATGTCGCCGCCGGTCCAGAGACGTGTCAGGTGTGCGCGAGAGACAGAACGGACACTTTTGTTACTGCCATGTATACCGTACATTCGGAACCCATTTTAGGAACAGATCTATGCCGCATAGAAATCTATGCGGCATAGATCTGCCATGTAAACGCGGCTAGTGAGAGCAGCATGATGAAACATTCACCTTCATCATCTGCCGTCTCATCACGTTCTACACAACATGAGTTACAGCTGCCTCTTCAAACCACTTCATCTAGCAGCAGCTTGAATCCTTGAAGGAGACTTTGTCCCTCAGTGGTGAGCTGTCCTCTCCATACCTGAGAGTGTCCAGTCTCCAGCGTGGATCCTCCAGTCCAGCAGAGAGCAGCGCAGCTCCAGAGTCTCCTGGGTGATTGTAGCTCAGGTCCAGCTTCCTCAGATGGGAGGGGTTGGAGCTCAGAGCTGAGGCCAAAGAAGCACAGCCTTCCTGTGTGACCAGGCAGCCAGACAAGCTACACACACACACACACACACACACACACACACACACACACACACACACACACACACACACACACACACACACACACACACACACACACACACACACACACACACACACACACACACAATTTATTGTATCTGGTTGAGAGCAGTTTCCACTAAAGTAACCACATTTATAAAGTGTATTCATTCAACATTGAAGACAAGTAAAAGCTTTATTGATACTTCATGGAGACAAAACTGTGTCACCCTGAGACTCTGAGAACAGGAAGAGGAAGTGGGGAGATGACATCACAGACAGCAGAACTGCCTTCACTTGGATGTGACAGGATCTTAAACAAATGCTCCTTTCTCAATAGCTACAACTCAATGAGATATTGTTTGGTTAGAGTCAGGAGAAGTCTGCTGTGTTTGGTATAACAACCTTTTGCACAATACTGTACAATTATTTTTGTACAGTGCTGTCTTTTGTGTATGTATGTATGTGTATGTATGTATGTATGTATATATATATATATGTGTATGCATATATGTATGTATGTGTGTATATGTATATATATATATGTATGTGTATATATGGTGTTGTATACATATTTATATTGTCCTTAAATTTGTTATTTGTATATTTTGTTTTTCTTAGGTTGTATCTTTTATCTTTTGTGTATGTATGTGTATTTATGTTGTATGTATATGTATGTATATGTGTATGTATATGTATGTGTGTATGTGTGTATATGTATGTATATATATATATATGTATGTGTATATATATGTGTATGTATATATATGTGTATGTATATGTGTATATATATGTATATGTATATGTGTATATATATATATGTGTATATGTGTGTGTATGTATGTATATGTATATGTGTGTGTGTATGTATATATATATGTATGTGTATGTATGTGTATGTGTATGTATGTATATATATATATATATATGTGTGTCTGTGTATGTATATGGATATATATGGATATGGATGATATGTTATATTTTATATTTTATTCTTAATATTTATTTATTTATTTGTGTATTTATATCTGGAGTTCGTGACAAAAATAATTTCCCTCTGGGATTATTAAAGTATTTATCTATCTATCTATCTATCTATGCTAAGACCGTTTCTTCACACGTTCTAACATTGTGTAGAGCCAGGGAGTGTTTTGTCAGCAGGGAAAGAGCAACAGAAATGCATCAGGCAGGAGCAGCACTTACTGGAAGCTAGAATAACCAGTTTGAAGAAGAGGGTGATAACTGACCTGAGAGTTTCCAGTGTACAGTGTGGACTCCCCAGTCCAGCAGAGAGCAGCTTCACTCCTGAATCCTGCAGATCATTGGTACTCAGGTCCAGCCTTTTCAGACTAGAGGACTTGGAGCTGAGAACTGAGGCCAGAGCTTCACAGCATCTCTCTGACAGATGACAGCC
This sequence comes from Gadus morhua, assembly GCF_902167405.1. NCBI lineage: Eukaryota > Metazoa > Chordata > Actinopteri > Gadiformes > Gadidae > Gadus > Gadus morhua. Next base: position 41,604,124 of record NC_044051.1, read on the forward strand.
ATTGAGGCTGCACACACAATAAATAGAATACGTTAGGAACTGTGATTAATTTTGCATTTGAAATTTGTTATTAGAAATGTTTTATTAGTTTACCTAAATGTCAATACAGTAGATCTTCAAAATATGACTAATTTAGAATTCAGATAACTAAAAATTCAGCAAACTCCAGAAAATGTCCATAAAAATACTCACAGAGAGACAAAAATATTTAACTTTACTCTAAAGTCCACCTTACTGTCTATCTACATGATTATGAATATAATAGGAATATAATGAAACAAACACCTTATACCATCATTAAGAAACTGAATCCAAGGTACACCTTTTACTGTCATGGCAACACAAATAGAGTGAGATTGAGGTCTTGTGTTTGATAAGATGAGTGGTAATGGCGCTGCGATGCACGCAGACTGCCAAGGTTTAGTTCAGTGCTGGGTTAAATAGCGGCTGTATTGCAGCGCCAGCTTGATCGCTCTATTGGGAAACACGACCCACTTAAGTTCCCCTGAAGACACTCTGCTTTGATCAGAAAACTAAAACACTGGTTTGTACTTTGTGCAAAGTTTCATTTAAATGTCACCGCAGCACTATTCAAGAGCATGTAAAGAAATGCACTATTCAGGATGACCCAGAGAAGAAGATTAATCCTAATTGGATTATATTATCCAATCTGAAGACGGTTATTATAAGTAGGTATTTGATTGAGGAGGAGGAGGAGGAGGAGGAGGATAAAGAGTTGGTTAGTGAGGAAAGAGATGTCACGGCGCTGGTGGTAAAAACAGAAACAGACCCCCTATCAGAGATAACGTTAATTTGTAAAGTGGGAGGTCCCGGAGCGCAGAGGGGGGGTGGATCCAGTGACTCAAAACGGGGGTTGGTAACGGTATACACTGCCTACGTAGCTTCTCCGACTAAAAAAACCTAAACAACGCTGTGTGTACATCCGGGCAATGTTTATTTTATTTTCAGAACGTCCATGGGTGGGAAATGTAAAATAAAAGAATACATGGCAACAATCGTTTTCACAAGCAGCAATTATCTATGAGACTATTAAATGAACCAGGATCAACGGATTGTTGCGTGCGCGCCGCGGTGCACCGGCTAAGACATGCACACTGCCGTGCACCGACAGTAATGTGCACGCCGCGGTATACGGACCCTGACCGCAAGGTGCGCGCCTCAGCTTGTATTTTGGGTTAAACAATGTTGCTTTGACGTTGTGGATTCGAAAATAATCCATTGTTTTACCGTTAATATCAATCTAAATTAATCCACTGTCAAATATGGACCTTGTTAAAACTCGAACGTGAGATTTTACTGGGGCACAGCAGATCAATACAGGGGCACAGCAGATCAATACTGGTCCTCTGATGTGGAAATTGTGGTGGAACTGTTTGACCATTGAGTGAAACTGACCTGAGAGTTTCCAGTGTACAGTGTGGACTCCCCAGTCCAGCAGAGAGCAGCTTCACTCCTGAATCCTTCAGATGATTGGTACTCAGCTCCAGCTTTTTCAGACTAGAGGACTTGGAGCTGAGAACTGAGGCCAGAGCTTCACAGCATCTCTCAGACAGATGACAGCCATTGAGGCTGCACACACAATAAACAGAACACGTTAGGAACTGTGATTCATTTTGCATTTGAAATTTGTTATTAGAAATGTTTTATTAGTTTACCTAAATGTCAATACAGTAGATTTTTTAAATATGACTAATTTAGAATTCAGATAACTAAAGATTCAGCAAACTCCGGAAAATGTCCATAAAAATACTCAGTTCTAAGAAGAAAAATGATTAAACTTTACTCTAAAGTCCACCTTACTGTCTGACTACATGATTATGAATAGAATAGGAATCTATAAAACAAACACCTTTTACCATCATTAACACACTGAATCCAAGGTACACCTTTTACTGTCATGGCAACACAAATAGAGTGAGATTGAGGTCTTGTGTTTGATAAGATGAGTGGTAATGGCGCTGCGATGCACGCAGACTGCCAAGGTTTAGTTCAGTGCTGGGTTAAATAGAGGCTGTATTGCAGCGCCAGCTTGATCGCTCTATTGGGAAACACGACCCACTTAAGTTCCCCTGAAGACACTCTGCTTTAATCAGAAAACTAAAACACTGGTTTGTACTTTGTGCAAAGTTTCATTTAAATGTCACCGCAGCACTATTCAAGAGCATGTAAAGAAATACACTATTCAGGATGACCCAGAGAAGAAGAAGAATTCTAATTGGAGTATATTATCCAATCTGCAGCCGGTTATTATTAGTAGGTATTTGATTGAGGAGGAGGAGGAGGAGGAGGAGGAGGAGGAGGAGGAGGAGGAGGAGGAGGAGGAGGAGGAGGAGGATGAAGAGTTGGTTGGTGAGGAAAGAGATGTCACGGCGCTGGTGGTGAAAACAGAAACAGACCCCCTATCAGTGCTTACGTTAATTTGTAAAGTGGGAGGTCCCGGAGCGCAGAGGGGGGGTGGATCCAGTGACTCAAAACGGGGGTTGGTAACGGTATACACTGCCTACGTAGCTTCTCCGACTAAAAAAACCTAAACAACGCTGTGTGTACATCCGGGCAATGTTTATTTTAATTACAGAACATTTAACACTGAACTGCATGGGTGGGAAATGTGAAAAAAAAGAATACAAGGCAGCAATTATCTATGAGACTATTAAATTAACCAGGATCACTGGATTGCTGCGTGCGCGCCGCGGTGCACCGTCTACGACATGCACACTTCCGTGCACGGACAGTAATGTGCACGCCGCGGTGTACGGACCCGGACAGCAAGGTGCGCGCCTCAGCTTGTATTTTGGGTTAAACTGCGTTTCTTTGATGTTGTGGATTAGAAAATAATCATTCATCATTATCAAACTAAATTAATCCACTGCCAAATATGGACCTTGTTAAAACTCAGACGTGAGATTTTACTGGGGCACAGCAGATCAATACTGGGGCACAGCAGATCAATACTGGGGCACAGCAGATCAATACTGGTCCTCTGATGGGGAAATTGTGGTGGAACTGTTTGACCATTGAGTGAAACTGACCTGAGAGTTTCCAGTGTACAGTGTGGACTCCCCAGTCCAGCAGAGAGCAGCTTCACTCCTGAATCCTGCAGATCAGTGGTACTCAGCTCCAGCTCTCTCAGACTAGAGCTGGAGCTGAGAACTGAGGCCAGAGCTTCACAGCATCTCCCTGACAGACGACAGCCATTCAGCCTAAACACACAATAAACAGAACACGTTAAAGTAACTTAGATCTTTTAATTTCAACATAATGAAGGACTTGTGTTGAAAATCTTTAATTTGAGTCGATGTCTTATTAATTTAACTAATATATACATTAGATCTTTATGTTTGTTCAATATTGGAGTTTTTTTGCAGTGTTTGAGACTCGTATAGTATATTAATTTCACTTTTTATTGTAGTATTATGTATCTTTTGTGTTGTATTGTAATACATGCTATAGTTCATCTACAGAGATGTTTTGTTTATTAGGGTTACAACCAGCGGCGGTTACAAGGGGAGGGGGCTAGCGGGGGCTTGAGCTCCCCTGAAACAGGCCAAGCCCCCCCTCCCAAAACCCCAAGTCATTTTGTTATGACTAATATTTAATTTAATTTTAAATGTTTTTAATAATAATGTGGCGAGAAGCACGGGAACGACCAGACAGGAGCCTATGTTATAAGAGTCTGACACTCTCGTGTCCCATTATCCACACCACCCTGAGAGAGACTTTACGTTAACACACACACACACCTGAAACACACATCCTATCGCCCACAACCACGACTGCCTCGGTGCCGCTGACCCTCCCAGGATCAATGCGGCACGTGGTGAAGCCGGCCATGATCGCCACAATAATATAATAATAATATATATATTTATATATATCATTAATGAAGACATCGAACTGACTTATATGTAACAAAACTGAACGATGAAATCATATTTTTCATTTGTGTAAGTGTTGATGACCGTTGCTGCTTGTTGTGTGATTTGAATGTTTGATTCGCATCATATTGTAGTGTGTAGTAATATTTTTTGCGTCAAAATATATCAGCCTCTGCTATAATCAATCTAGCCCCCCGTAGCTCCTGCAATCATAATTATATGGTGCCGCTACTGGTTACAACTAATAAGTAAATGCTTAAATATCATTTAGCTGAGCGATCTCTACAAAGGATTAAGTACTCTCCTCCTTTGTCTCTTCCCTCTCTCTCCTTTTTCCCTCTCACTCGTGACCTCTCACCCTTCCCCCAGATGACCCGGACGTCTCTGTGTCAACGCATCCTAACGGTTAAACCCAAACAGTGCCCATATAGCCAAACGTAGTGAACAAGGTTAAAATGTTTTAAAATAATGGGTTACCTGTCATTAATAATAAACGTATATTTATGAATCTATGCGTATCAACAATTATTTATATATATAGCTACATATTTAAATACAGCTGTATTTAACTATTATTAAACAATATTCATTTTTCTTTCCTTATCTCTTAATTCATAATAAATCGTTTTTGAGTTTGACTTTTCAACCTTGTTACACGATATAACGTTGTGCATATTGAGATACATGGTATAAGATAACCTCGAAAGATGTTTTCTATGTCATCATAACTTTTATATTCTACTATAAGGTATAATGTGTTGGGAGTATTGTGATACATGTTTATAGTGAACCTACAGAGACGTTTTAGAGGCTTTGACCACTGGCAGCAGCCTCAGAAGACCCTCCTCTGAAGCAGAGTATTTCTTCAGGTCAAACACGTCCAGCTCCTCTTCTGATGTCAGTAGGATGAAGGCCAGAGCTGACAGTTGAGCAAGAGAGAGAGATTCTCCGGAGAGACTTCCTGATGTCAGGGACTGTTCGATGTCCTTCACTAGAGAACGGTCGTTCAGCTCATTCAGACAGTGGAACAGATTGATGCTTCTCTCTGGAGAGAGATCTCCATCTATCTTCTCCTTGATGTAAGACACTGTATTTGTATTGGTCAGTGAGCTAGTTCCTGTCTGTCCCAGCAGACCTCGTAGGACAATCTGATTGGTCTCCAGAGAGAGGCCCATGAGGAAGCGAAGGAACAAGTCCAGTTGTCCGTTCTCACTCTGTAAGGCCTTGTCCACAGCACTCTGGTAGAGGAGGAGGAGTTTATCTTCCCCAGAGGTGGGTGGTTCTTCTGAGAGCAGATTGACATCGTCGTTGATGAAGGACAGAAAGACATAAAGGGCAGCCAGAAACTCCTGGAGGCTCAGATGGACAAAGCAGAACACCTTGTCCTGGTACAGCCCACACTCCTCTTTAAATATCTTGGTGAACACTCCTGAGTACACTGAGGCTGCTTTGATATCGATGTGACACTCTGCCAGGTCTGCCTCGTAGAAGATCAGGTTGCCTTTCTCCAGCTGGTTAAAAGCCAGTTTTCCCAAAGAAACAATAATCTTCTTGCTCTCTGGACCCCAGTATGGATCCGTTTCAGCTCTCCCATGGTACTTCCTGTCCCCCTGTATCGACTGAACCCAAAGGAAGTAGCTGTACATCTGAGTCACGGTCTTGGGCATCTCTTCTATCTGGGATTTTTTTAAGATGTCCTCCAGAACTGTAGCAGTGATCCAACAGAAGACTGGGATGTGACACATGATGTGGAGGCTTCGTGATTTCTTGACGTGGGAGATGATTGTGTTGGCCAGCGTCTTCTCTCTGAATCTCTTCCTGAAGTACTCCTCCTTCTGTGGGTCGGTGAACCCCCTCACCTCTGTCACCCTGTCAACACACTCAGCAGGGATCCGATTGGCTGCCGCAGGGCGTGTGGTTATCCAGATGCGAGCGGAGGGAAGCAGGTCGCCCCTGATGAGGTTTGTCAGCAGCACGTCCACAGAGGACGGCTCTTTGACATCAGTCCAGGTCTGGTTGTTCTGGAAGTCCAGAGGAAGTCGACACTCATCCAGACCATCCAAGATGAAGAGAACTTTGAACCGTTCATATCTGCAGATTCCTGCTTCTTTGGTCACAATAAAGAAGTGATGAAGAAGTTCCACCAAGCTAAACTCTCTCTCTTTCAGTAAATTCAGCTCTCTGAAAGTTAAGAGAAATGTGAAGTGTATGTCGTGGTTGGCTTTGCCTTCAGCCCAGTCTAGAGTGAACTTTTGTGTTAAGATGGTTTTACCAATGCCGGCCACTCCAGTGGTCATTATTGTTCTGATTGGTTGATCTCGTCCAGGTAAGGGTTTAAAGATGTCTTCACATTTGATCGGTGTTTCTTCCTTGGTTGGTGTCCTTGAAGCTGTTTCAATCAGTCTGACCTCATGTTCTTTGTTGACCTCTCCACTGCCTCTCTCTGTGATGAAGAGCTCTGTGTAGAAGTCATTCAGACCCGTTTGAGTTCCTGCTTTAGGGATTCCCTCAGACACACACTTTAACTTTTTCTTCAAATGAGACTTGATTTTATCTTGGCACTGAACAGCAGCAGATCCTACATGGGAATGAACAGAAGACATCAGATAGTGGATGGTGAAATCACTTGAAGCATGTTAATATTTCCTGTAAAATGATCAACTTCATAATATTTACTGACTTCATTAATTGTGGTTCCAGAAGCTGGACGTGACAAGGAATGGATACATATTTTTTTCTTTTTTGTTTGTTATTTACACATCAAAATCATTGGTCTAATGATAATAACAATGATAGTGAATCAGTTGAAATTAACTTAATATGCTGATATAACAAGATAGTCCTGCATCTCTTCCACTTATTCCACTTATAGTTATTCTGCTGTTGATTGGCTTAACATTCTTTAACCTGATGGACGCACCATAACCTTTCATATCTTCATATTTAACTTCATACCCCACAATAACACTGCATATCTGGATCAAACCATTAACCTGATCGAACCACAATAACACTATATATATCTGGATCAAACCATTTAACCTGAAACCCCCAGAACAACCCTACATAACGATCAAACCATTTAACCTGATCGACCGACAATAACTGTTCATATCTGGATCAAACCATTTAACCTGATTGACCGACAATAACCGTTCATATCTGGATCAAACCATTGAACGCCCAAGAAGAAAGATATCTCCACATTGATGAATTATAAATGAAAAAGTCCCTTAACACTAAATTAGATTATGTTATTTAGTCTGAACAGAACAAATAAGAGTCTCATACTACTCTAAATATACATTTTCATTCTGTTTTCAAGATAAGAGTCTTCCGCGCTTCAAAATAATAGTCTCCTCTGTCTTCAAAATAAGAGTCTCTTACCGCCCCACAGTGTGTCGGCCAGTTCCTCCTGGTTAATCTCCATCAGGCAGAACTTTGTGATGTCCACCACTCCCTGTATGGCGCGCCTCCTCTGCTCCTCGTTCTTACCATCCTCCTCCTCCTCCTCCCTCTGACTCTCTGAGCATTGTGGGTAATCTGAGAAGAGATCCCTCCAGAGCTTCTTCATCTCCTTATCTAGGAAAGCGTGTGCGTTCTCCTCAGCCCTCTGGAACAGAACAAACATCAAGGAGGACTTTACTCTGAACTCACTGAGGACATCAGAAGCATCTGTCCTGGATTCACGTCAGCTGGTCTAAAGAGGGAAGCCTGGAGACTATGAGCTCCACAAGAGATGCTTTCTAATGATCATGTAGAGCTGAAGTCAGATGTCATGGTGGACATTTACACACCTTGATCAGCTCTGTTTGATGCTGCTGTACAGGCCTGGTAACCTTTGAATTCTTCTGGTGTGGTCTGTGAGGAACACAAATACACACACACACACACACACACAAACTATTAATTGTTCTTTCCTGACCTGTACACACAGTAGCGTACCGTGGGGTTTAAGTCAGGGCCTTCAGTGACGAACTCCACCAACGGCCAACCCCCAAACACTCACACATGCACACAAATTTCATACAAGGTGCCAACACAGCCAACACAACCATAATATGCGCTACTGCATAACACCCACAACAAGACAGTTGATCTTCAGCAACAACAACAGCGCACACGGACACCACTTTGCATTACCGCAGAGCTAGAGTAATGCAGCATCACCATCAGATCTTTCCTTATGTCACTCTCACACATGACAAAAAAACAAAAAAGCCGCAGTAGTTCACTATCAACTCTCTCACTACCGCCAACGATTCAAAATTCACTGATGACATCACCGGGGGCCAGCGGCGGCATATTGCTGGGCCCTGGGGCCGTTCTATTACTACACATCAACCATTGATTGGCTGATTACACACGTCAGTCAAATGTATTATCCAATGGGAGGTGGCCGCTTCAGCGAAAGGGGAGCAATACTTTTAGTGCTGGCCCCGCCGGTCCATGTAACCTGGCTGGGAGGCGTTATTCAGCAGAGCTCAGCCTTACAACAAAAACGGTTTTCCTTATGGAATTAAATATTATGTTGTAAGTTCTGAAATACATATGGAATTAATATGCACTCAGACACAAATTAATGTAACTTTTGAAAAAAAAAAAAAGTATATATATACATTGTTTAGATTTTGACATGGCCAGCAGAGAAGGCCCTGCTGGCCATGACGGCCCACCACTGTGTAAACATCAGTATCAGCAGAGTCTGATTACAACCATCGTCTGTTTGAAACTCCTACCTCTCCTCTCTGGAGGGGCGTCCATCTTGAAGGTCAGGAGGTATATCCATAGAGTGGTCACTCTTCATGGAGACACAGCTGGGTCCAGGGGAGTCTGCTCTCTGCTGCTGCTCTGGGCTTCACAACACACACACAGCTGTTACTAAGACTAGTGATGGAGTCATGATTAGGGATTGGGATCATTAAAATGTATTGATATCAATACCATTTTCGATACTCCTTAACGATCCAAGTCTTTATCGATACCACTATCGATACGTTTCTTAATTGGTGGAAATACGAAGCGTTTTAAGTGATGAGGAAAATATTTAGGAAATAAATAATTGCATTTAAAATTAAATATGTAATTCTTAATAAATATTGACATCAGTAGTTTTAGTTATATAAACTAAAATGATTAGAGCACTATACAACTGTATTAGTAACACAGAAACATGAGTAATACAGTATTACTCATGTATCTCACCAAAAACTCAATTGACTGTTTCTTTATGTTACATTTGAACGCATCATGATAACAGTCGTCTAACTGAGCCAACCTCAACACATCATCACGCAGCACAGCTGAAACTTTATTTACTTTTTAAGATAACTAGCTTGTATGCTACCGATTACAACACCGATTTCACGATTGGATGACTATTTTTAACTGACGGGACTAGCGACAATGTCTGTGTGTGCGATTACCGTTCGTACTTTGAGTGGATGATTGAGACAGGCCCGTCTGTGGTGCGACAGGAGAAGGAGACAGTCTTATCAACTCGGAGACAGTCGAAGGTACTGCATTTGGTCTTTATTTGATGCACAATGCTAATGTGCTTGGCCATTGAGGTTGTGACCCCCCTTTACAATAAATAATGTTCGCCCTTTTCGCCCGTTCAGCAACCCCTCGCGAGCAAAGTTAACTGCCAGACTTCACTTGTTTTACTTGTAATACCCGTTTGCTTACAATTCCATTCAAAAACATTGGTGGACACGCTGCAGTGATTGGATTGGTTTGATTTAAATGCCGTGACGCGACTCGATGGACACAACATTACGTTACAGGACCTACGGGACAAAGAAAATAATAAATGAACGACGGGACTCGGTAGTGGTATCGATAAGCACAAACAGTAAAGATTTTCGGGTTTTGAAAACAGTGGAACCGGGTCTTTGATAGAACCGGGTTTAGATCCCCATCCCTAGTCATGATGTATCACTGCTGAGCTCTGAGATGGAACACACGCTCACACACACACACACACACACACACACACACACACACACACACACACACACACACACACACACACACACTACCCGGATGGGTCAAATGCAGAGAAAGAATTTCCCCCTAAAAAGGGATGAATAAAGGACTTATCTTATCTTACACACACACACACACACACACACACACACACACACACACACACACACACACACACACACACACACACACACACACACACACACACACACACACACACACACACACACAATCTATTGTTCTTTCCTGACCTGTAAACATCAGCAGTCTGATAACAACAAACCGGTCTGTTTTCATCGTCTGTTCGGAACTCCTACCTCTCCTCTTTGGAGGGGCGTCCATCTTTAAGGTTAGGAGGGTTATCCATGGACCAGTCACTCTTCATGGAGACACAGCTGGGTCCAGGGGAGTCTGCTCTCTCCTGCCTCCTTCTGAAAAACAAGAACCATCAAGTTAGGATTTGTGGATGTCGTTTCATTTGATCATTTATTGCAGGACTACTCAACTACTTTCTCATGACTTTTGATTTCAATAACCTTTGTCATCTTATTGAAATGGAAATTTAAGGGGGGGGGGCAGAAAAAGTTATTATGGCACTTAAGCACTTACATGTCGACATAAAAGCACACAAGTACCCTTCGTACTGTGCATAGTGTTTATTCACAATGTGTTTAGCTAACATAGAAAATAGAGCAGTTCATTTCTACATTTCTACACAGACCTGTGTTATTCTTCATGGATAATTTGTTTCAACAAATCACTTCACCTCCAAAGATAAATTCAAACAGATTCAATAAATGGGCCGCTCGAAATACATTGAACCTTTAAAGAGCCCATGCCATTAAAATCACATTTTTCCTATTGTTTGTTAAATAACATAGGTCTGAATAAGTTTGTGAGCTGTGGTAAGTTTGAAATCTATGCAGTTTGTCTGCTGAATGCAATAGGCAATGAAAGGAAAAAGGCAGAAGAAATGAGCCGATCTGGATAAGGTGACACTGTGACGTAGCGTTGTCAAATTATTATTCATGGCCCTGCCCACTTGGTTGGTTCGTAACCACCCACAAGAATTCTGAAGGAGTCGTGATTGAGCTAGTGCTAAATGCTAATACATGTACGGTAGTTGCTTAGTTCGTAGTAACAGGCTAGTTACAGAATTTTGAATGCAATGGCAGAACGACATCGAACTACATAAACTGCGACATGCTGCCTGCTGCCGGTTGCCGCGAGGCACCACCGCCGCGAAGCACCACCGCCCGGCAGCGGGCAGCCGGGCGGTGGTGCCTCTCGCCGGCAGCAGGCAGCAGGCAGCGCACGGTTCTGTCTACTACAGATTGATGTGGAAGTGGAAGAACCAGAGACGTCGGAGAACCCGACGAAGTCCTTTGTGATTCATTATATCGTCTGGACGTGCACACAGCTTTTGGCCGTGATAATATGTATTATTTGATATAGATATCTATGTATTATATGATATTATTTAGATATAGAGCTCCAGGAGTGTAACGCAAGTGTTGTACACTTCCTTGTTATTTGGATAACCGTTGGATAACCTGCTGTTGGTGTGATGGCGCATCACACGTCGGACTCTCGTCTATGGTATTTCTACAACTAGACCCGTAGTGGGGTTATCTCAGCCATGGTTGAGAATGAATTGGGGGAAAGGAACTTTGGCTTTGACTCCCTGAAGTCATGAACCACGACATGGAGGAGAAAGGGATTGTTGACCGCGGTCGTCTCCCGCCGGAGCCTCGCTGCCGATGGACCATCGCCTCGGCTTCAGGATGCGGTGATTAGCGCTGACCGCTGCCGAGGCGGCGGGAAGCAGGGCTCAAGCGGGATACATTCGCGGCCAACAATCCCTTTCTCCTCCATGTCGTGGTTCATGTAGCCTACTTCAGGGAGTCAAAGCCAAAGTTCCTTTCCCCCATTTCATTCTCAACCATGGCTGAGATAACCCCCACTACGAGTCTCGTTGTAGAAATACCAGAGACGAGAGTCCGACGTGTTATGCGCCATCACACCAACAGCAGAACGGCTATCCAAATAACAAGGAAGTGTAGGCTACAACACTTGCGTTACAGTCCTGGAGCTCTGCTCTATATCTAAATAATATCATATAATACATAGATATCTATATCAAATAATACATATTATCACGGCCAAAAGCTGTGTGCGCGTCCAGACGATATAATGAATCACAAAGGACTTCGTCGGGTTCTCCGACGTCTCTGGTTCTACCACTTCCACATCAATCTGAAGTAGACGCGGTCGTTTGAGATTCATAATAACCTATCGTCTGGAGGCTCACACAGCTTTTGGCCGTGATAATATATATTATATATTATATGATATAGATATCTATGTATAATATGGGTTTCTAAGAGCCATTGCGATACATCCACCGTAAACAGAGCGCATGGTACCGTGGCTACAAGCTGCTCAGGGCCAGGTGATAATATATATTATATATTATATGATATAGATATCTATGCATAATATGGGTTTCTACGAGCCATTGCGATACATCCACCGTAAACAGAGCGCATGGTACTGTCAGTGGCTACAAGCTGCTCAGGGCCACACCCCCACCCCCCTCCTTGACCTGCCTTGACACGCCCACCGTATACAGAGCGCATGGTAGTGGCTACAAGCTGCTCAGGGCCACACCCCCACCCCCCTCCTTGACCTGCCTTGACACGCCCACCGAAACAGCGCGTTTGGGGGAAGCTCAATGTGCGACTGTTTCGGAGTGACTGTAACTCTGCACCACGGCTGAATTTCTGGGACGTCTTTGAATACTGTGTTTGTGGCCCACTAATACCTATATTAAAGCATCATAAAATAGAATGGCATGGGATCTTTAAACATTAAACCTGTAAAGTCTGCTACAAGTTGTCTTGACTGTGACTCCTCCCTGCCAGAGCAACTTAATGACTTTTTCTGCCGTTTTGAGAACAATGGTGCCCAGACTAGTTCTCTCCCACTTTCTCTGTTGGATGGGCACTCTACCTTTTCCATCCCAGAGCATGATGTCCGTAGACTGCTACGGCATCAGAAAATCAACAAAGCAGCAGGGCCTGATGGTGTGACACCAGCTACTCTAAAGAGCTGTGCAGACCAGCTTGCCTCCATACTCACTTACATTTTCAACTGGTCTCTTAACACAGCAACGGTACCTGCATGTTTTAAATCCGCTATGATCATTCCAGTGCCCAAGAAAAGAAACATAACCTGTCTTAATGACTATAGGCCTGTGGCACTTACTTCTGTTGTTATGAAGGTACTTGAGCGCCTAGTCTGTAGGTACTTGACGTACATCACGCTAGACCCTCACCAATTTGCCTACAGGGCTAATAGGGGAGTGGACGATGCAGTTTCACTTTGCCCACATTTCATTCTGCAACATCTGAACACTAAGTCCACCAATGCCCGTGTACTGTTCATTGATTTTAGCTGGGCTTTCAATACCATCATTCCTGTCAGACTGTACAATTTTCTCCTGGCTGCAGGAGTTGATGCTGTACTTTGTCAGTGGATCTTAAACTTCCTGTCCAGTAGGAAACAGTGTGTTAAAATCCAGAATAATGTGTCATCACCAAGGATTGTGAACACCGGCGCCCCACAAGGGTGTGTCTTGTCACCTCTATTATTTTCACTGTACACTAATAATTGTACATCAAACTCTGCATCTGTTAAAATGTTAAAGTTTGCAGATGACACCACTGTCATAGGCCTCATATCTGATGGGGAGGAATCTACCTACCGGAGTGAGGTTGAACAGCTGGTGCAGTGGTGTGAAGACAATAACCTTATACTTAATACAACCAAAACCAAAGAACTCATCATTGACTATAGGAAAAGGCAGGCCAGCACCTTCCCATCTCCATTAATGGCCAAGTTGTGGAGTGGGTCTCCTCCTTCCGCTTCTTAGGCACCACTATCCACCAGTCCCTATCATGGAACCAGAACATCAGTCTTATTATTTCCAAATCCCATCAGAGGTTCTACTTCCTCCGTCAGCTGAGGAAGTTTGGGGTAAGTCAGGCAGGCATGACCCATTTTTATCGTGCAGCCATTGAAAGCGTGCTCACCTTCTCCCTCCTGGTCTGGTCTGGTAGTGCTACCAGCCAGGACAAACAACAGCTTGGGAGGGTAATACGCAGGGCCTCTGAAATCATTGGCTGTAGTCTGCCTACCATAGGCTCGCACTATGACACCACAATTTCCAGGAAAACTAGGAAGATCATCTCTGACCCCTCTCATCCAGCACACCACTTATTCACACTCTTACCATCAGGGAGGAGGTACAGCAGCATCACAAGTAAAACAACACGCTTTAGGGATAGTACCTATCTACAAGCTATAGAATAGAATAGAATAGGTCTTTATTTGTCATTGTCACAAGTACAACGAAATTTCAAAGTGCTCTCCAGTCAGTGCAACATTTAAGAGTCTATAAAAATATATATTAAAAATATGTTCAATTCAAAATACCTAGTTTAAACAAACATACATAAAAATATATATTAAAAATATGTTGAATTCAAAATACCTAGTTTAAACAAACATACATAAACACATCCAGCCATACATGCATGATCACACAGGACAAACAGCATGAACACAGTCAAAACAAACAACAGTGAGCATATCTCAGACTGAGCCATCAATATGAGTACTCTGCAGTATTATCGGGTTTTTCCAGTATTGAGGGTGGTTATTGCAGTTGGATAAAAGCTGTGTTTGAGTCTGTTAGTTCTTGTATTGAGTGATCTGTACCTTCTGCCTGAGGGCAACAGTTCAAACAAGGAGTGACCGGGATGGTGTGTGTCCTTCATAATGTTCTGGGCTTTTTTGAGGCAGCGGGAACTATGTAGTTCTTCCAGTGTGGGGAGAGGGCAGCCGACAGTCTTTTGGGCGGTGTTGATGATCCTCTGGAGCGCTTTTCTCTGAGCCACTGTGCAGCTGGTGTACCATATGCCCATGCAGTATGTGAGGATGCTCTCTATGGTGGCACGGTAGAAGGACACCAGCAGACTTTGAGCGATGTTATTCCTCCTGAGTATTCTCAGAAAGAACAGCCTCTGCTGGGATTTTTTCAACAGCTCAGAGGTGTTCACACTCCAGGATAGGCTGTCTTCTATGTGGACTCCAAGAAAGCGGAAGTCTGCTACCCTCTCCACACTCTCCCCGTTGATAAATAATGGTGTGATCTCTGTTTTCTTTCTCCTGAAGTCTATGATGAGTTCTTTGGTCTTTGAGGTGTTGAGGAGCAGGTTGTTAGCCTTGCACCATGTTGACAGCTGCCCCACCTCATCTCTGTAGGCAGCCTCGTCTCCCCCTCTGGAAATGAGCCCCACCACTGTGGTGTCGTCCGCGAACTTCACCATGGTGTTACTGTGATGGGCAGGGGAGCAGTCGTGTGTATAGAGGGAGTAGAGTAAGGGCCTCAGCACACAGCCCTGGGGGGAGCCGGTACTGAGGCTTAGGGCCGTGGATGTATGGTGGCCTACTCTAACCCTCTGTCTGCGATCTGAGAGAAAGCTTTAGATCCACATGCAGGTCTTGTGTGGCAGCCCCAGGTCCTCCAGTTTGACCACCAGTTTGTGAGGGAGGACGGTGTTGAATGCAGAGCTGTAATCCACAAAAAGCATTCGCACATAGCTCCCCTGCTGCTCCAGATGGGATAGTGCAGAGTGGAGTGCTATGGCTATGGCGTCCTCTGTGGATCGATTCTCTCTGTAGGCAAACTGGTGGGGGTCAAGGCTGCGGGCCAGGGTTGCTGTGATGTGACTACGGACCTCAAAGCATTTCATCACCACTGGCGTGAGTGCCACTGGCCGGTAGTCGTTGAATCCAGAGATGTGGGGTTTCTTGGGTAGGGGGACTATAGTTGAGGATTTCAGGCATGGTGGGACAGTAGACTGTGCCAGGGACTGGTTGAAGATCTTTGTAAGGATTCCAGCCAGCTGATAAGCACAGTCCTTCAGCACACGTCCAGGGACGCCATCAGGACCAGTAGCCTTCCTCGGGTTGACAGCCCGCCGCACGCGTCTCACCTCATATTCCTCAATAGTGAGGTTTATGCTGCTGTTGGCTGTGTGGTGGTGTAGTGGTGCCATCTCTGGTGCTGTGACCTCAAAACGGGCAAAGAAGATGTTCAGCTGCTCTGCCAGTGCAGGGTCACCTTCAGCGGCTCCAAGGTTGGTCCTGTAGTTGGTTAGGTGCTGAATTCCCTGCCACACCTGCCTGCTGTTGTTACTGCTCAGGTGGTCCTCTATCCTCCTCCTGTAGTCGGCCTTGGCCTCTCTGATGCCCCTCTTCAGGTTGGCTCGGGCTGTGCTGTAGAGGTCTTTGTTGCCGGACCTCCAGGCGGTGTTCCTCTCTCTAAGCAGCCGCTGGACCCCCCTGGTCATCCAGGGCTTCTCATTGGGGTGGACCCGGACGCACTTGTCCACTGTGACAGCGTCTATGCAGTACTTAATGTAGCACAGAACACTGTCTGTGAACACCTCCAGGTCCTGATGTTCAAAGACCCCCCAGTCAGTCCTCTCAAAGCAGTCCTGAAGCTGTTGGGAGGCACCCTCTGGCCATGCGGCCACAGTCTTTGTGGTGAAGGGAGCAGTTGAACAAGCACTAAGCACCACTTGAACAAGCACTAAGCACTTTAAGGTCTTTAAGATCTGCATGGTCTACCTCACTTGCAGTTTTTGCACCACTGTACTGTACTTTACTGCTGTCATTCCCCGCGAACCATGCATTGTGTGTTTTTCATGTGTGTTAAGTGTTGTACTCCTTGTTATTTATGTGCCGTTTTTGGCTTTCTGTCTTGTAATGTTGTGTTGTTATGTTGCTGTGTAATACATGTGAGCACACACACACACACACACACACACACACACACACACACACACGCACGCACACGGACGCACACGGACGCACACGCAAACGCGCACACAATCTATTGTTTCCTCCTGACCTGTAAACATCAGCATCAGTAGTCTGATAACAACAAACCGGTCTGTTTTCATCGTCTGTTTGAAACTCCTACCTCTCCTCTCTGGAGGGGCTTTCATCTTTAAGGGTAGGAGGTATATCCATAGACCAGTCACTCTTCATGGAGACACAGCTGGGTCCAGGGGAGTCTGCTCTCTCCTGCCTCCCTCTGAAAAAGTTAGGACTTGTGGATGTCGTTTCATTTGATCATTTATTGCAGGGCTACTAAACTACTTTCTCTTGATTTCAATAACCTTTGTCATCTTATTGGAATGGAAATTTAAGGGGGTGGCAAAAAAAGTTATTATGTAATTTAAGCACTTATATGTTGACATAAAAACATTGAGGTACGCTTCATACTAGGGATGGGCGTGAGGAATCGATTACTCGAGTACTCCTCGTTACAAATGAACTCGGTTGGTGGACAGGCAAACTCGAGTTTGCATATACACACACAAACAAAGTTTTCTGAAGCAAATGTATCCATTTTCTGTCGGCGCCACTAACGCATGGCGTGGGCACAAAGAAAATTAAATGCATCCATTTCTGTGTGGCGCGTTCCGTGTCGTGTGCAGGCACGCCAGAATTCAAAAAGTTAAGAGATGGCGGTTAAAGCAAAGCGCAGCGAAGAATTGAAATACTTTAAAGAAATAGGAGGTCATAAGGTGAAATGTAAAATATGCCAGGCGAAATCTAGCTACCAGAAAGTACTATGCGGCAACATATGCTCCTGCAACACAACGGTGAGTTCGGGAAAGCAGACCCGCAGCAACCAAGTGTGTCGGTTATTTTCACCGCCGCAAGACGCAGCTGTAATCCCGGGCGTGTAGAGAAGATCACAACGCTGAGTATTTCCATAGTCCATTTGCTGCCGTTTTATTTGCAGCTTTAAACTATTTGCCATGGTTAGGCTACTTGTTTCGTTTTTTGTTTTTTTTAACTGTTACAGACCTTGGTTCGAAGTGATTTAAATTGTGAGACGCATATTTATTTTTGTAAGGAAAATGTGTTTTGAATGTTTGCAAAAATAAATAATGAATACTCTGATAACTCTGACTGTTTTGATGGAGAATAAGCATTACATGTTTGGTTGGTATATTGCCGTTCATCATCAGGCCTATTCCTGCTGCAGATGCGTTGCATTCTAAAAATAGATTCGATTTAACGAGTACTCGATTTATCCTCGAGGAATTCCTTCGATCACTCGAGTTTGGAATTTACTACTCGTGCCCATCCCTACTTCATACTGAGTGTTTATTCACAATGTGTTTAGCTAGCATAGAAAATAGAGCAGTACGTTTCTACATTTCTACCCAGACCTGTGTTATTCTTCATGGATAATTTGTTTCAAGAAATCACTTCACCTCCAAAGTTAAATTCAAACAGATTCAATAAATGGGCCGTTTGAAAGACATTGAACCTTTAAACATTAAACCTGTAAAGTCTGCTACAAGTCGTCTTCATATTAATTTCATTAATTGGATTGCTGTGTCCAGTCCTGTTTGAAACTCCTACCTCTCCTCTCTGGAGAGGCGTCCATCTTTAAGGTTAGGAGGGTTATCCATGGACCAGTCACTTTTCATGGAGACACAGCTGGGTCCAGGGGAGTCTGCTCTCTGCTGCTGCTCTGGGCTTCAACACAACACACACACACACACACACACACACACACACACACACACACACACACACACACACACACACACACACACACACACACACACACACACACACACACACACACACACACACAGCTGTTACTCAGAGTCATGATGGAGTCATGATGTATCAGTGCTGAGCTGTAGTTAACAGTAGTTAATAATGACCCGCACTATATATATAGGGGTATATATATAGTGGTATTTGAGGGGACTTCCGTTTCCGGTCTGGGTTGCAAGGGTGGGGGCCACAACCCCCCTTCCGCTTCTGGTCGGTGTGGGGGTGCCTCTCTGTGTGTGTGTGTGTGTGTGTGTGTGTGTGTGTGTGTGTGTGTGTGTGTGTGTGTGTGTGTGTGTGTGTGTGTGTGTGTAGCAGTGGCAGTTTTTAAAGTGAGGGAGGAAGGACTGCGTGCTTGGTTGCCATTGGCCTGCTTGCACTGATAGTGACCTATTGGGGCATAAGTATGTGACACTCAAGTTGTTTCAGGGTGTTTTGATGAACTACAACATCGCAGGATGGGATCATTATGTGAATTGATACAAATCCACCAGTGGCAGCATTGGACTTTGAAAG
Organism: Gadus morhua; assembly: GCF_902167405.1. Taxonomy (NCBI): domain Eukaryota; kingdom Metazoa; phylum Chordata; class Actinopteri; order Gadiformes; family Gadidae; genus Gadus; species Gadus morhua. The sequence continues at coordinate 41,623,239 of NC_044051.1, forward strand.
CTGGTGGGCAGCATGTCTTGGACTACATTTTTGCTCTCAATGACTGAAGCTATTGGTTGTAATTTGGCTATGTTTATTTTCATTAGGGGTCCAAGCCAACAGGTTGGATCCCTATTGTTTTTGTAAGGATTTTTATACTTCCCGCGGTGAAAGTGATACTACAGCCCAAACCGTAAATGGTGCACACGCGCCAATTGCATGACTTGATCCAGAATCGGCACCGCTACTCAGATAACAAAATCCAGACACGCCGGCCCCTAGGTGGCGCTATACCAAAGAATACGCGTTTGGGGCTATAACTCCCACACCGAACCTCCCACAGTCAAAAACTTGTACCCACATATTCACTGGAGTCTGCTGCATCTTTTGGCATAGGCCACGCCCATTTGCGTCAATATTTTTTCCCATGTTATTCACCGGCCGTGTGTGTGTGTGTGTGTGTGTGTGTGTGTGTGTGTGTGTGTGTGTGTGTGTGTATGTGTGTGTGTGTGTGTGTGTGCGTGCGTGTGTCTGTAGTCATCAGTGTGTGTGGATGGTTCAGTGTGTCTATGGGGGCTAGTAACAACCTAATGTGATTTACTGTTGCAGCGACCGGGTATGTTGGGGTATGCCTAGATGAGCGAATGAGCATTAGAGTCTGCGAACGTTAAAGTCTTAAAGGGAAACTGTGTAAAAATGACTCCCATCTAGTGGTACAATTGTATATTGCATTCAAACTAATAGTGCTCGCTTGTTCAAAAACTACGGTGGGCAGTATGTGCCAAGAAGCTGTGTCATGACATCCAATACTACCTCATCGAGTCATTCGAGTGATGATGAGGTTCGTTATTTCAAACTGCATTGAATCACTAGTGTAAGCTAATGATGTATGAGTAATTACTCCTCGAGCAAGACAGTGAATTATTTCAGTCATCATTCACGCTGGCTCAGAGAGAAAACGCGTTTGCATTTCCTGTACCACGTAGTGCTTTTTGTCCCTCTCGGCAGTTCATAGACCGGAAGAACATGGAAGCCTCCATGAAGCTTACCCGTCCTACGTTACTACATATTAATCAGGAGGATAAGTGAGATTTTTGGCAGAGATAATCTTGCACCAATGAGGACTTATTTATGAATGAATACGTTGATTTGAGGTAATAAATGACTTAAAATATTACACAGTGTCCCTTTAAACGGGGTGTTTTAACTAATATATTATACTATGTGTTATTCTATTATAGTATTATTTTGACATAAAAACACTATAGTTATCCGTATAGCAACAATGGGAAAAACAGGGCTGGTATATACTAGATATGTTCATTAATATGTATATTAAAGTATGTAGTATTTATGTAACCTATTTCGATGGCATTATGCATTAACGTTAAAGGTTTTGTCTTAAACTGTGGATATGTCTTATATAAACGTCAAATTATCTCGTGTGAACCTTGTCCAGTCTCATATCTCTCTCTCTTATTCCATTTAATGAGATGTTGACTGATAACATTGGCTTTTGGTTGTGGTAGCAGCCATGGTGACAATGGCTGGCTGCCACAGGTCGCTCATTCAGCCATACCTCTGGTTGGTTGCGACCTATTTGCCGCCAAAAGGGTCGCGACGTTGTTATGGTCGCGACCTAGGGGCCGTGTCCACCAAAAGCCTTTTTAAAAGGCGGAGCGCTCCGTGCACTGCTTTCAACGCGTTTGTGCGCGCCGCTCAAAAAAGGCGCACAAAGCGTTTTTCGTTTACGTCATTAAATACGCGTCATCGCTTGTATCCATAGATATGCAGCTTCTATCTGTTGGCTCCATCATCTGGCATCTGACACCTGAACGTCCTCTCTGGTTGCTCCTACAATTTTATTAGAAAATGAATGCAAGATTAATAGCGCTTCTTGCTGTGGCGGCGGAGGCTGCGGACGATCCCCCTGCGCCTGTCGTGGTTGCCCGGAGGAGAGTGGGGGTCCACAGCATTAATCGTGGCAGGAGGCAGTACGGGGAATACCACCTTTAACGTGAAGTCGTACAGGACTGGACACTCACTCACAGCTGTTATTAAACTTTCGTCCGACATGTTTCAGTTTTTTTCCGTTTGTGTTCTGTTGATACTTTTAGCCTTGCCTCCTCCTCGATTTTGATTGGTCGTTCGAAAAAAGCGCCGATTACGTGGAGCGCTTTTCTTCAAAAGTTGAACTGTTTTCAACTGGGGCGCGCGCCTAGAAGCGCGAGGCGCGCGGAGCGTTTAACCGCCCCGGGCGGCTTTTTAAAAGGCGCGCTGCATGCGCGTCCTGCCATAGAGAATGCATTGCAGACAGGTGCTCCGCCTTTTAAAAAGGCTTTTGGTGGACACGGCCCCCTAGTCAGTCAGCCTGCCAGAGCCAGCGGCCAGCAGCCAGCGGCCAGCAGCCAGCGGCTCGCCTGTCGTCGCAGCCAGCCAGCCGATACCAGCCAGGCGTCGCTGCCCGTCATTACGTCGTATGATTATCATACCATCGTACTAAATCATACAAAAGTGTTAAAATGAAAGGGTCCGATTACGTCAATGAGTTAGTTGAGTAAAATAGCAAATATATACCTGACCATGGAGGGTGTCGAACAGCCAACGTGTTGGTCACTAACCTAGCGTCACTACCGCTTGTACCACCATGGAATTGACAGATATATATACACTTATATATAACTATATCACTCTATAACGAAGAACTTTGTACATAACATACATCATTAGGCTTAATGACATTTAACAAAACAAATAGGCTATGTATAATTTCTAAAATACATTATTTGAATACGCCCCAAATTACAACTAATATATCACTCTATAATGAAGTGCTTTGTGCATAATATATCTTATTAGGCTTAATGACATTGAACAAAACAAATTTATAGGCTATATATAAGATATAAAATACATTATTTGAATACGCCACAAATTACAACTAATACATTTTATTGCTACTGATAGACCAACGATTTCTTCATTTTAAACTGTAGGCCTACTTCAATATAAAAATGTAAAAATAATATTTGCAATAAAGAGCTGTAGGTAGCTTTCGCCAGAGAGCATGGCTTTCTGGTACTTCAACTGTCGCAAAAAATCTGTTGATAACATGCAAATAACTGATTAAGGACCGCCTATAGACTTTGAGTGACCGAGCCAGCCAGCGACCAAAACGGCAGCCAGACGAGAAAACGGCAGCCAGACGAGCGTCCAATGCGAACTACGTCACGACCAATGCGACCTACGTCGCGACCAATGCGACCTACGTCGCGACCAATGCGACCTACGTCTCGACCAATGCGACCTACGTCGCGACCAATGCGACCTACGTCGCGACGCACGTCGTTGGCCACTCATGGCGCGTTTCCACTGCAGGGTGCGGAACGGATCGGATCGCAAAGGTGCGGATCGGGTCGCGTTTCCACCGCCAAAAGTGGGCGTGACCCGGACTTTGCCGTACCCGCTCTGGCCTCGTTCTCGGGACTCCTCCGTTGGGGTACCGAAAACGAGACGAGACGCCTGAAAGGGTCCCGGGAAATTCTAGCTACACACCCCCTCCGTTGATTGGTCGACAGAATCGTCACTTCCGGGTGACGCGGGGATAAAAACAAACAAACAGTAGCCTCGAGGTATTATTCTTTACAATTAACATGTCGTGTAAAACGCTTGCTTGGGCGAACAAGGAGGTGGAGACGTTCGTCTGCATTCTTGGGGAGGAAGACGTTGTTTACGATGTTTACGTAGCTGCCGCGGCGATAGACATCCGGCCTACCACCAAGGGTACTGTCGGCGGTGGAAACGCGACCTCGGAACTGAGCTGGGCTATACCGCCCCCTCTGCCGTCGGTGTGTCAATGTGTGTATTAACTGATGTAAGTCGCTTTGGATAAAAGCGTCTGCTAAATGCCCTAAATGTAAATGTAAATGAATATATTTTCTAACTTGTACATCATGAATTCATCTGCATAAATGTTGACCTAAAAGCCATTTCTCTTTGGAGGGCTCCCTAGTCTGATCAAACTGTTGTTAATATAGACGATCATCCACAGGGAGCTTTTGGGATACTTCTTCTTTTGGTATATTGCTTCTGATAGGATACTGATAAGAACAACTAAAACAATGGCTCAAATCCAATCAGAAGTGTGACCACTAGCTGGACTGGACACTAATTGAACATTACTTTTTAGTGCATTGTCATATCCTGTGTGCATCTGGTTTCTTTATAATCGTGCAATGTATTGTGCTGTGTGTGTGTTGTCTCCTCTACTTTGCATTTTATCTATTTGTTTGCTGTCTCTTCTATTTGTATTCTCTCTATTTGTTTGCTGTCTCTTCTATTTGTATTCGCTCTATTTGTTTGCTGTCTCTTCTATTTGTATTTTCTCTATTTGTTTGCTGTCTCTTCTATTTGTATTCTCTCTATTTGTTTGCTGTCTCTTCTATTTGTATTCTCTCTATTTGTTTGCTGTCTCTTCTATTTGTATTCGCTCTATTTGTTTGCTGTCTCTTCTATTTGTATTTTCTCTATTTGTTTGCTGTCTCTTCTATTTGTATATTATCTTTTTATTTGCTGTCTCTTCTGTTTGTACTTTTTATATTTATTTTATTAGGGACTACGGAGGCAAATGAGCAGCTCTGCTCTAATCCGGCATGTTTACAAAGATGTTTAAACATCAATGTTCATTAATGTGCACTGTCCCTATTCAAAAATAAAGCCTTTATTATTATTATTATTATTATTATTATTAACTGTGCCTGCAAAAATAATATTTATTATAATTTATATTTTTGCTTGAGAATTGAGGCAGGCGGCAAGACCTTTAATAATCCAACATGTATTAAAATAATTGTCAATGTCATTACGAATTCGTTTCTATTCTTTGAATTAGAATGTACATTTCCTGAACATTTAGGCTTTCGGGAAAATGCTCAAATTAAAACAAAAATAATAGCTGTTGATTGTTATGCAACGGGAAAAAGATTGCAGTACCGTTGTTTGAGCACCGGGGCAGACCGTGTCAAACACACGAGGGTGAATGGGGCTAAACGCTATCAAATAAGAATCTCTCGCTTTCAGCTGTGCAAGGGCTATTTGCTGCCGCTCTGCAAGTAACACAATCTACGGGTTTTGGTTCCCGCACCATTATTTGCTTAAGCACTTTCGATGGATCTCGAAAGTCCCCCCCCCCCATGAATCATGGGTAATGTAGTGTTACAACACACTGAAGAACAGGGAACACACACACACACACACACACACACACACACACACACACACACACACACACACACACACACACACACACACACACACACACACACACACACACACACACACACACACAGGAAGTGGAAGGGGGGTTGTGGCCCCCACCCTCGCAACCAAGACCGGAAACAGAAGTCCCCTCGAATACCCCTATAGTGGGGATCATTAATAACCACTGACAACACTCACAGACAGAGATCCTCTTCTTACCTCTTAGCTTTGCTCCGGCGGCCATTTTCCCCAGACAGAGTGGTCTTAGAGGTAGGACCCCCATCCCCATCCTCTCTCTCCTCATCCATAGTAGACTGGAGACCTGGACACAAACACAACTCCTTCTGAACTGAGAAGATCATTGTGACTGCGTCAAACTAAAGCATTATGGACGTCACGTCATGGATCATAAATATGAACCCCGCGACAGGGTCTACCGGAAGTGGCGTACTTACGAGCTCTATTAAACTGTAAATCCCCAGTCACTACGCACACATATTTAACTTACATATCAGCACATTCAAAGGACTTCTGACAGTCCTTCTTTTAATTGGAGTAGCATCAAGACAAACGAACGGGTCAGAAATGAAGTAAAACATGAACTAACGTTGTATTCTCTACAGTAAACTCATTATTATATACCAGTAACCTACAGACAATATAACCGGTAGTAAACTGGTTGATCATTATTATATACCAGTAACCTAAAGACAATATAAACGGTAGTAAACTGGTTGTTCATTATTATATACCAGTAACCTACAGACAATATAAACGGTAGTAAACTGGTTGATCATTATTATATACCAGTAACCTACAGACAATATAAACGGTAGTAAACTGGTTGATCATTATTATATACCAGTAACCTAAAGACAATATAAACGGTAGTAAACTGGTTGTTCATTATTATATACCAGTAACCTACAGACAATATAACCGGTAGTAGGCCTACACTGGTTGATCATTATTATATACCAGTAACCTAAAGACAATATAAACGGTAGTAAACTGGTTGATCATTATGTTCCAACAACCCACAGACAATATGTCAACTGTCGACCTACCTTACCTTATCTACTCCGGGATTAAAATGCGTCCATACGGTATGAAGTTGTAAAAGTGTAAATGTAAGGGGAAAAACTGAGGTTAAAGTGTTAATAAATCAAGTTAATCAGGTGAAAGGTTTAAAAAGCGGAGGAAGGGCTGCTCGCTACGACGGACCGTAAGATGAGGAAGTCAAGGAGCCGCCCTCACGTGTTTTCGGGGGAAACGAAACTACGCGCACACGCACACACACACACACACACACACACACACACACACACACACACACACACACGCACACGCACGCACACACACACACACGCACACGCACACGCACGCACACACACACACACACACACGCACGCACGCACGCACGCAAGCTCCAGGGCTGGACTGGGACCAAAAAATGGCCCTGGCATTTTGGCCATGGCAGCCCACTATGATTATTTATGCGACATGCGGAGGCACACAACATACCAGAGGATATATCCGCATATTGTGCTGTTTCAACAATTAAAATAAAGCGCAGTAGCCTACATGGAAGAGAGTAACCAATGTTAAAAAATTATATATAATATACAGTATAGTATAGTATATTATATAATATGTACAGTTTGAACCGTCTCACAATCAGCAAAAAATGCAAGAACACAGAACAACAGGAAGAATACAAAATATATGTATTATTTCATTAAGGCCTACACTAACTAAAACACAACAAATTATAACACAGTAAGTCAAAGTGGCACCCTAAAGTATGAGAGAGAGAGAGAGAGAGAGAGAGAGAGAGAGAGAGAGAGAGAGAGAGAGAGAGAGAGAGAGAGAGAGAGAGAGAGAGAGAGAGAGAGAGAGAGAGAGAGAGAGAGAGAGAGAGAGAGAGAGAGAGAGAGAGAGAGAGAGAGAGAGACTCCGCGCCTCCATTACGTTTCTTCTCCATTTTTCTGTCAGTTAGTGACGTGACTGATTGACAGCCGAGGCCCAAGGGGCGGGACCTCGGCCCTCTGCTGTGTGTGTGATAGGGCCAGGGCCAGCCCAGAACCAATCATAATGAGTAATACAGTTTTATTGAACTTTCAGGTTAGGTTTACAGCCCGCACGACCGAGAGGGAAGGAGCGGACCTCGGCCCTCGACTGTGTGACGTGGCCGGGCCACGTCCATAAAAAATAAAGAACCTCAAGTAAACCTCGACGGCCCTCGACGGCCTGGCAAGATCGCACACACACACATAAGTAAAACCACCCCTGGAAAGAAGTGAATAATGGGACCAACCGTCACATGACTGCTGTTTAGAAACAGCCTTTGTTATTGCGAAAGAGAATGTGTGGAGTGTGTGTGTGTGTGTGTGTGTGTGTGTGTGTGTGTGTGTGTGTGTGTGTGTGTGTGTGTGTGTGTGTGTGTGTGTGTGTGTGTGTGTGAGAGAGAGAGAGAGAGAGAGAGAGAGAGAGAGACAGAGATCCTCCGTCAGCTCTCCTCGGCCACAGAGTCCTGTTCTGTAACAAACAGCAGAGGTCTGGCTCCAACCCGTTAAAAACGGACAGAGTTTGTCTGGTGTAATCAACTGCGGTAGTTGGTGGTCACAGTAGCGCTACTCTACTGGAGGTGGCAGTGAGAGTGATGATCACCTCAG